>NW_027466072.1:657500-1030000 GCF_046127955.1 Nelusetta ayraudi
GTTTTGTTTTACCAGCTATCGAAAGTGTTTACTGGAAACTTAAGTTGTTGTTGTTGTTGTGGTTGTAATCAACGTCACATCACACATCGTCAACGTCAAACCAACCTCAGATGCTGACAACTGGCGTCGTTGTGGAATTTTACAATTGTAATTACGATTCGTTTTTTTTTTTTTTTTTTATTGCCTCCAAATACACATTTTGTTTAAAGTTGTCTTTTGATCTCAAACTGCAACGTTAAGGTTGACTGCAAACGTCCTCTCACTTTAATGACCTAAGTTTCTGCGGTCTTGTCAGGAATGTGGGGGAAAAAAAAAAGTTTCTTTCATTTCTTTAAAAAAAAAAAAAAAACCTTTGTATTATAATCACACTTAGTTGTGAGTGTTAAACCGTCAAAGAGTCAACGAAGCATCATGGTATATATTTTGGGCTCTATTAAAACAGCCGACTGTTGGTGTGTTCACACTTGGAATTCTCTCAATCACCTTTAATGAGACATTGGGAATGGTTTTCATCAAACACTAAATTGTCACCATACTTATTCAGCACCGCTGGACTGATTTCCGTGCGCTCGTAATGATCGCAGAGCATTCGCGATCATGATTTCATGCAACTGGTGATAATGGAGTTCAGTGCAGCAGTGAGTCAGTGAGCATAAGTGTAGAATATTTACAATCCCTCTCACTTTTGCTCCGACCTCCATGGTGGGCGGACTCGAGCTGCGTTTTCCACGACAGTTTTTCGCGAAATAAAAGCAAATTTTCTGAAATCTCGACAAAGTGCAATTGTGATTTGCAGGCGTTTCTATTGAATGGTGTGAAGCGCATAAGCCGTAATTCTCCTCAAATCTTGTCCCGCGAGACCCCGTCCGTGAGGAGGATGGAGGCACAATTTCTTTTTTTGTACGTATAAATCTGCATTTTAGACGCAGTTTGCTGTCAAGAATGCTTGTGAATATTTTTCTCTTCTCTTACTTGTGGAAAATATTCCGTCTCCTCCTCCCTCCTACAAACGCACCATTTTCACTGGTCAGTGAAGAGGTCACGTGACCCTCGTACGTCACGTCCGCTGACGTGTAAATGCAAAAAAAAGTCTTTCCGTGACACTTTGAGATGCACCTCCATATGGATGCGTGTGAAAAAACCGCCTCATGAGAGCGTCACAACCTTTCAGCCACGTTAGAGAGCTTCTTCCAAGTTAAAGTGTTTCCATCACCAGGTTTTTATGGCCATATTTAGGCCTTGCACAATTCTGTGGAAACGCAGCTAATTGTCGTGTAGGTCGTTTGCTACAGCAGAACGACACCACTTTAGTGTTTGGGTTCCTCAACAGAACATCGGTTCTGTGTTTAGTTGACTTTTTGGTGGTGTTGTCTGTAGTTTGTGCCACCACGACGGTCGAGCGCTGCAAGCGATTTGGCTTGTGTGTAATTTTTATCTCCTCAATATTTGAAAGCGTGTGAACTTTGCTTTTGACTCTTGGGCCGAGGGGGGGGGGTTTCCCCCCACTTTGTAAATCTCTCACTAGGTCTGCATCTCACTTCCCAGTGTGGACACTAACATGGCTTTCAGCCAGTCGGGCCATTCCAAGAGCCTGAAGGAGGAGCTCACCTGCCCGCTGTGCCTGGACATCTACCGCAGCCCTCACATGCTCCCCTGTGGCCACAACTTCTGCAAGAAGTGCCTGGAGCACCTGAAGAGGCAGGCCGAGCGGGGCCGCTTCCGCTGCCCCGAGTGCCGCGAATGCCACCGCTGCGGCGCCAAACTCCAGAAGAACTTCAAACTGGCCAACATTTCCGACGACTTCCGCCAGCAGTGCCGCGCGACCGCCTCGCTGGCCTCGCTTTCAAAACCCAGAGATCCGGCGGCAGCCGCGGCGGCGGCGGCGGCGTCGTCCTTGGCACTGCAGCACTGTGGGAGCCAGCTGTCCGTGCCCTGTGACTACTGTCCCACACTCACTGCAGAGGCACCAGGCCCCAGTAGCTCCAGCAGGGATGGAGCTACTGGGGCCTCCACTTGCATTGAGAACGGTGGCGATGAGGAGAGCTCAGCTGCTGCTGCTGCTGCTGCTGCTGTGCAGCAGCAAACCTATGCAGTCAAGACTTGCCTGAAGTGTGAGGTGTCAATGTGCCCGGAGCACCTGAGACCACACCTGGAGCTGCCGGCGTTCCGGGAGCATCTTCTGACGGAACCCATGAGCAACCTGTGGAAGAGGAAGTGTCCGGCTCACGATGAAATGTACAGGTGAGAAAGCATAAGTGGCCAAAATGAGTTTTTACACTGCCTGCTTTTCATTCGCTGATGTCGTATCTAGTCCACCCTAAACTAGTACAACTGGTAATATCCTCAGTGTGACACCACGGCTGGAGAATCCACGCAGAATCACACAAACGCATCGCAGCACCATCACATATGGCACCTAGTCGAGCAGCACTTTCCAGAGCTTTAAAAATCACAATCAAGTGTAGAAAACTACGGCCAGTGATCCTGGCAAAGCTTCGAAGAGATTTTGTATTTATGGAGGTATTATATAGCGTGACGATTGTTATGATATTTATTGGAAAATGTGCTTTTCCAAGAAGGTTTTGCTGAGCGGCGACGGCCACCACTGTGTCATCACCTGTGTTGAGGCCAGGCAGCTTTATTTATATAGTACAGTTCATACACAAGGCAACTCAATGTGCTTTACATGATTAAAAAGTTAAACCGTTTAAATATAGAGCAGCAATAAAGGAGAATAGAATAAAAAGATGATGATAAAACACGTTGAGCGTTTTTCTGCTGTTTTAACCCTCGCTCACCTTTGACCTGCGCCTTGTGTCTGTAACCCGTGTTGACCGTCAGGAAGTGACTGATGGGAAACTCCTGCGTTTGCTGTGCACCCACAGATATTACTGCATGGACGATAAGGTGTGCGTTTGCAATGCATGCACTATTGAAGGAGGACACTCAGGGCACAGAATCAAGACTCTGAAAAACACAATGAAAGACCTGAAGGTAACCGCCTGCATCAGCCCAACCCCCTCGCTGAGGCCCAACCTCCTCGCTGAGGCCCACTTCAGCCTGGAGTCAATGCGTTCCCTTTCTTTTTTTCTTTTTTTTTTTTAAATTCCCTTTTTAAGAAAAAAATAATAATAACAATATTTGTGGCTGGCATATTTATATAAAAGATTTTCCATTTAATTAAAAAAAAAACGTGCCACAAACGACTGTTTTGTATTTGACGGTTAAGTGTGTGGCCGCCCTTCTGTTGCGCAGGGCAAACTGGACAAGCACCTGTGCAGGGCGGAGAGAAAGTACAGCCTGGCGGAGAAGAAACTCCAGGAGCAGAAGAAGAAGGAGAGGCAGAACAAGGTGCGGCTCATCGGCTTCCTCCCTGTTTATACATACATGGCAAACAATGCTGCCGACGGACGGCGCTCTGCGCTATTGACACAGCATACTCAACATTGTCCCTGAACTGGTGATGGCATTGGTGCATAATGTCCCCTGTTGTGCTCAGTGGCGCCTCAGTGTGAGCTACACTGCTGCCAGCTCAAGGCCGGTTGGGATATTTAACCCGTCTATGAAATATGTGTTTTTTTTCTAACGACGCTTTGATCTGCCGTCTCTTTTTTTCCCGCCTCCTCGCCGCCGCCATCCAGAAATGCATGGACGACTGCGAGCACAGCCTGGCTGTGCTGACCGATGAAATCGGGGCCAAAGTCAACCAGTTCATCAGCAGACTGCAGGAGTGCAGTCACACTCACTGGAACATCAGTGGGTCCGTGATCAAGAAGAACATCTCCAGGATCTGCCAGGACCAGGCCCGGCTGCAGGAGGTTTGCCGCGCCATTGAGAGCCTCATGCTGGAGAACGATCCCTTCTCTTTCCTGGAGGTGAGAGGCGTGAACGCAGCGCTGCCGTCTGTCACTCGTTTCAGGCCGTCGAGGGGAAACTAGAGACGGTGGTGGAGAAAAGTTTTTGGACACTGTGGGTGCAGTTTATTTTTTAGTGCAGTCACCCAACATTTACCCACATTCTGCACCTGCACCTGCAGCAAACTGGATGTTTGGAATACAGGTACTACCCAGAACATTAGAATATCCTGAAGAGGTTGTCGTATTTCTGCAATTCAACTTAAAAGGTGAATTTGACATATTATACAAAATGCAAATCAATATATTTCAAGTTTTTATTTCTTTGGGTTTTGCTGATCAGGTCTTGCAGCTTAAAAAAAAATTCAGAAAATTAGAATGTTACACAATGTCAAATCTTTATGACCATCTTAATGAGCAAAGTTACAACAAGGAACTGCTTGAGATGTCATGTTTGCGTGGAATGGCTCAATAAAATTTGTTGCTTTCATCTTTTATGTTAAATTGCCAAAATAAAACAACTTTTACTGGATATTCTAATGTTTCGGCTAGTACCTGTACATGAGTACAAAAACTACAAGAATTTAGCTTTTGAATTTTGTCCTATGAACAATAAAGAACTAAATAATTTAATTTTGTAACTTTCCGTTGGTTTGTGTGCCTCCGATGGAGCCAAACATTGTGATTGTCAATATTTAAACTGTGACACTATATTGTACTGAACAATACTGCCAGTTTGGTTCTGCTGTACTTGACCTTTACCTTGAGGGGGGGGGGGCTCCATCAGGTTGTTGCACTGCGGTGTGTTTACCAGAAATAATCATAAATCAGGGATATTTCTGCACCCTGTGTGTGTGATTCGTGCCACTAAGCTGCTTCGCTTTTCTCTTTCAGGCTTACAAGACAACAGGGAAACAGTTAAGTAATGCATGAGGTTTTCTTTTGCTACCTACCACAGCATTTAATTGTCATTTGATTGCATTTGTTCCTCACTTTGGTCTTGGCTGCATGACTGTAGAAAAATCAGTCCCCAAGGCGCCAAAATCATTTTTCTTCTTCAAACCAAGTCCAAAATTTGAGGTCATTGTGCGTTGCGTTGCGTTGTGTTGTAGGTGCCGTAGGAAGCTGCGCAAAAACATGTTCTACCCAGAATATGTTGACATGGAGATGGAGTACCTTGGAGAGATCTTGGAGATGGAAATGAACAAGTTCCTCCACGAGGAGCTGCCGTGTCGCATGACCACCGCCTTCAGCGGCATGTGTAAGTTTTTCTTTCCAATGCAACTTAGAAGTTATCGTGACAGACGCACCTCCTGTCAAAGGTGCGGACTCACCTTCTCTTTACACTGCAGATAGACGCTGAAGACATCAATTATATGAGCAAGATATATGGAATTATGCGGCAAAGAAAAACACGTTGAATAACTCTAAATATGCTGTTTTATGAAAGGTGGCTTTTGTGAAGAATTTCAAAATAAAACGTGTTTGAGTTATTGGACACTTTTATTGTTTCCTCCATAATTCCATGTGGGTTCATACGTCGTTTTGATGCCTTCAGTGACAAACTGCAACGTCAGCAGTCATGAGAATGAAAGAAAAGACATTCAATTCATAGGCTGAGTCCAAACTGTTGACTGCTAGTTTCTATAGATTCTGTCTCATAATTGACATTATTATTATGTGGCATGTAAATGTAAAAAAAATAAATAAAAGAAGTAAAAACCTAAATGGCTGTGTGTTGGTAGAAAGATAAAACTTTACCTGGCGTCCGTTCATCAGGTCACCTGTTGGATGCAGAGGGGGAGGAGCAATTGGAGAACGATGATGATGCCGTGGAGGAGGAAGAGGAGGAGGATGACGAAGATGATGACAGCGACGACATTGACGACACCAGTGCAGAGGAGATGAGAAGTGATCAGGAGGATGAAGATGAGGAAGAGGAGGAGGAGGAGGAGGAGGAAGACGAAGAAGGAGGGGACGAGGGCACTCCAGGTGATGATCTTTTCAGCCCGGATGAAGAGGTCGAAGAGGAGGAGGTGGAGGAGGAGGAGGAGGATGAAGAAGATGGAGAAGAGGAGGAAGAGGAGGAGGACGAGGAAGACGGCAGAACTTAACAGAGAACTCTGCGCTGTTTGTACCTGTACAATTTTTCACCCTTCTAGGCACTTTACTAATGCTTTTTATCTGCAAGTGAATTATAGGAATTTTCCTAAGATCTCTTTTAATATCGCAACCTTTGAATTTCCACGTGAACGCAGCCAAGCAGCTACAACGCTTTGCCTCAAACTGTCAGAAAGCACTCGGAGGCAGCGACGCACTCACTGTGTGGAAGCAAGGCCTGAAAATCAAAGGGAAGAGAAGAAGAACACCTTTCCTACAAACAAAACATTAGAAAGTGCTTCAGGTATATATTCACTTTGTATCCACACACACACACACACACACACACACACACACACTTGCGGTGGGCTAAAAGTGCCTAAATAGTTTGTGTGCCTGTAGTGCCACAGTGAAATCATTTTAACTGTCGCTTCAGCTCGTCGACTCCCTCACAGGTCGGTTGGTTGTCAGTGAACGCATCATTATTATTTTTTCTGCTTGCTGCATCAGGGATTGCAAAATTTAAACCTCTTGGTAGCTGCAAGGTTTTTCTGACTAATTGGCTCATTTCGTTTGCATTGTTTCAAGAACATTCAGGTCCACTTACTGACTTACAAGTATTTATTGATTTAATTGTGGCACTTTTAGCCTTCCATATGAGGGAGCATGAATGTACAATGTATATTGAGCTCATTAAATTGCTTAAATTTAGCATAATCTTTGCATGTGTTAAAAGTTCTATTTAAAATTGCCTGAGTGATGCTTGCCAGCATATTCTTTTTGTATTTTTTTTTCTTAATTGGTATTTGCCAAGCATGAAGAGCTTCTTCCATGTGTGAATCAGAAAACCAATTTGAATTTCTTCTCCCCCCCCCACCTGCTTTATCACCATGTTGATCAACATCCAAGCAAAGATACAAAAGAAAATTGCATCACATTTTTCCCAGAAGATGAGTCAATTGGCTGGTTCACTTGAATGAGTCCTGCATGCAGTGGTTGCACTGTTTATTTTACCATTCAAGCCAAAGAGTTGCACATGTGGATGCTGTTACTGGGTTCCACTTCGAGATGTTTTTTTATGCTTGGCAGCATGACTTTTGCAAATGCAATCTGTTTGTGGACAGGTGCAGAATAATATATCTTTAGTACTTTGAAAAGATGTAACGCATTGTATAAAAAAATATTTTTTGAATTATAAATTGTTTAAAATGTTTAATTTAGCAAAGACGAGATAATTTGCACTTGACTTGAAAATATGCCTGGGATGTTTGAATGTTGCAAGTTTAAATCTTATTTTGATATGCTGGAATTTATTTTTAAGAGGGTCAGGTGTGGAAGAAATGCTGACATAATTAAACCTCTGTCCGGATGAGTTTCTGTGTCTTTTTTGTTGTTGTTGTTGTTGTTGTTTTTATAGGAAATATCAAAAAAAGTAAATGCACAGTAGATTTTAAGTCTTTGCAAATCTTGCTTCCAGAGAAAAATAATGCCACAAGGTGGTGTTGCACAAACTCAAGATACAGAAATAACCCAGAGTTCCCCTCAACTCAGTTGCGTGAAGGCAGGTCAGATTTAATTTTTCTCCAGACCAGACAAACAACCAGGCTAAGAATTTTCTATATCACATTAAGTCTGTGACAAGGGCAACATCGGTGTCAAGCTCCCATTCAACGAGGACCCCGTAGGAAACCGGAACGTTTGTCGTTTTCGCGACGAACAAATTAAGATGAACGGACTTGCTTCCGGTTCACACATCCGGGGTTGTTGGTGTCCGTCAATGCTTGCCTCTGACGTTTGCAAAACTATATATGCGTAACTGAAGCGATCATTAAAACTGCTTCAGCCGTCGTAAATGATGAATCCAGTCCTTCGAAAGGTAACTTTTTAATTATTATTATTTATTTTTTTTCTAAATCTATAGTATTCTTGCAGAGGTCACAGTACCACCGTCAGCCAGTTCCTCTGTGTTTGTAGCGCCGCTGCGATGTGTTTAAAATCGCCTGTGTTTGAAAGCGTGTTTGTTTCTACTGCTTCTGCTTGTATTCTCAATCATTTGTGCGGTAGATTAAGAAAACACTGCTTGTCCTTCTTCTTTTACAGTTATTAGCGGTGAATCAAACACTATGCAGGTAAGTCCTTCACTAATTCAGGTAATGAAATGAAATGAAAACTATGTTTTAAATGGTGAAACAAATAATAATAATTAAAAAAAACAACAACAAAAAAAAACGTGCCATGTTCATGTATTTACAGGACCACGCCATCCATTCAGCATCCTTTATGGGGTAACGTTTTATTTTTATTTTTTTAATTATTTTGTGATAATGTGTGACTCTCTGGCTCTGTAGTTCAATTTTCACTGAATTTTAATTGTTCCCGCATGAACAAAAAAATCTTGCATATGCCTGTGTAGCTTTTTTTGTTTTTATTTTTGTAATTTATTAAATTATTTCACAGCCATTGTAACTGAGAGACAATACAAAGGCAGGCCAACCCATGGAATTGGGAGGTGGAGACATCTTTTACCCAGAGAAGAGGTAGGACTTCTCAAATATGGCTGCTTATCTGAGTAATGGCTAAATTTTATTTTAATTGCTGTTAAGCACCTTGAGTTGCACGTCATTGTATGAAAGGTGCTATACAAATCAAATTTGATTGGATTTGATTTGAATGTTAACGTGATCACAAAAAGCATAACCAGGTTTCATTTGTCAATTAAATGACTGTGGACTACTCATCATCATAGCCTGATTATTATTATTGTTATCATTATTATTATTATTATCATTATTATTGTTATCATTTTATTTTATTTTTAATTGTGTAATATTTATCTCTTTACTCTTGAAGCCAAAGAAGAAAAAGGACAAAAACAGACACCAGATGAAAGCGATCATTGCAGCGACAAACACAGCGTACGGCACTCTGAATGTGAAGGTGTCGGGTTATGACATGACCTTAGTGGAGCACTACTCTCAGTACATCCACAACCTCTGCAACAGGCTGAGGATTAAAGTATCAGAATGGTGAGAACATGCATTATTTGTACATTGTCTGGTAGAATAATCAAAGAATTTTGCAAAAAAAAAAATACTGTTCTTGTACTGGAAAATGTATTTTCTGTAAAGGGTTATAAAGATCGAGACGTGATTTTAATATAAAAGTAAACAGACCTCAAATGTTTTTATGTTCTTTATGCCTTTATTTTGATAAAAAAAAAAACAACAACAAAAACAACACTAAAATGTAGATCATCTACACGTAAAGCAGGATTAAAGTAGCTTTGGATATTTAAATCTTAAAGTTTCATTTGTTTTGACCACAAAAACAAAAAAACGTGTGTATTTGCTTATTTGTTTTCCACGTAGCTACGCTTTGCCTACAAAATGCACAGAGGTCATGCTAATGCAAGAACAAGGCACCAAGATGTACACTGACGCCATCCTCAAGACCCACCAGCGAGTCGTCCAGGTATCACCCGCTCATCTGTTTCTTACATCACACAAAGTCTCTTTGGGAGTTTATGAAAATGTACATTTGTAAACATTTTCACCTCTTCGTCCAGCTGAGCAGCCCAGATGCCTCTTTGTGTTCAGTGCTCATGGACGTTCTGCTAAAGAGCCAACCAGAAGGAGTTCAGCTGTCTGTGAACGAGGTGAGTATTTGTAATTGAAGCAACATTATTATTAAACACCAAAATAAAACATTGTTTTCTTGCCTTAAAGTTTTTGTCTCTGTTCATTTTCCCTGCACATAAAAAAAAGTTCCAGTACTCTTGAAAAATAATAAGACCGTTGCCCTTTCTGTTTGTGTCCCTCAGCACACGCAAGCAGATTTCCAAGTTCGGTTCAAGGGTCGTCCTGAGCTGGAGGGGCTTCTCGCTCAGATGAACCAGTAGCAGGACCTGCGTGTATGGGACCAGTCGTGCAGGAAGCGCACTCATATATGGAAAATACAATTTCAAATTTATTTGTGTTTATGTTCTGGCAAAGCTCACTCACTGCCGACTCAGTGCAGAGGAAAGTGATTATTTGTATTCAGTCAAATCTGTAATCGCTAATTCTTTACATTATATGTGACCTCTGAAAAATAAAATACTTATTTAAGACATTAAATACGTCCTCATTATCTTTGTCAATTAATGAAAAAACTGATATATGATGTAAAAACAAAAACAAAAAAACATCAGCCTCCTTTTATTGTCACGGTTGGGTTAATGTAACAATCCAGACGGTGGTCAACTTCTAGACCCAGACAACCAGCAGGGGGCGATCCAAAATCACAAAATCACAGATCACCCCTACAATATACTTCGGGTGTGCGCTCTTGAGCCTTTTTCAGAACCACAAAACATATGTGGACTGTTTGGGTGAAGTCCCATAAACCCTCCAGCACCCTGGTGAGAGTGAAGATCTGCTGCGCTCCTGTGCTGCCAAGATGAAAACCAAACTGTTCGTCCTCAGAACCTTGGATTCTGAGTCACCATGGAGGCTGAGGACTGTGATCCCACCATAGCTGGAACACGAGCCCTTCTGAAAGAGAGTGACCTCCACCCCGCTCGTACTGGCCCTCATGTTCACACTCGTGTTCTTGTCTCTGTACTTTGCGTTTCCTTTTCACCCCAACCGGCCAAAGCTGATGAGCGCCCCCTGGAGTCTGGGTCTGCTGCAGGTTTCTGTCACACCCTGCTGCTCTGGACTGGAGCCTTCAGTTGGTTTTCTCCTGATCAGATACAGCGCGTTTTGAGGATACAGGAAGTGTTGCAAATGGGAAGTGACATCACACACAAGGAGGAGGAGGAGGAGGAGGAGGGAAGTTTAGAAATCAGAGACACCTGAGGTGAAAAAGAGAGGGGACTTCAAACCAAGAAGGACAACAGAGCTGAAGCAGAAATAAAGGAAAGTGAGACGTGAGACGAGGAACGGGAGGAGAAGAAACCTGGATTGGGATTAAGACAAAAATAAACAAACAAATAACCGGAGTGAAGTGAAGGAGGGAGAGCCAATGAAGGGTTTTTCGGTTAAAGAGGATTGAACTCCGTGGACCAGGCAGTCAGTCGCCTGTTTGGAAGCAACAAAACCCTTTCTGGGACCGGGTCAAAGGTCACGCTCCCCCAGCGAAGTCCCTTCACCTGCTCATTCTCCAGGTCAGAATACACACACACACACACACACACACACACACACACACACACACACACACCACATTTATGAACTGAACTGAACTCTAACCTGAACACACACACACTCACTCACACACAGATTTCTAAAGGACTGATTTTGTTGTTAGGAATTTTGTTGATGTATACACTTGTTGGAAATTTGACTATGAATCTAAAAATTGAAGTTGTAATGAATTCTGTTGGACCTTAAAAAAAGACAAAGTTAAACTACAAACTCATTTTTGTTTTGTTTTTTATGGTGTTAATTTTGTAGGGAGACAATAGTTGAGTTTTTTCCCCACCTCTCCAACTATGTTTCATATATATATATATATATATGTAAAGCATTCCTTAAAATAATGAACAAGGTATAATTACATATACCTTGTTCATATATTTGAAGTCTTCAGTATCTATCAGCGGTGTAGAAAGTTGCAAGGATTAAAAAAAAAACTAAAAAAAAAGAAGAAAGATTGCATGACAAAGTGTGTCGAAACTTTTGACTGGTAGTGTATGTGCGGTTCATCCATTGAAAAAGTTGTTGAAATAGTTTCCCTTATAGGATGGGAAAAAGCTGTATTGATCAGGACAAGGGACTCGCATGCAGTGAACATTTTTATGCAGCCCTAAATTACTCAAAATTGTCAGTAAAACCAAATTGTGAGTGTCTTTCATAATCTCAAGTGTTTATTAAATCCTAGGAAGAAAACTGCACCAGGCAACACATAGGTTAGCAAATATATTTTAATATATAATATTTATATTCATTTTAGCACAATGACAAAATGGCATAACTTCTGTTCAGCCTCTTTTAAATCATGACCAAAAAAAAAAAAAAAAAAAAAAAAGCCACACGTTTCAGGTTGGTTATGTTTCTATGTCATGTTCAGTTTAAGTCTTTGTGAAGTTAAATCCTGAAGTACTTCTTGCTCCCATGAGAGGAAAAAAACCGTAGCAGAAGTTTTCTAACAGCATTGAGCCCATGGCACCCACATGACGCAAGGATGTGACGACGCCCTTCTCTGCATGGTGAAAAAGCACAGTGTCGTTCTGTCTTTGTCAATGGATGACTTCATTGCCTCAGACCTTTTTTTCAGTTGTACGTGCACGAGAACCAAACGGCTGAGAATCTACATGACAATGTCATTTTTTTTTTATTTATTTATTTTTTTTTATAGAGGATTCTGTAAAATGACAATAACACCTGCTTTCACTTGCTTCACACCACTGGATAATGAAACGAGTCAAGAAAAATAACAACAGCCAAAACACGAGAGACGACATCCTGACGAGGCGGGCAGCACGTTGAGCATCTCTCTCTTTTTAAAATAAAAAAAAAAAATAAAAAAAAATAGCCAAACAAGCAAAAGCCAAACCATTTCAACTGAAAAAAAAAAAGTTGGAACGTTAACCGCACAATGTTAACACACTTTAGGAATGTTGTCAGATCTACTTCATCACATCAGTTGCAAAGATATTTGAAAAACAAAAATTCTCTATTTTGCTACTGCAATATGCACACATCCAACACATTTCTAGTCAAGCCACAAACACTAATGTCACTATGTGAAATAAAGATTGTATATTACCAAGAGTTACCGCTAAATGTCAAGCATATTGTTCAACGAAGCAGTTTGCAGCGGGATCATATTGGCACCTTGAGCTACATTGTAAAAGCTTGCTTTTTGTGCTTGAAATGTAAACTTTACTCATCTAAATTAGAAAAAAAAAATTGAATGCAGCTCTATAGAAATTAAGTGTGTGTGTGTGTGTGTGTGTGTGTGTGTGTGTGTGTGTGTGTGTGTGTGTGTGTGTGTGTGTGTGTGTGTGTGTGTGTGTGTGTGCGTGTGATGGTAAAAGAGTGCAAAGCAAACTGTCACTGCTGCACAAATCCGTTGTCAGCGAGTGACGGGAATTTTCAGCGTTCCTTGAAATAAACAAAACTGAATTGAAACAAATCACATGGAGACATTCTACTGGATTCTTGTGCAACGCCTGCCACATTCATACTGATACTCAGCTGATACAGAGGCCCAACACTGAGGCTGAGTCAGCCAAAAACTGCTCATTTATCACGAGCCCGCACCTTGAAATGTTACCGTTCACCGCGCTAACGCTAAAGCTACTCTTCATGACTTTCATTACCCAACACTGACATTCCATACACCGACGCTTCCCTCGGTCACTCACTGCTACCTCACTGAACATTTTTAACATTGAAATGAAGAGTTGTTTAAGTTATTTCCTAACAATAAAGGTTTTATCGGCCGTAATATCCACACCACTGCCTCCCTCAGGTTAGCCAAACTTCAACTCATTTCAGCTAATGCAAAAATAACAGCAGCAAGTCGGCTCGCCTTGACATGAACGACAAGCAGCTTGCTGCAACAGACCTCTCCTTTAATTTTGTTCTAGAAGTAGCGTTCGCCTCTACCCATTACTGGCTGACAAACTAGGATTTCTTGCTGCGTTAGCGTCGTTAGCTCGCTCTTTTAGCACAGAGTGTCTTATAGTTGTAGCCGCTTGGCTGCTTTGCCATTTTGTATTCACAACAACAACAACAACAACAACAACAACAAAGCAAGATAAAGCCAGAAGTAAGCATCTATTTCTTTACATGTGATTTTTGATTGTGGTCTCTGAACATTTTATTTTGAAAATTTCATTGCAATATTTTGCAGTTATTTGCAGTTTGTGCAGCCAGATTAACTGCATATTATCGATACGGGGGGAGAGTTAAACGCATTTCAAATATTGAAATGAAAGCTATTTCTTGGGAAACTTTGAGCATCTGAACTCGGATATTTTTTTTATTTTCTTATCTTTATATATAATTTATTTATGTATTTAATTATTTCACATGCACCTCAACAGACACTGTAAGCTGTACCACTCCTTTCTTCCCTTGGTGCAACGAGACAACAGCTGTGGCATCACATCATTAGTTGCCGACGACTTCTGTCTTTCGTCATGATTTGTAAATCCTGGAGCGAAACCACGCTACGAGGAATGACCACAACGCACACTCAACTTGAAGTACGACAGAAAAAAACCGCATCGTCATCAGCAAATACAATGAAAAGAGCACCGCCTTTTGTGTAAGCTATCACCCAAAAAAACTCTAAGAGCAAAAAAAAGAACGGAGACAATGAATTGAAGCACAAGAGAGTTTGATCCATGGCCTGCTGAACGTTACAGGAGCAACAAGTTTCAATCCTCTTGATTTGTTTTCAGTTAGTAAAAGCAAACACAAAAACAAAAAAAATCATGAAACGCCAAAACAACAATATATAGGCATTAAATAAATTAATCCATAACAAACACAGTGATATATATTTCAAATACATATTTACAGTAATAGCTAAGAAAAAGTACAGTCTTATCCTTGTGGGAAAATTATACTTGACTCTGAATCAACTTTCCAATTGTTACTGTTATACGTCGTCCTCTTATCTTTTTTCAATTCATGTATTAGTTATAATCAGGTATACATCACTCCGTACATCATTGAATAGGTTTACACTTGTACTGCCCTGTTTCTTAGATTGATATGTACTTGGTACATGTAATTCCAAATATGACATCATTTGACTGATATGTTGGAGAAAAAAAGTGATGAGCCATGAGGCTACATAAAAACTACCAAGTTCAACATTTCGTCTGTTTGGGGTTGAGCCCATGCTGACATTGAAGAAGCATTTTAAAACAAAGCAAAAGCTGTTTTTTTTCCCAATTGGTAAAAAGAAAAAAAAGTCTATGTTGTTATTTTTGGGTGTGGGAGGGGGGGCATGTTACAATGCAGCACTTCAATTGAGACAAAAATTTGTTGAGGACTGAATGGTGAAATGTTACAGGTGCATCTGGAGCATCACAACATGTTTTATGATGTTTACAGATATTGCATGGACAAAGTACTGACACACAACAGACAGTAGCTGAAGTGAGTCCATTCCCCGACTATAATTCTAAGAGTAGTAGACGAAAAAAGGAGGAAACAAAAATTGACAAATCTAAAATATCTAAAAACTTGACGAGAACGGGAAAAAAAACCCACGATACAATACAATAGTCTGACTTGAATTTTTTTCTACAACGATGGAAACGCATGCTAAGAAGCGTGGAGAGACAATCCTGTCCTTTTAGTTTGTAAAAATTACAAAAGCTCCTAAAACTAATAATAACAGAGACTGACAACAATCATGTGTGTGATGTAACGCTGAGGAAGACCATTACCCACAGGTCATAGCAATTGGTACAAGTAACTATCGCTTCACTCGGGCTCAGGCCTAGCGGGGGGGGGGGATCTGGGGGGTCTAGCGGGTGAGAAAAGGAAATACCCACACAAGAATACTAACACACAGCACTTTGAAATCAGCTTTTTGACAAACCATGCATGTTGCACAAAAATCAAAGTTATTGTTTTAATTTAGCAGCACACTGTGCCGTTCAAATTGAGGCTCTTTACAGTTTCAGCCGAGGCACAGTAGTAGAATCCTCTCGACAACATGACGTCGCAGTATGAATCTGAACGGCAGCGATGGTTTGCGTTGCCCTTCCAAAATGTTCAGCATCTGACAGGCTGACAACAGCTCCATTAAGGCTGCCAATCATTGCCATTGGTATTCAAGTTAAACAAAGTATTGGAACTATACTTGGTCAGGGCCACAACTGGAATAGCAACGTTTTCCATGAGCGAACGAGACGCTCACACACGCAGGAGTCGTTTGAGGGAAGGTCAAAAGGTCGACAGTCGAGATAGCCACCACGGTGTGAGAAGAGAACGCTGGAAACCAAATACACAACAGTGTTGTAGTATTGAAGCGTGAGTATTTCCTTTAAAGTACTACTACAAAAAAGTTTGCACTGAGTACAGCAGGATGGATGTCCGTGCAGACAAATGCGCCTACTGTTTGCAGATGACACCTGCGTATACGACACAGAGTGCAGGCAGTCAAACGCTATTTATTGAATGTTGCCATGATGTCAACGTCTGAAGCAAACAGATTGAGAGCTGTACAACACATTTGTTTTTTTTTTTGCCCCAGACTAAACATCCCTGTCACGATGTAGCAGTCGGGTCCCGGGTACGAGCTTTGACCTGTAGTATTTCAGACGTCTGAATAAACCGGCATTTGTTTGGTGTTAGATGGTAAGAAATAGCAGCAGCCCTGACATTAGTGTTTGCACTGTTCAGTATATATATCTTTTTGTTTTGATTAGGTTTAGGTTAGTTGTTTTTTTTTTTCAATTTCAGAGAGACGTTATCAAAGAGAACAACAGTAACAAAAGAAACATTTACCCTGGTGACTTTAGACTCCTCTCGTCAGTTTCGCGAGAGTTTCACTTTGTTTTGTTTTTTTACAATCAGACTTCACTACTAATGACAGATTAGTGTGTGGGGAGGATATAATACAGTGCATACTCCCTACAAGCGTGGATGCATAGGATACAACTCAGTTTCACACCACAAGAAAAAGCGTGTCGAAGGAAAGAAAAGGTAACGGAAACTGCGATTTAAAAAGCAACATATTGGTCGTTGGCACAAGGGGAGTTGCAATTAGGTTGGGCGACAAGGTCACCTGTGTGGGTCAGCCACACAGGTTGGTTTTTTTTTTTTTGTTTTTTGTTTTTTAAAGTCCAAACAGCGTCGGTAGCAAAATGAAGATCGGGGCTGAAAGTCCCACACTCACCTCCACACCAACAATGAAGAACCTTAGTCACTTTTCCCAGAAGTGAGCGCTGCCTTCATGAACCTTCATGACAGCCGAGCTGAGACCAGGTTTGGCTCTCATGCCATCGCTCACAGTTCTCCCAATTTTAGGGGGAGGGGTTATCAAGGTTCACTAAGGCTTCATTGTCGGGAGAAAAGAGACACAGTGTTCAAAACAGCATTTATTTATTTATTTATCGTTAAGATTCAACAGTCTTGCGAGCATTGTGTTGGTGCGCGGTGGCAATGGCATAGTAAGGAGTTGGGTTAGAGATGAACCTTCTTTCTTGGACTCTTTCTATTCCTTCACTTTCACTTTGTCTCCTTTGGAGTTGAGGATTTGACGCGTCCTTGGTCAGAATGAGCGATAAAACGACGGGATGTTGGGTGTTGTTTGGAGCAACAAACGAAAAAGCTTGTCGTTTGTGTTGTGATATTTCACACAATTTTCTCTCTCTCTTTTTCTTTTTAAATATAGTAAAAATTCTCAGAAAATATACATTTTTGTATTCTCGAATTTCAGCTCAACGCTCGCTGAGGCTTTAGATTGTTTCCATTTTTATAAAATGAGGGTGACGCTTGTGCCACAGTCCCATCAAATACACTGTGGCTCAATATGTACTTTTCTTACATTTTCCCCTCTGATGTTATTTATAATGCTTGCCAGCTTGTCCATTGAGTTGTAATGACACATTGTCACCTTAATAAAGAGGAAACCTAAAGGCTGGAATGAAAATGGCAAGACTTCTACATCTTTCAAAAAAATATTTTTGCTATAACTTATCAAGTAAAATAAAACACTGGCTTAACTTATCATTAAATATTAGATCCCCCCCCACTGGTAATATGAAATATCTCTGTGTTAGAGTAAAGGGAACACATACAGAGCCTGTAAGCTGAGGATCAGTCAAACTGTCCTGTTGTCGAAGCTCAACTTCAAGCTTCCGATACAGCATCTAAGAAATATTCATTAAGAGGTTGGTGATTTGCAATTGTGAAATTTTAAACACGTTAAAAATAAATATACATATATATATTTTTTTTTTATCTCTCTCTCTCTCCCCTTCTTGCTCTCTCTCTCTCTCTCTCTCTCTCTCTCTCTCTCTCTCTCTCTCTCTCTCTATGGGGACCTGGTAACCCTGATTCTGTCCAAAGACATCTAAATGTTGTCTCTTTCACTTTGTGTAAATCTAATGCAAAAAAAAAAAAAGAAGGTAAATTTCCAAGGTGAGCTGTCTCTATTTTTGTAAAGTCATGTTGCACGGAGCTAAATATCTATGTTTATACGTGTAATAAACCTCACTGCAGCGAAAATGTGAACAAGCCTCCATTTGCTCTGCCTGGAACCCGGGAATATTCCCATTTTTACATGCAAATCGCCCCTGCGTAAGCAGTGCAAACGCACACAAACAGAGGGTTAACCAGGTCAGAAGTCGGATATGAAGAATAGTATGGAACATTTTTTAACTAAGTGTCAATTTTGTTTGTTCCACGTAGCTTTTGGTCATTTAAAGTCGACACATCCGTCTTCTTCTTCATTTCTCAGAACTTCGGTCGATTCTTTCGATATTTAGGCTATTGCGCGGATCGTTGTGTACATGTGCATGTGTACACAACCAGTGTCATGGCTTTGCAATGCAGCCCATTGATTTTCTGTCGTTTCAGAATTTCATAAAGGAAAAAAAAAAAAAAGGTACATGGCTATATCATATTTTGGATGCATGGTGTGTGTTTGTTCTCATGGCATCTTAGGTTGGTCTCACAGGTACAAATTGCATGCGCACATCTCTCAACCTGAACCGCTGCATAAACGCACAGTCACACACTCACCACACACACACACACACACACACACACACACACACACACACACACACATACGACTCTCATCCTGACCAGTCCACCATGTTTGGATCAGGTGTGGACAGAAAACTCTCACCTTCTCATCTTCTCACACTCACACGCTGCACTTCCGTCTCCGCATCTCCACATTTTAGTCTTCTGGTGTCGCCTTTCGCGTCCTCCATCTTCCATCGACTACGGAGGAGGTTGCATTGCTACGATCTGATTGGTTGCTTTGCCAGTGGCTATATGGACTCTGTGTGTGTGTGTGTGTGCGCGTGTGTGCGTGTGTGTGTGTGTGTGTGTGCGCGTGTGTGTGTGTGTGTGTGTGTGTGCGAAGGTAAAGGTAAGACAGCGAGGGGGTTGGGGGCAGTTTGGAGTGTAGAATTCAGGATGCAAACATCAGGTGCTGAGGGAGGTGGCTGCCTCCTCATGCTTTCTTAGGAGGCGGAGCCAACTTGATGATTTCGTCTTCCGACGGCTGGCGGATGATGTCTTCAGGGGAGAGAGGGAGAGAGAGAGAGAGAGATCACAAAAAACAAGATTAGAAAAAAAAAATGAAATTTGACTTTGAAGTAGAAACTCGCTGCATTTCCGCGGCCCCTAGAATTGCGCAAAACTTACACATGTAGGTACAAACATCTGAGTTTAAAACGTTATTGTGAAATAAAGGAGTAAAAATGATGTTGCGAGCGCTGCCTTCCTGGAGTGCAATAAACCTCAGGATGACTTCATTTGTCCTTGAGGAAACGTCTCTGTAAAGTGCCACATAAAAGCCAGGACGACAGGAAATAACATTTCATCATTTGTAATAAAGAGAGCGCTCATGTTTTTTTTTTGTTTATTGGCTCGACTCAAACCCAGCTAAATTTCCCCAGTGTGGGGACAGACTTGAAGCCAATAGAAACAAAAAGGAGGCGAGAGCGGCGGGAAGTCGTGTTTCTTTGCAGCGTTTCTCTGTGGCGGTCGCGCAATGACCTGGGACGAACACACGCAGCCCTGTCTCGTAATCTATAGGAGTGGTGCTGATGCATTGTGACTCGTTGGCTGACTCGCTGGAATGAGATGTTTTTTAGGATGATCACGGGTCACATGATCGCCGTTTCACCTTTGTACTTCTTGGCAGACGGAATCCGTGTGAGCTTGGTGTCGATCTCATCGTCCTCCGAGATCTTCAGCACCGTGGTGCGGTACTCGATCACCCGCGTCAACAGGTCAGGTCGCCGTGAAATCTCAAAGATGTGCTCGATGTATGAGAGATTATCTGGGGAGAAGTAAACCAGCAACGTTACTAGCAGTTCACTGGACGCTCTTCAGGGGGCAGCACTCTGGTCTCCGGCGGCTCCCGCTCAGCGGGTCCGAGTCTCACCTTGGGCCAGCTTGTCGTTCTTCTCCAGGTAGCTGAACCACTCTTTGGACGAAGTGATGTTGTCGCTCTGGTCCTCGGGGATGTCCTCTTTGCACGCCGACTTGAGCTGCTCCAGGTCTTCGTTGGTGATGTTTTCAGCCAGATCGCTGAGCAGAGAAGTGTACTCCGCCATGGTCTGCAGGGACGAGAACAACCCAGTGAGCGATGCCCCGAGTGAAGAGTTTACACGCAGAGGTGCTCCAACGTCAGTCGAGACGCAGAGGAGTGCGCGTTTTTTCGCGTTTCTTTCAGTACAATTCTCCCCTTTGCCATCTCAACCCGATTCAAAGCATTCAGAAGAGCTCACGTTGAGTGTTTCGAGATCTTAAAAAACATCAGAATTCCGAGGAGCACGAGAACAGAGGAGCCTGCAAAGGCTGCGGAGCCACCAGGAATAAAGCTCAATGCATCTTTCTCTTCCGTGATGTGGTGTATTTTGGTTGCATTTCATGCGGTTGCATAAAATCATATTTTTCTTAGTCCGACTAAAGAGAGCTGTCTACGTGGTGAGTTAACGGTACATGTATGTGCAACAGAAAGGAAAGTGGCGATTTGACATTTTAAGTGCAAAAGACATTAAACGCACCGCAAACGTATAGCTTGTACTGCTTCACCACAGAATAGAGTGGAAGTTGTCAACCAGTTGTCATTTAATCTGGTTTCTTACAAACCGAGAAAATGAAACGGTGTATGTTTTCAATCAAAATTCAGTTTGTTTGTTTTTTTGTGCTAAATCAAATCTGGACACATGAACAAATTTGCAGCAAATCAAATAGCTTGTAGTAGTAAAATGGCTAAATTACAATAGTGCCTTGAAACAATGTGGAACTGCATTCAATGGTCTCCCTTCCTTACAACTAGATTGACTGGATGTGGATTCTGAATAATATATTTCCCTCACAGAACTTTTTTTTCTCTTTATCCTGGAACTGATGGGGATTTTGGGGCTGGAGAGAAAGTGATCGCTAGATCTTTCAGTGTGTGTGTGTGTGTGTGTGTGTGTGTGTGTGTGTGTGTGTGTGTGTGTGTGTGTGTGTGTGTGTGTGTGTGTGTGTGTGTACGTGCACGCACACAACAAGGAGAGAGTGATTTTGATTTTTTTTTTTTTTTTTTTGTCAAGCTCTCTTGTAGAGATTCACACAAAGAGGAAATCTGGGTTTTCACTTCCAGCGCGCAGCCCCAGCGACTGCAGCTTCCTTCCTACATATTAGCATATTTAGGTCACGCTTGTTCATGTGCATCATCATATTCTGCCAGTTGCACACTACCATGCAAGCTGCTGTGCTGTTTGTTTCCATTCCCACGATGGGAAGTTGCACAGATGCGTCTGCGTTCGTCACGTGGAGTCTGGACTGTGCTGTCACCTCGACCTCGGTACATTTACATTTATTAAGAGAGTTATGGCTGAAATGTTTGAAATTTCAAGAAAAATCCCCTTGAAGAAATACCGGTTCATATCTGGACATGCCCATCAAAGAAAAGTCTATGTAAATATCTAGTGAGGGTCAAATCTGCTGATGCTAGTCCTGTTGACACTAGTGATCTAGTCTAAGACCACCTTGACAGACCACCGAGACAAAGACCAAGACTAAGATGGACCGTGTGAAGACCCAGACTGGAGAATGGACAGGACGCTACCATGTGCATCAACTGTAGAACAGAAGCATCTCACTGGATGCAAGAAGGGCGACTAATACGTGTAACGCTGCACCCAGACCTGCTTTTTGAAAACCCCCCCAAAATGAACGAGACCAACGCCGACCTCGAGCGCTACGACACCAGTCGACACTGTTCACGTAGGTGCCCTGGTTGTGTTGCCACTAAGTCACTGACTGGAAAAATGATCCAAAGTAAGCTTCTTTTTCCATGGATGGAGCAGAAAATGTATGCTAATGCTAACCCTAATGCTAACCCTAAGCCAGTTTCTGGCACAAAAAAAAAAAAATCAACTGAAAGACAATATACATATATATATATATATATATATATACATATGTATAAATGTAAGCAGGGAGCCTTTATTATATCAATAAGTCCAAAATGAAGGTGACACTCTTGGATGCGCCATGGCCACAGCGCCCCCTTCCTGCCATCCATGCGTCCTGTGAGCGGCTCTCTCGGAAAAGCGGCTCGTCGTCAGCACTGGCACTTGGTTGTGTCTGCTTCTCATCCCTTCACCCACGTCACAGAAAAAACACCACATCGTGCAGCAGAGCCCAAAAGAGCTCCGTGATGATGAGTGACCTGACCTACATAAGAAAACTGCTGTTGCATATGGCCTCCACCAGAGGGAGCTCGTCGACTATGCAGGAGTTGGCCAGGCAGCTGTCTCGCAACCACTCGGATTGGGAGAGAGAAAAAAAGAGTGTTTTTAGCCTGTGACGGTAAATAAAGTCTGTTAAAGCGTGACTTCTTGCTTTCCAAATGAGAAGAAAGCCAGCGCCACCGTCATATTTGAAGAAACAATAGCACCTTGAATGCAATTATACATTGAAATGCCTATATTTAAAAAAAAAAAAGAAAAAAGAAAAAAAAGAGAGACTATCAGCAAAATAATTAAGGAGGTTGCAGAATTCTGTCTCAAATGGCTGTAAGGGGCTATAAGCATTTAATGAAGCAAAATTCAGCATCGTTTTCACCTATTACTCGGATGTATCATACATTGACACACAGTTCTATAGTTCAACACACTGCGCCTAGCTTTAATCATTTGAATAGCATAACTAACAAAATCCCCCCCCCCCCTCAGGTCCTGATGGAGGGAGAAGTGGTGAGTAAAGTTGCATTATAGATGGATGGAAGGATGCGTAATAATAAAACATTTGACTGATTACAAGCGTAAATTGCACATATAGATTTGGCAATATTACAATGACATATTACTGCATCGTCCTTCCTCTGTGTTCCTCGTGTTTTCCGACAAACACTCGTGTGCGTTCGCCCCTGACTCGCCGCTATGAAAAATGTACCCGAATCATCTGAGAAATGATTGAACTTCACCAGCGCGCCTGCAATCTACTCCTCGCACAGCTCATTTAAGGTCAGATGTGTTTGTCTGGTCGGCTCTCTTTGGTTCGTTCTGAGCTTCACATTCTGAGCCTCAGGGCCAAGAGTACAATGATGACGGGGCGCTTTTAGCCAGCACTCGTTTTTGGAGTGAGGGAGCAGGATGGAGGGAGGGACTGAGGGAGAGAGAGAGAGAAAGAGAGTGTGTGTGTGTGTGTGTGTGTGTGTGTGTGTGTGAGAGAGAGAGGGGGAGAGAGAGAGCTTGGATGTAAACGCTACATTCAAGTCCTCTTAAAGCAACTTGTTCAATCAACAGAGCGTTGTGTGGGAGAGTGCATGGATACGCACCTTAAATTTAGCCAATACCACGGGGGTCTGCTGTGTGTGTGTGTGTGTGTGTGTGTGTGTGTGTGTGTGTGTGTGTGTGTGTGTGTGTGTGTGTGTGTGTGTGTGTGTGTGTGTGGCCTGCTCTCAACCTAGGTCATTCTGTCTGCTCCCCTGTTTTGCACCACAATAGACGCTGGCGCTGCTTTTGTGTTCTTCTCGAGAAATCGTATGAAAACAAGAATGGACGGAGAGGCTACATTTAGTTTTTCTCCCACCACTCCACCAACCTCTTCTCTCCAGCATTAATATGCATAATAAAAGCTGTTTGGAGCGGGGGGCGGGGGGGATACCAAATGTGTGGCAAAACAGAGATAAAAAAAAAAAAAAAGGGAACAATTTATTTGTTATTTATGTTTCAAAAACATAGAAATCTGTGAAGATTTATGAAAGTTTTTTTTTTCTGTCCAATACAAAGTTTGTATTATCCATTTTTTTTGTGTGTTTTTAAAATCCTATCAAATTTTTTCCAATGCAACAAAGTAAAATGTTCACTTGTTTTTTCACTGCTAGTCAGCACAGCTCGGGACATCATGTAAACCAAACGGTGGACATGCTAAAGCGAGCTAAAGTCATGCTATAAATAATGCTACGTGTTGAGGCTCGCCTACTGCTACCAGAACTCCGTCACCATGAGAACCAGCTCCAACACAGAATTCTGCTACCATGGAAGACTTTTTTGTAGGGCTGGGCAAGTTAATGCGTTATTATGTCGTTAACTCATTTATTTATAAACGCCGACAATTATTTTTAATCGTGCACTAATGCATGTTGCTCACGTGCTGTAGGAGGCATGACTCAGGGATGGGCCATATATCCCTGAGTCACAAAATTTTTTACGGCGGTAAGAATATGTCATCGTTTCAAACATACGCAGTTTCAAAAAAGAAAATCCCAAAACATGGAGTTGAATTGTTTTATATTTTTTATCGTCACTTTTATCGTTATCGCAATAAATGCCAGAAATTATTGTGATAAAACCTTTAGTCCATATCGCCCGTCCCTAGCCGTGACTTTCTAATGTTTATATTTGTGAGCGCACTTCTCTGTTGCTGGCTTCTGCGGAACCAGAAAAGAAAAGACTTTGTTCATATGGCAGAACATTAAAATGAAAGCGCACTATACACTTCTTTTAAATTCATTCTTGGATTTTGCGTATACAGTGTGATTAATCGCGATTAATCAGGGAAACCATGCGATTAATTGCGATTAAAAACTTTTAATCGTTGCCCAGCCCTACTCTTTTGATTAGACTTATTTATCCAGAGGTGGTTAAAACCAAACCAAACCACTTTGGTGTTTTATCAGAGTTCTGTGTCAGATGCAGGTCCGTCACTGATAGCCGTCCCCTTGGAAACATGACACGGTAACAAACAACGGTGGCAGAAGGCGATTATCAGGATTATAGGATTGTATTGGTGATATCCAGCATCATTTTTAGCAAAGGTTTGCATTCATTTGGATGGTTTTTATGTTACTTGCATGTGTTTTCTGTTTGCCCACTAGAGGGACGGTTGCTTGTCGCGATATGTAACAATGGCAGGGCAACGTTTGTGATGGGCGGCGGCGGGCAGGAGGCAGAGATTTGTAGACAAAATGACAGACAGGGCTAGAAACCAACAGACAGAGGTGGTGTGTGGTGTGATGCGAACATCCTTCACCATTATTGATCACCTTCAATCAGACAGCGATGGAAACTGCATATTGGCCCTTTTAAATAACAACAATGGCTCCTCTGCATGTGATTCCTGTTGCACTGCTCTTTAGGATTTCAAAGACATGTGACGGTGTGTGCACTTTAAAGCCGCGTCCAACTCAAAGTGACGCACACATTCTGTTGCTACTCCCTGGTCGCGGCAGCAGAAACGTCTCTCTGATGCCTGAGTAGAAGTGTGTGCAGGAAAGGTTCGGCCTGAACTCATCCACAAAGAAAAAAAAAAAACCCAAGCCAGGTTTTGAGCGGAAAACTGGTTTCTTTTTGCTACTGCGGTGCTCATGTTCTGCCGAGTAAGTACGTAAAAATCCAAACCAACTTCCCCCTCCAGCCTCCCTCCAGCTCAGGCTATGGGACGAGCTCGACACGGCCGCCGCGCATAGAGAGCCACTGTGCTTCACATTCTCATCAACACAGACATGCTTTTGTCTGATAGTAGCTTTGTCACTGCTCTGTGTGTGTGTGTGTGTGTGCGTGTGTGTGTGTGCTCCTTCCCATATTAATCCTCTAGTTGTGGCTGTAAGGGAGCCAAGTCTTTATTTCACGTTGACATGAGCAGACGACATTTGCTCTCTACACTTGTGCAAACAGCCTCCAGCAGAACCAACATGTGACCCCTCATCTCTTTCATTAAAAAAAATAAATAAATAAATAAAAAAAAAGAGTTTTCAAAGTAAATCGGATCAAATTGTGCAAATGGATTTTGAAGCTTCCAAACCACCAACACCTCTTTTCTTTTTTTCTGCTTTATTATTGCTGAAATCAGTGGGTGACTGTAGAGCTGCTGACCTCTCTGCTCTTTGTGGAGCTCTGCCTTCTGTGTATTATTGTTTTCATTGTTTCTTCCTGTTTCTCTCAGTCCCTAGAGGGGGAGCACATCCAGTGGGCAGAATACACAACAATATTCAACAGTATTGTTACTTAATGCCAATCTAAATTTCCTTAGCATGCAAGGAGGCCTATAATAACCTTACAATATGTCACGGACGCAACTTTGGGGCTTACTTGCATCGGAGCGACGAACAACAGCTTTTGTTCATTCTTCTGCCATAGAGATAGAGATATTTATATAGATAAATACACATACATATGTATATATACATATATATATATATATGTGTATTTATATGTATGTATATATATATATATAGCTTTGAGGCTGTCAGGGTGGGTTCATGGGTTCATGGGTTGGTTCCTGGTCCCTCCTGTATTTCGCACCAATGTGCAACAGCAGATGAAGAGCACAGATACGAAGACCCTCAAACACAGCTTTACAGATAGCGTGTGAAGGCGGCGTTCCGTGCCATCACTCCGATTGCGTTTGCGCGTGAGAGGGCGGACGACGCCTTTCGTCCAGGCTGCGGTCGCAGTTGAACTCGTGCGCTCTGAGGGATCAAATCTGCCGTTTGATTTTTTTGGTCTTTAATAAATGTTGTTTCCCACAACACCGTCCGTCTGTCTCTGTTCAGTTTCAGTGGCAGGCAGCGATACTCAAAGCTACACTTCTCCTCTCTTTGTTAAAGATAGGAGCGCGCGCACACAAAGACTGCACACACACACACACACACACACACACACACACACACACACACACACTTGGCTTTGCCTTTAGGCCTGAAAGCTGTTACCTAGCGACAGGGCAGAGACCATCGTCTCCTCTCTTTCAAAATAAAAGCTTCCTCGTGCGTTCAGCAGTGAGTAGATTTCGATCCGTTGCAAAACACCTCACTTCACCTTCAGATCTTTTGCACCTTCTTCTGCAGGAATGTTTGGGTCAGTGTTTCACACTGCTTGAAGTAGGCACTTATCTACATGCTGAACATCTTTCATATAAATATTAAACAAACCATAAATCCAATGAACAGCCTGCGGGTTTAATGGGATTTATTTTGCACTTTTTTTTATCCCATTGTATTGTCAGTACTAAATACTACAATATACAAAAATGCCCAGAATTTCACACATTGACTCATTTTGGATGTGCAGCTGAATCATGCGTTCATAACTTAAAACAAACCTCAACTGTTATTCCAACTGCGGCCTTCCAACATGGAAATTTGCGGGGTTTTTTTTTCCAAATTTCCATTGGCTGCAGAGCATAAGAGGAAGGTGTCATGGCAGCTCTGTTCGTGTGACGGCATCTTCACGCCAACACACACACGCAGCTCTCGCCAGCAGCGCTGCGGCTCTGAAGTCTCGCACCAGTCGCATTTCCTTTGAAAACTGTCACCAAAGTGGAGTTGTGTGCACTTCCAACCGCAAACTGCTGGGCAAATATTTTGATGCAGAGTGCGGTTGGTGGTTGCACCACTACAGAAGGAGGTGCGGAGAAGGGGGGAAACTCTCTCCTCACATTTTTGTGTTCCCGGCTGGTTGAATAAAGATAAACTAATAGGTCTGTTCACTTTGAAATTAATTCGATGCCGTTGGAAAAACGTGCAAGATTATCCATCGACCAAATTTTCCATCACAGCTTCTCCTGCACTACGGGTTGTGGGGTCGCTCGCTCCCATTCCAGCTGTCTTGGGGTAAATAAAAGATAGAACACACAGCAGTTATCTGGGAAAATAAAAACACAGACTGTTGCAATGTCAGCGCGCAGCAAACCGAGGCTTCAGCTGTGGCCGTAAAGGGAAGAAACGCTGTTGCGTTCACCCACCCATCATCTAGACCCGCTTCCTCCTGCACTCAAGGTCAGGGGGGTCGGCTGGAGTCCATCCCAGCTGTCATCACATGAAGACAGGCTACATCCTGGCATTTCTATCTTTTTTTTTTATATAATGTCTGCTTTTTCTTTTTATATATGAATGTAAGAGAAGAAAAAACATCAAAAATCTGATGTGACTTGTCAATGCTGATAGCGGTAAATTCTATGGCATTTCTTTTTCCTATGTTGTTGTGCTGCTAGTTTCCAGTTTCAACATTGATTCTCTGGCACCATAGCGCATCATCTACTCGTTTGTTTCTCTTTTCTCTATTTTTTTGGATTTCACTCGGATGGTCCGAGGAGGCGGCGTGTGGGAGTCCCACCCACTTTATGTTTTTAAATCTCCAAAACTTGCCTCAACTTTACAACAATCCCATCGCTTCCCACCCCCCCAAAACGTCTATTCTGAGTGCACGGCTCTGCGTCTCAAAATCGAAAACAAGCGGTGAAATTTCACACAATTGCCTCTATTTCAGCCACAGTTTTAGGAGACGCTGCTCTGTTTTTCTACTGTCATAGCACATTTGTGAACAAAAATGAAAAATACAACAACATAAGCAGCAATGATACTGATGATAAGTAAACGTCAAGACTGTAGGACTAATATACGACTCAGAAGTAGAAATGTTGAAGTGTGCAAAAAGCTGCAAAATAAAAGCGTTTTTTTGTTTTTTTTTATCTCCCATTAGAACGGTTGTGTTATATATAGTTCACAATGAAGGGTTAGATGCTGCAATACAGAACCTACATTAACCATCCCCCCCGCCCCGACCCGCCGCCCCATGGTTACTGTTGCTATGCCAGGCCAGCGCCAGCGTTCAGTTCCGCTTCATTCGCTCCGCTATTATCAACCTTGATTTATTACTTTGGTGAGAGATATTCCAAAAGATATCATATTCACTAGTAGTAGTATGTCACAAAGGGAAAATAAACAGAAAGGACTGTATTATGCTGGTACCGGCGCCGGCGCTCCAAACAAATGTTTGAAACGGGTGCGTTTACAGGAAACCTCATACAACTCCACACGCTTGTTGCTGACAACATCCTTTTTGACGTGCAAAGGCCACCGTACTTTGCTGGCTCCTGAAAAGGGAGGATAAGCTATCGTGTAAAATCTGACTAACCAATGACGCAGAAGTTTCCGGAGTTTCCCCGCTATTCCGCCAGTCGAGCGAGGAACGTTTATTCATTCTCAACGAACTCTCAGTCTGCGCAAAACTTAAGAAAGTCACGCTTGCACCCTTGTTGGGTTGGCTGCATCAAAAGCACTGTTGTCTCCGAACTGAGAGCGTTCATAGTTTAATAGTGTCCATCTTTTGGCTAAACTACTGAAATAAGTAGCGACGACTGTGAACTACTTTGATCAAAACTGTGTGAGTATCTTTTTATTACTGTGGAGCGATGCTGCTTGGGGTGCACAAAGCCCAGCCGAGCACCCGGGCATTTGTAGAGATCCCACTTTGAGGAGGATGGAGGCATTTCGATGTCGTTTGCTGTCAAGAATGGTTGTAATATTTTTCTCTTTGATCACTTGGGGAAAAAAAATATCATAACGCGCCATTTCCACAGGTCAGTGAACTGGTCACGTGACCCCGTGCGTCGCGTCCACTGACGTGTAAATGCAAAACAAGTGTTTCCACGACACTTTAGCGATGTACCTCTGTACGGATACATCTGGAGAAAAAAAAAAAACCCTCATGAGAGCTGTTTGATAAGAGATATTTGAGTGCTTTTGTTGAAGTTTCCGTGTTTCCATCAGCAGTTTTGTTTTTTTTTTTATTAAGATATTTAGGTTTTGAGCAATTCTAGGGGCCATGGAAACACAGCCGTTGACTACTTGGATAATTGAATAGCTTTGAGTGGCACCAGAGCTCTCTTGCAGCTCTCATGACTCGCATGTTACTTCTTCGGACTGCCACGTTGTTCACAGCACGAGGTCAACAACTAAGAAATGTTTCACTCAGTCAACTATTCAACAAGTGTCTTCGACCCCCCCCTCCCACCCCCCACGGGACCGCCGCTCCTTTGTTGCTTGAAAACCAGGAGAAGAAGAATCCCAGCCCTCACCAGAATCCAAAGCTGCAGCGTCACTGCACTTTGAACACATAATAAATATTGAAATTTTGTGCTGACTGGACTAATAATAATAATGAAATATGAAAATATGTAAGGACTCAGTAATGGATGGTTGATGGTTTATTCATAGCCGTGATGATGGTCCACTAATGGTGGCTCACTCAGACATCTGGCTATTAGCGAGAGCCGCCGTTCACTTTGGCAAAGTGCAAGTTTGAGCGAAATGGATTTGAAGCGGAGACTATTTTTTATTTTATTTTATTTTATTTTTTTAACATGTTGCACTGCTTGACTGCAGCGCAGCCATCTGGCGCACATCCAGCCTCACACTCACTGTGTGTGTGTGTGTTCCAATTAAAAACACAGTCCTTCCATCAAAAGGTCAAACAAGAGCGACTCCATGGCAGTGTCACTCGCCCTCTCTCTCTCTCTCTCTCTCTCTCTCTCTCTGTGTTAATCCACCGCCTTGTGAAGCAGCTTCTTTAATCCTCATTGTGCCAGTTTCAGGCTCCCTCATCATTCTAACTCGGATTCCTCCAGGCCGGATTGTGAGCCACAAAGTTGTCACAGAACACAAGCACCGTGCACTCTTTCAGTTGGTGTTCAAACACTGGGCCTCCGCTTTGACGTGCACTCGCTGACTGTAGCTGCGTTTCCACGACAAGAAGCCATATTTCTAAAAACATTTTGACACAGAGCAACTGCGATTTGCAGTGGTGTGACGCGCCAAAGCCGTAATTCTCCTAAAATCCCATCGGGCGAGATTTACGAGAGTTACATTCGCCTCTGTGGGTGTACGTTTGTTTGCTGTCAGGAATGGTTGTTATATTTTTCTCTTTGTTGACTTGGAAAAAAAATATTCCGTCTCCTCCTCCGTCCCGATCATAACGCGCCGTTTTCACTGGTCAGTGACCTGGTCACGTGACCCCCGTACGTCACGCCCACTGACGCGAAAACGCGAAAAAAACGTCTTTGTCTTTCCATCGCACTTCGGCGATATTCCTCTACATGGACACGTCTGAAAAACCACCTCATGAGAGCGTCGAAACCTTTTATCCATAGTTGAGAGGTTTTTCCAAGTCCAGTCGTTTCCATCACCTGTTTTTGATTGCGATATTTAGGTTCTGAGCAATTCTAGGGCTGATGGAAAGGCAGCCGGTGTTCCTGCTGTGCACTCGCGTTCTCAGCTCTCCTCTCCTCCGCAGAGCCGCTTCTCCCTCACGTCCTGTTTGTTTTTGTTTTTTTGCCCGCTTGCCATGGGATTAACCCTCATCCAGCTGGTCACATTACCTCACTGCTCCCTTTCCATTTGGATCACAAGGCCGGGAGAGCCAAAAAAAAAAAGAGAAAAAGATGAGCGGGGTGGTGTGTGTGGGGAGGGGTTTGGAGTGCTTGATCATGTGCATGGGATTAGGGGATGAGAGAGGGAAAACAGGGATGAGAGTGGGTTAGACGACGGAGCGGGAGGAGAGGACGAGACTCGTCTCCTTGCAGACGCCGTCGTGTCCAATCAGGCGGTGAGGTCTGTCAGCACTTATCAGTTGAAAAAGCCCAGAGCGGAGAGAGGGAGCGGGAGAGAAGGAGCAGGCAGAGCGATATATGGATGAGGGGAGGAAGCGCTAATCTGAGGGAGACGCAGCGAAGCACCGCAGAATATAGGCCACTGGCCCATTTTTTTTTTTTTTTTTTTCATTGAGGAGAAAAGAAGATTTGCCGCGTGTATAAATAGTTCTGTTGATTCCAGCAGCCTCCTTCTCGCCCCGCTGTGCCGACTTCTGCGAGACGCGTCCTGGCTTTACGCCCTTAGACACTTTTCCAAACGTGATACCCAAATATTATTTGTCATTATTCAGTAGTCGTGTATTATTAATGCCAAAAATGAAACCAGATGTAAGCTATATGTGGATGGATACTCGGTTTCAACATAGGACTGGTCTGACTGACAGTCTTAGACCAAGGGGTGGGCAAACGTTTTGACTGGTGGGGCCGCAATGGGTTCTAAAGTGTGACAGAGGGGCCGGAGCAGCAGCAGACGGATGGAGTGTTTCTCATAGGGGGAAGAATATATCATGGGATGTATAGAAAACATGCTTGAATGTCAATTGGAAAAGAACCAAAGCAATGTTACCAACAAAAACAAAGGTATCAGTGTCTTTGAAGCCCCACAGAGTTTAGCTCTTTATTGAAAAGACGAAAAAAATAGATGAAATACAGCTATTCTATGAAAATCTCACTACTAACATAATTTCTTCAATTTCAGTGGGCCACATATGGCCCCCGGGCCATAGGAAATCTTAATACAGAAGATGCAGCTTTGCACTGACAATCTCGAACTGTCTGATTCCTGCTGGGAAAACACAATCTACTACTACTCTTTTTAAAAAAAATAATATTATCGTGCAAAAGTTACGTTTTTTTTTTTTGGTTGTTTGTTTTTTCAAACATAGAGCCTTATCATAAGTTGAATGCTGGAGGCGGACTGAGAGCACAGTATTCCTGAAGACAACCTGCATGACACCCTGCCAACCTCCCACTGGAGGTGTTCACATCCCAACTGCTTCCAACCGGCAGCCTCGCTAGCTGCGTTTCCATGACAGTTTTCCGCAAAATAAAAACGATATTCCTAAAAGTTTGACAAAGCGCAATTGTGATTTGCAGGCGTTTCCACTGAATGGTGTGAAGCGCATAAGCCGTAGTTCTCGTGAATCTCGCCCAGTGAGATGAGGAGTTGTTATATTTTTCACTCCGATGACTTGTAAAAAGTATTCCGTCTCCTCCCACGTCCAATCGTAACGCGCCATTTTCACTGGTACACTTCCATGACACTTTTGCGACGTCCCTCTGTATGGATACATGTGAGAAACCGCCTCACAGAGGGGGAGCGTCCAAACCTTTTAGCCATGTTTGAGAGGTTCTTGGGTCGTGGAAACGCAGCTAGCGGGATCTAAAAAAAAACATCCTGAGACAGTTTGTCCCCCGACAGAGAAGGAAACTACCAATATGCTGCTTATTCACTAATCATCAATGTTTGCATAACCACAGTGATTTATGTGTAACTATTTACACTTACACTGGTGTTTTCCTCTCTCACACGTTTTTTTTTTTTTTTTTTTTCTCAAAGCTGCACAAGAAGATCAGTGAGGAGTTTGTGTGGGCAGAGCCAACAATCAATTCTCCCGAGCAGCACACAAACCGCACAATGAACACACACACACACACACACACACTGTGGGGTATGGTGTGGATGTGCCTTGCATACAGACCACACTCGGCCAACACAGTTTTTTTTTTTTTGTTGTTGTTGTTGGCAAAAGCTTGCGTGAAGCCAGAGGGCAAAGGTCACCGACGCAGTGGAGAAAACAGCTCCGCGGAAGACGTCGAGCGAAAAGCGCTCGGCCGCGTGACGCTGCAGCGTGAAAGTACAGGATGTTTAGATTAGAGGGAGGCTGAACAAAAGAGGTGGAGTTGTGCATGAAGACAGAGGAGGAGAGCAGCCGGTTGGACAAATTCATCAAACACACCAAAGCAAACCTGGACAAACAAAAGAGAGTCGTACTAGACCAGGGGTGGGCAAACCTTTAGACTGGTGGGGCCACGGTGGGTTGTAAAATGTGACAGACGGGGGTAGCGGAGCAGCAGCAGATGGATGGAGTGGTTTGGTGAGCCACCTCATAGGAGGAAAGAATATATCATGGGATGTGTAGCAAACATGCTGCTTTAATGTCAATGGACAATGAAGCAAAGCAAAGTGCCTTTGAAGGCCCAGGGGGTTTCGCTCTTTATTGACAAGACTCTGAAAACACTGTGAACATGGAGGAAACACACAGCTTTTAATGACTTACCAGGTATTAATATCATTCTTCAGGTTCGGCAGGCCGGATTAAAAAGCTTAACAGGCCACATATGGCCCCAGAGCCTAAGTTTGCCAACGCCTGTGCTCGAGCGAAACGTGCCTTTGTAAAATGAACAAATTATACCAGTCGAGTTTTACTTGAGGGACGTTTCATTGAAAATGTCAAAGCATTTTGCCATGGAAGGCCACATTTAAGGACCACCGTACATTCCAAAGACAATGATCTTTGGAAAATATACAGTATGTATCTAAAAAAATATCACACCTGCTTCTTTTCCTTCAGCAGCAATATAAACCTACACAGCTTTGTGAAGCTACTTCAAGAGTCAGAGAGTTGAATGAAAGAAGGTTGGAGGCTTGCTGCTGCCTGAGTCTGTGCTGCCTGTTGGTGGCGCTGGTCAGGTGCTGAAGGTGACTGATTGGCTTACGGTGGCTTAGCTGCACGGAGGCGGGGTTTTAATGGATTAGAGAATTAAACCTGCGCTGCGCGGTGCTTCAGTGACACAGGGACACGTTGCGTGACTGCGCGCCGCCGTCTCGTTTTGCCCGCTTCCGATTTGACCCAGTGACTCGGCCCACTGTAACTGAGCTGCGAGGCTCCTCGCAGAGGGAACAAGGCCTCGCTTTGATCAGCGGCCGTGTGCAGTTGAAGTGATCGCCACTCTCCATATTTCCGCACACAAACGAACCGCTTGACTTTTATCGCTCTCTGCCCCCTTTAACTTCTCGTCTGCACACGTATCATCTGAGCGAGAGAGTATCGAGACCGGGCCAAGACATTGGGGGGGGGGGGGGGGGGGTTGGAGACCAAGACAAGACAAGACCAGAATTCAAGTTTGCTTCTAAATCAAACGGCAACATGTCTTTGTAGTAGTTCAATCATATTCTTGAACACTTTGCCGCTTTGCCCACTATTTTAAACCATTTTCAAAAAAAAACAACTTTGCTTCATAAAATGAAACAATAAATGAGCGAGGAACAAGGGGGCGGGGCATCACTCGAGGTGTCATCAGCAGAGTGTAAAACGGCAAGCAGCTGGATTCTTTTCTGTTATTATCGTGTCATTACAGTGTTGGCTGAGTCTCCACTGGTTTTGATCTAAAAATCCCCCGGTCCGTCCAGTCCGAGACCGAGACCAGACCCAGTAAAAATGCCTCCGAGTCGGAGACGAGGCCGAGACCCTTGAAAAGCGGTCTGGAGACCAGGACCAACCTCCAGGGTTACAACCCAGTTGTATCTTCAAGCGTTGCAAGACTGTTATGCAACCTTTATCATTTTGCTTTCGCAAGATGATGAAAGTCCCAATGTTTTTCCCAAAAGAAAAAAAAACTAAGTACATTTCACAAGATGGCAATTTTTTTTTATTTTCCATCTCTCCACTTATGTGTCTGTTATGTGAACGATATTCCTCAACGTGTTTTTCGAGAACAAGTTTCACTGCAGTTCAAACACAAATTTAACAAAGTTGTCTTGTAGACACGTACACAACCAGTCAAAGGTTTCGTCACATACTTCTGACTTGATGGTTTTCCTTTACATTGTGGGTTGTCACTCAAGGCATCAAAACTATGAATGAACGCACATGGAATATCTGTTAAACAAAAAAAGTGTGAAATCACTCAAACAAGTTTAATATTTTAGAACCCTTCATATGAAATGTATGTATTGTAACATAACATATTTAGGTATTGAACATTTTTTTCTTTTGCCACATGAATCCGCATATCTTGCTCACGTATTTGATGTCTTCAGTGTGTATCTACAGTGTAGAGAGTAGTCAAGATAAAGCGGAAACAGGTTGTGTCCAAACTTTTGACTGCTAGTGTACATATACAACTGGTAGCGGTGTCGCAGTATCTGCACGTATTTTACGAGTACGAGTAGAGTGCTCCATCCCGGTGGCGGTGCATCCCTGGAAATGAATACTTTGCTTAAATGATCTTTTTGAATGAGAACTCGGTCCGACAAATACGAGCTGCTGTCTGCATCATGTCTCTCCGTGGAGCCCCGAGGGCCAGAGTGAGGCAGGGAGGAGGACGAGCCCAGTGTTGAACAACGCAGAGGGGATTAGCTCCAGTTTTAGTTCCAAGTCCAGCTGCTGCCCTCCCCACCTCCTCCCCACCCTCTGTCCTCCTCCCCTCTCCTGTTTTTTCTATCTTCCCCCTTTCTCTCTCTCTCTCTCTCTCTCTCTCTCTCTCTCTCTCTCCCTCTCTCTCCCTCTCTCTCTCTCTCTCTCTCCCTCTGTCCCTCCCTTGGCTGCTGTTTTTTCCGCTGCTGGTCGGAAGTGAAGCCCCGGCTGTTCAGTTGCAGCCAGATCTCAGAACAATGTCTGCCAAGCTTTTATTTTTTCCACGGAGTCAGAGGAGAGACTAGACCAGGCATGGATGGCTAAACTAGGGCCCGGGGGCCATATGCAGCCCGTTTAGCTTTTTAATCCGGCCCGCCGAACTTGAAGAAATGATATTAATAGTAACTAAGTTATAAAATAGCTGTATTTCATCCATTTCTAATGTAACTTCACAAAGCCTTGTAGGTTGATATTGCTGGTGAAGGAAAAATATTTATTTTGATATTTTAAGATATTCAATTCAGTTACAGCCAATCAATTGATTTGGTCTTAATAGCATTTCTGGTGCTATAAAACACATGACTCATGACTGGTGGCAGGTGGAGCTCATTCAAGTTCCCTTTTAAATTTTAAAAATACAATGCATTGTCTTAGAATAGAATAGAACACGTTCCCAAATTGGGAATCTACTCCATCCCATTTGCCATCCCGTTAATATGCATTCAGATATGTGCACTGGCCAAACTTTGCATCAGCTGAATGAGAATAACTGCACCACCTGGGGATTAACATAGATGAAAAAAGAGAATTGCACCACATAAATATATTTTTATTGTATTTTATATGCACCGTGCGCGTTTCACACTTTGCAATATATATTTGGTGGAAGGTGTGATCTGCTGAAGACGCTTCAATCTGTGTAAATGAACTCACCCATAAATCTTTTTTCAAATCTGCCAGTTAATATTAATGTGACTAATAATTTAAAATGCATGCAACACACATACAAAATGACTGTACATGCTTCAATCAAAGAATACTGGAGGACGAACTCTGTGAGTCTTTCATGTCTCTCAGCTGTTTCATGAATGGCCTTAATACAAGCAAATGGGCTGTAAATGAGTGCAATCATCACACCTCACTGCCTCGCTCACGTCATGAGATTCCAAGAGCCATTTCAAATGTACAGGTTTGATGAATTGCCTGTGACGTGGAAAACATCACGGTGACTCTTATGCACTGTGACAGCAGCAGACCGGAGATGCTCCGGTGTGTCACAGTGGCGGCGCGGCTGCAGCCACATTGGGGAAAAAAAAAAAAAAAAAAAAAAAAAAAATCATGGAAATGTATTAGTGAGGTTGATGCTTCATTAGCGTTTGAGCGTTCTGGAGATAAAAATATCTTTGTGCCTCTGGAAGTGGAAGTGGATGAGGGTGGGAGGGGCTGGCTGCGTGCGTGTGTGCGTGTGTGTGTGTGTGTGTGTGTGTGTGTGTGTGTGTGTGTGTGTGTGTGTGTGTGTGTGTGTGTGTGTGTGAATGAAAGGAGGTTGTGAGATTTTCCTGGATCGTCGACGTGTTCCAGGTCCGAGGCTGCAAACGGCGGCGTCGTGTGGAGGGAAGGTGCCCGCCGATGCGAAATGTGACAAAAGCTGCTAATCAGGAGCCGTCGTCAGCCTCCCCGCCCAGACGTCCCGCTGCGGAGTCAAAAATATCTCTCCTCCTCATCTCTTTGTAGTTTTCCACACCCGGCGCTCCTGCATCAACAGCCACACTGCAGGCTTCCGTTACTATGCACGCAGCCACGCATCGTTACAGAGCGTCGGCGGGCAACAACAAACAAGGCAGTGAACTCGAGCGGGCAGAACGTGGTCTTTGCAAAATTACTATTCAACCAAAATACAGAATGTCAATCAATTTCGCCTTCATATCTGAGTCACGTTTCATCCCAGAAAGCAGAAGGCTGAATGACAAGCAAACCGCTCTGACCTCTTTCTTATAACGAATAAAACGCCCAATTGGGCACCATGAGAGTAAATCGCATCAATTTAAAGTCCATTAGTTTCACCATGACCTTGAGCCAAATGATGGTGGAGGAGCAGGCTCCCTAAGAAAGTCACACGAGAGCTGCAACAATCACTGTTGATCAGCGAAATTGTGATAAATCACAACTAAAAAAAAAATGAATTGAAAAAACAATTGAAGGTATTTACAAAAAACACAAATTAAGAAGGAATAACAAGCAACAGACAAGAAACGTGAAAATCTGCAACTAAAAGGAAAAAAAAATGAGATTATAAATTGGTAATAAAACAACCCAACAGCTCTAAAGAGTGAAGCCAAGGTACGCACATGTAAATACTAGGGCTGTGAAAAAACGTTTTAGTCGTGATTAATCGCAGAATCTTCATGGTTAACTGCGATTAATCATGGTTTGAATTGCATGTGTACAAAAAAAAAAGTTATTTTGCATTTCGAGGCAGTTTTAACCCCATAATGTAAAGTATTTCTTACCAGAAATCGGCCAGAGCAGCCGACTACGGGTTAGTAAAAGGGACAAAAAGGCGCCCACGAAAATTAGGGGAAAAAAGGAGGGAACCAGGCATGTGTCTGTCCATCAAGTGGGCCACAGTAAATAAACCAGAGCTTTGTGTAGTACCCTCACATCACAAACCTGTGCGGTTGGTTGCTATGCAACATTTATATGCTACAAGTTAGCAACCTGTCTGCCTTACTTAAGCAATTTATTTTTGCCAAAGGAAAAACAGGAAATGGAAGGCTGAGAACAGAATGATTTTCAGATTTATTTGCTCTACTCGACTGAATCACCACTCTGCCATGTCAACATGTGGGGGTTTACAATCAGTCGTAGACATTGACGACATGCAGTAATCATAACATGAAGAGACGGCAGCCCTCATGCACACAACACGTTTCTCCTCATCCTGTTGCTTTAAAGATTTTTCCAAGTGTGTCTTCAAAATGCAAATGAGGGCTGTGGGGGAGCTGGAGTCTGTTCCCAGTTTACTGCCGGCCCGCATAGAGGGACAAACAAAACCATCCGCACTCTCGTTCACGGACAATTTAGTGTTCTGTGTTAGTCTAATGTGCATGTCCGAGGAATGTGGGCGGAGCCAGAGTACCTGGAAGGAACCCAGGCAGAGAACATGTGAACTCCACACAGAAGCTCCCTGGGAATCAAAGCCCAACACGTCCATGCTGTCACGGTGACAGCAGCTGCGTTTCCATGACAAGTTTTTTTTGCAAAATAAAAGCAATATTTCTAAAATTTCCACAAAGTACAACTGCGATTTACAGGTGTTTCCACTGAATGGTGTGAAGCGCATGAAGCTGTAATTCTGCTAAAATCTCGTCTCGTCGAGATTTTAGCGGAATTAATTATTTGCTTTCGTTTGTTTGCTGTCAAGAATGGTTGTGAGATTTTTATCTTTGATTACTTGTAAAAAAATATTCCGTCTCCTCCTCCGTCCAATCATAACGCACCATTTTCACTTGAAGTCAACTGGTCATGTGACTATTATATTATAAAATTCCCTTTTACAAGTTTAAAATTACAGACCTTAAAACATGTTTAAAAACTCCTAAAAATGAAGTAAAAAAGCGCTGTGAGCTGTCCTCTGGCCAGCTTGTCCAGCAAACCAGGAAATCAGACGTTCAGGTCAGATGATTTCTATTCATCAGCTGACGAAAAAAAAAAAAGCTGTAAATGATGAGATTTGGGATGATGAAGAGGAAACGGCTGTGACCGAGAGGGTTGTTTTTGACTACTGTATGTCGTGATGAGAGCCACTTTAATAGTGTTCCATTTTTTCCAGGGGTCAAAGTTCGCCGCACTAATCTCTGAAGAGAGAAGAGCTGAAAAAAAAAAGAAAAAGACCTAATTGCTGGGAGATGTGAGGATAAACCCTGCAGCTAATTAGGATGTTCAAAGCAAATTCAAACTGAATGTCACTAAAACACACTTGGAAAAGAAGGCAAGAGGAAGAAAACTGGAACTCAAAACGGTGCATTAAGCACCCTCTTCAGAAAGGGTCAAAGTCACTTTGTAGAATTTTATAGTGTCTGAAAAGTTAAAAAGAAAAGTTTAAAAGTGCTGTCTTTTCACTCACGTAGGTGTGCTCATATGATATTTCACATATGGCTAAAACTACATAATAATAGTAATAATAATAAACTACCTAAAAAAATACAATGAAATAAATAATAATAATAATAATAATAATAATAATAATAATAATAATAATAATAATAATAATAGTAATTGTCAATTTAGAGCTGTTTCTTAATGGCTGTTGTTGGGGGCTGTTGTAGTGATGTTGGTCTCTCCTCACCTCCAGTCCTCCAACTCAGTGATTGACGTGACAGACAAATGTTTTGCACATCCAGTGGATTTTGATTGGATCAGAACAACAGGAAGAACGTGAGAGGACTGAAAATAAGACACTGCTGGCCATCAAAACGCAGACTGAAAGGTAGTAAGCAGGGAGCTTATTGTGGCCAAAGTGAGTGAGAAGGTTAAGGAACCGGGGTTTGAGGTTGGAGGAGGGGAACCGGGGCTACGGCAGAGATGACTCATTTTCCATTTTCATGTCTTCAGAGTGCTTGACACCTCTTCCTCACCTTACACTGCAACGCAATTAACGTGTTTCTCTCAGTAATTATCACCTTCTGCCGTCGTCACTCTTTCTTCTCTATCAGTCCCATTATCAAATGTTCTCACATTCTCTCTCAGGATCGCACACATTCTACAATACCTTTCCCCCCCCCCACTCTCCTTCAGATACTCTGTGCACTCTACAGATGTCAGATGGACGTTAAACTCATCCCTTTAGTCTATTTATCCATTGACACAATGAAAACACAGTAGCTACGTTTTGCATTATCACTGGAATTGTGCGAAACCTGAATATCGAAATAAAAAAAAACTGGTGATGGAAACAGCTAAACTTGGGAAAAAAAACTCTCAAATGTGGCTGAAAGGTTCATGTTTGTGAATGATGGTCATGCACTATTGTGCTGTATTTACTATGTATGATAGCAGACAGTCCTCTAGCACAGGGGTTAGTAGAGAATGTGGCGCTCATGTCTGTTTCTGCTGGAGGTCTATTTATTTGCTGGGTGTTCTTTAACGGTCTAATGCAGTGGTTCTCAACTGGTGGAGTTTCCTTATCATGAAGCTGCGACCCAAATTAATTCCACAAAAACAAGAACGTGAGCCACCAGCTGAGAAACGCAGGTCTCATACAAAATTAGCACCGTAAATAAATGTTATAACCAGAGGAATCTCATAAAAAAAACCAAAACCGGAGAGACTGAAGCTGATGAAGAGCAGTCAGATGTGGCCACGCTGTAAACACCTCCGCAGCGTCTACCCCCCTTCTAATGGGTTTTTAGTTTTTGTTGTTTTGTTTTGGCTTTTTTCCACGTTTCTCTCTCGGCTCCATCCAAACAAAGGAAGGAGCACCGCAGGGACTAAACGAGGAATGAACACTGCTTCAAACTGGCAAACACATCCCAAACAAAGCTGACAAAGGGCCCAAAATTTCATCTCTGAAGCTTTGGTTTCCCACTCACGTCATCAGAAAAACCATCGTCATCAGGTTACCACAGCCACCCGGCAGAATCCAACTGGTGGGTTCTTCTCTGGACGAGCTGCGTATTCTCTGACCGCGTCAGGGATGTTGGTATTGTAATCCAAGGTTTTTGTGTGCGGAGACTCCAGCCTCTCTGGCGTTGGTAGTAATCGGGCTACAGCCGGTTTTGTCTTTGGTTTATGGTTTGGTTTTTGGTTTTGGTTCAACGCGTCGCACCCCCGAATCTTTTCCTTCAGAATAAACCCACATTACAAGTAGGAACAATTCACCACCTGACTAAAAATAATAAATAACACGTCCTCAGTCAAGAATAATAATTCATAAGTATTAGTAACGATAAAACAATGATTCCAAACATTAATACAATGCAATAACTCCCGATTACAGTATGTTTTCATAGCTGTGTCAGTATTCGACAGAAACCTACACAATCTTGCATTCTCGCCTTCTCAGCTCTGCTATCAGCACATTGACCCCGTGACCTCCACAACGTGTTTTCCCCGCCCGTTGCAGCGGCTGCCAGCAGTATCAGTGCACGCAGCAGTGGTTCAGCTGCCTGCGCAACAGACAGAAACATATTCTTTGGAAAAAAAAAAAAAAGAAAAGCATCATGATGAAACATTTCTATGCTGTCCTAATATTGTTCCCAAAATATGACGGTGTCTCCAACCTGTGAAACACTGGAAGGAAAGTTTTCCAAATCCTTTGGATTCATCTAAAAAAAAAAAAAAAAAAACATCTGGTAAAAAAGCCCAGAGAAAACATCTAGGAGAGAGGAGGCCTATTTGAAAGATAGCTAAAGGTCGATGGCCACCTCTTCGATTACATTTAGCCACATTGATGTGATTTTTTTCAATTCAGTTTAACCAGGCAGCTGCAGTGCCGGGCTTGTAGCAGCGACGAGGTCAGGTGAATTGCAATTTGCTTCAACCAGGCACTCGTCAAGGCCGATCCTGAGAGGACTCAAAAGAATCATTTTAACCAACAACAGCCTTCTTTTGATGTAAAAGCATTCGAGTTTTGACAGAAATGCCACAAATGCATTATCATCAAGGTCCACAGGCGCGTCCTTCCTTCTGAAAAGTTCCCAAGCATGTTCAGCAGTCGCTCGCCAGGTTCCTCTCAACCAAAGGGAATCTGTGGCAATCTGGCTGCTGTGCAAGATGAGAAGTTTGGATGTATGGAACTTTTACTTTTCTCCCTCATCTTTAACTGAACAATCCTCAAATGTAGCACATTTAAACATTAGCTCCTGTATTTTTCTTTTTCAGACTCCTAAAGAATCTTAGATTGAAGGAACTGTTGGTCAAAGCCTGTTTTCCTCTGTGAATTATCAGGAGCGGTAGCAAGCAACGCATGATCCACATTGAATTATTATGTATTCAGAATAAAGCAACACTCGTGTAAAACGGGTCAAACCTGCACGACACAAACTGTTTGGTTTTTAAAAATATCAGGAAACTTTTACGTCAAGGGAAACTTTGACACTGTAGTGGACTTACAGCCAAAGACAGCATGCACACGCACACGCACACGCACACACAGAGTTCCAGAGCAGGCCAAGGTCCGGATGCCGGCGTTCTCCGCAGTGATAATGGAGCCGTACGAGCCTCTAATTCACAGTTGACTGAGGCTGGCGAGGCTCCAGATAGAGCGGCAATGAGGAAAAGGAACAGGATGCCATAACCTCGACTCACCCAGCGAACAAGAGCCACAGCTGCACACACACACACACACACACACACACACACACACACACACACACACACACACACAGGCCAGAGCACCCACGCCTGAATTAACCCACATGCATGCTCGCATCCTCAGGAATACTGTACACATACACAACATTCCCCATGTTGACTCTACGTCTTTACTCGGGGGAAAGATGGAGTTTTAACCATAGTGTTTCAGAAACAAGAGTGCACACTGGCCACACGGTTACACACAACCTTTTACAAAATGCACTTTGAGTGTCAATATCTGCGTTCCCATTAGTTTTTCGCAAAATAAAAGCGATATTTCTGAAATTTCGACAAAGTACAATTGCGATTTGCAGGTGTTTCCATTGAATGGTGTGAAGCGCATAAGCTGTAATTCTCTGCAAATCTGATCCCATGAGACCCCACTGTGAGGAGGATGGAGGTACAAAATTTCCTGTATAAATCTGCATTTCCATGTTTGCTGTCAAGAACGATTGTTGTATTTTTCTGCATCAGAATCCCTGTAATTGGTCAAGTTTGGCCCTTTGGTTGCACACTTCCAGTAGCTCACTGGGCTGCCTGTTGAACAGTGTTAGAGGGGTGAACACAGAGCCACTGTTTGAAGGGCCGCTCAACAATGTGACTTATTTGACCGGTTTGGAAGAGAACGCAAGGAGAGGTAAAATGGAATGAGACCAAACATTGGCTCCATTGAGCCTTCAGTGCGACCGACTGGTTTTAACTTATTTATTCCCAAGAAACATTTCACAAGGATCAAATATCATTTGTGAATCACTTGTGCCTGGGTGGGAAATCCTCCTGCAGCTTTGCTTCTTTATTTTTCTTCAGATTTTTTTTTTTCTGTTATCAGCATAACAATAATACACGACACGACTTCTGCTTTCACACCGCTGCTGCCATTCAAGCTTCTGTGTCAATAACAATGTTCCTATCTCACATGATGCACTTTGATAGACCACAAACACCAGACCTGGGTTGACTTAGTTCACTGAGGTTGCCTAGAGCATCCCTATCCATCCATCCATCCAACCATCCATCCATCCATCACTGGTTTGGCTTAAAGAACCAGTGTGTAAGATTTGTTTGGCAGCATCAAATATCAGGAAATGATCCTGCAAAATAATGTGAAGTCGCAGTCAAAGCATTAAACATTGAGCAGATACACTTCCTGTTTGTGTTGATCTGTAGCACTAAAGAACAGCCACCTGCTTACAAGTGGACCTGCAATTTATAAAGACGATTAGAAACACAAGAGTATATGTTTGTTAGGGACACAATATTTTTAATACAATGTCATGGCAATACACCCATTTAAACTGCAACAGGCTTTCATTGGTCAACTGTTTACTGATGGTTTGCAATTCTATGTGAATCAATGATTGTGCTTTTAGTGAGAACGGTGTTAATTGAGATATTTAATCAAACACTCGGAGTGTTTTGGTATCGGAGCTGAAAACACTTCAGCCTGAGACTGAATCTGCAACACAGAGCCAGCGGCCAGACAGAGAGACTGGAACAGAGAGGGAGCGAGGAGGCGACGAGAGAGGAGGAGGTGGATTGAGGGAGCGAGGGATGGGGGAGAAAAAGGTGGAATAGGGGAGGAAAAGGAAGGAGCGGAGGAAGTGGGGGTGGGGGTGGGGTGTAGTCTGAGTCATCGGCGGGTTCAGCCCTCGCAGCTGAATTGGAGGAAGAGAGCACACGTCCGCATGAGCACACGTAGAGGAAGAGGAGGAGGAGGAGGCGGAGATGGATCATGAGGGGAAAAGGGAGGAGTCGGAGGAAGAAGAGGAGGGGTGGCCAGCGGAAAAGGAGGGAGAGAAGGAAGAGGTCAGACTTGATGGTGGCCTTTTTCACTAACTGGGTCATGAAGTCAAATGGTCAGGGACTGTGGGAGATTATAGCTGTCTATTAGCGCTATTGACACACACACACACACACACACACACACACACACACACACACACACACACACACACACACACACACACACACACAAACAACGGTCATTTTCAAACTCCCGGTGAGACTTGTGGTGCTGTTTGTCTGTCTGACTCTCCGCTGCTCCACGACAGCAGATCTATTGAGTGCACTGCTTCCAGAGTTGGAGAGTAGCGACAATTAACAGGAAATGAGACTCGACTTGAGCGCCTCCATCGGGGGGGCGTTAGACCTTAAATTGATGGGCTTCATCAGCAAAGCCTTCGCCAACTTCTCGCATCGTAACTGGGTAATGTATTTCTATAATGACAAACACAGCAGCAGATGAATTTGCTGCGGGTCATGCTTACAAAAACATATTAAAGAAATTAAAAAGTGACGTAACAAGTTCCCAGTGTGGGACAGACAGACAGACAGACAGCCAGAGGCTGAGTTTCCATTGCGGTTTTTCGCAAAATAAAAGCAATATTTCTTAAATTTCCACAAAGCACAACTTCGATTTGCAGGTGTTTCCATTGAATGGTCTGAAGCGCATTAGTCAAAGTTCTACGTTCCAGGACACTTTTGCTATATACCACTACATGGATACGTGTGAAAAACCACCTCATGAGAGCATCAAAACAATATTTTTCGCCATATTTGAGAGGTTTTTCCAAGTTTACTATTTCCATCACCGGTTTTTTATTGCCATATTTAGGTTTTGCGCAATTCTATTCGGAATGGAAACGCAGCTAGACGGACAGACAAACTGAACAGCTGACTGGTCCATTAATGATTCATTGTCATTGTTTCATTATTCAAGCATCGCACAACGGTGGTCCAAGACTTTGAACGTGCGTCCCATTGGTCCATCAGGGAATTCTTCTTCTTCAAGATACACTTGCAAAACAAACAAAACTAAAGATAAGCAAAATAACATTTGCAATAATATGCTGTATTACCACACAGTTCAAGCATGGTGCCTTGCTGTCTGTCCCAACAAAGGTTCACTTATTAATTTTCCGGAGCACTATAACCTGGATTTCAACAAATCACACATGGGAAATAACCCAAACTCTTAAGGCTCAAACAAGTCAAACACGCTGAAGCGGCCACTGCGAATTTTCACATACGGAACAAGCAGGTGCAGCAAGTTGTCAGCTTTTAACGCAATAGTCCGGAGAAGAACAGCCCAGCATCTCAAGTGGGTCCGCGTCTCTTCGGAGAGTTACATAAAACACAACACAGACAGGACACTAGTATCACATGTCGTCAGTAGAAGAAGAAGCAGGGACAGTGTACATGCATGCAGGCACATGTACCATGTGAATTTTTCATCTCTGTGACCTCCCGGTGCTTTTTAACTGCACAGGCATCCAGTGGAAGTTCACGCAAATACACACACACAGTCTGGAACACATGTGCATCAGAGAAGTAATTGACACTCCATTACTTCATGACAGTAAAAGCGGTCAAAGACATTTTTTTTTCTCAATAGTTAACATGTGAGAAGACTCACTGAGTTGTCAGGAAAAGACAGAAGAATTTAAAACGAGGTTTAACACGGGAAGATGTTGTTAATTCACCTATTCTTAACTGTCCGAGTGGAGGCTCTGGTAACACATATAAACATTCCTCCTACTGCCAAAACTAGAGAAGCCCATAGTGGGCATGTGCAGAACGGACAAAGACAACCACAGAAAAGCACAAGATGCCTTCATTCTGCTCCTGCGGTGACATCAATGAGTCTGAAAGACTTGGCGGTCCAATCTGTCTTGAAACTGAGACGACTTCAGCCAAAGACCTCCACTGTAGTCAGGGGGCATAATCATGTTTTGCTCGCGCACAGTTGAAAGCTCTCACAGGACAGAAGAACAATACAACGCATCTGCTGCTTCAAGTTTTCATTTTAAGGACTAAAATCCTTATTATTTATTACAAGCAATGTATTCCAACTGCACATTAGTAGTTAAAATGTTTTAGATTCTTCCATCAAGCACATTATTGGAGTCAAGTGTCAAGTATACGAAAGGAAAACAGAGCTCAATGCTAAACTCTGCCATTAGAAATTCCAAATATGATACTTGCATCTGCTGGTGGACGTACTGGAGTAGCTACTGGAGGAGGTACTTTGGCACTGTGGCGTACGGAAGCATGACAACTGTGTGTACACGTGTGTATTCATGTGAAATGCGTTGACACATCTGCCCTCAGAGGCACACGGGGTGGTGTCACCGATCAGCTGATTTCCCAAGATTTCCCTCTCTTGGTGATAAATGTGGTCAAACAATGCAGCGGACCCCGTGGTTGCGTGCCAATAGGCTCACACGTCGCGCAAACGGCTGGACGCGATGGAGCCACTGGAAACGCAGACGCAGGCGTCGGCCTACTTTGTGTGTTTGTGCTTCAATCGCTCGCATCAAATCCAACTGGAACCACTGAGGCATTTCACTGGAAAATCAGATTATAAATGCAGAAGGGGGGAAAAAAAAAACACGTTACGGGCATGTGTGCACATCTGCACGGCCGCCGTGCCACGCCACTATCTCGGCCTGCGCAGGCTTAGCGTGTGTGTGTGTGTGTGTGTGTGTGTGTGTGTGTGTGCGCGCCGATGGTTTCTCAGCACCGTCGAACACGAGCAGCCAGACAGATTGGGCTTATGAAACACTTCCACAGCTGTGCAGCTCCTCTGCTGGTCCCTCCCACCTCCATCAAACAATCAGATAATCACTGCAGCTAAGCCCAAAACCAGGCGCGTGGTGCACAATTTCAGATCCCCCACACAAAAAAAAACACAGCATTCTTTGGCTCCTCCCCCTCCTCCAAAACAAAATGAGGATTTGGGGACAAATGTGTCTCGCATTTGGACGTGTTGGTGGATAAATCACAAGACAGAGCAGCTTCAAAAACCAACTGTGCTTGTAGCTGCTGCTTGTGTAGGCGTCGCTGGTTGTGCAGTGAGCGGCCGTCCGTGCACCCTGCCGCTCTCCACCAAGCTGCTGTCAGAGACGGAGAGAGTAACGCGCTCGAACTACAAGACAGTGTCGGTCCTGGATACTTTTTTGAAATCAGGGGGACGGAGGTGGCGACTGACTCCGGGTGATCATTTCACTCTTGGCCCGGTCTCACTTTGTCCCATTCACAGTTTTACTTCCTGTGAGTCCTGTGACTGAAGTCTGAAGAAGCTCCAGTTTCCTGTTTAAATCTTTGGGTATATTTAGGACACTCACACAATCATGGCTTCACTGCTACACTACATTCTCTCTGTTTAATTTGGTGGATTATATTTTACAAGTCTTGTAGTCAAGACGGTACCAACCGAGACCAAAACATTATCAACACTGGAGAGTGTCGAGATTGAGACCAGACATCTGGGGTTGGAGACCAAGACAACAAAACAAAAAAAATGACCTGGATCGTTTTTAAATTAAAGTTTGCTTCTAAATCCAACAACATCTCTTTTCAGCAAGGTGTCTTAATCGTTTTCTTGAACACTTTGCTACTTTGCCAACTATTTTGAACCATTTTCAAAAAAAACAACTTTGCTTCATAAAATTAAAAAGAAAATCAATGAACTAGGAATAAGAGGGCAGGGTGTCACTCTGGGTGTCACCAACAGGACGTAAAACGACAGCAGCTGGATTCCTTTCTGTTATTATCGTGTTATTACGGTGTTGGCTGAGTCTCCACTGGTCTGGATCAAAAATCCCCAGTCCATCCAGTCTGGGACCGAGACCAGACCCAGTAAAAATGCCTCAGAGTCCCAGACGAGACCCTTAAAAAGTGGTCTGGAGACCAAGACCAATCTCCAGTACTACAACACTGTAATTTACCATACGATCCACATAACAACCAACACCCTGCACTAGTCAACAGAAGTGCTGCAGTGGCTTTGCCTCGCAGCAGCAGTCTCACTCCCGGAAAACAAGGTTGAAACAAACTAAACACTGCGAGGCCGCATTCACACAGCGTCAAAAGCAACGTCTTCGTTACAGTTTGGCCTTTTGTTTTTCTACCACGCACTGGCACGCAGCACTCCTGCAGCAGCAAGCATGCGAGAAGAGGTCATGGTGTGAAACCTTGTGATGACACAACCTCCCCAAACTGGCAACTGGAGTGGAGCACTTCAGAACATTGTGATGCCACGGCCCACTTTGCCTGCGCGCGCAATGTTCTCAGTAATAAGTCCTATTGTGAGTGTGAGTTTATTATACTTGCCCATCAAAAGGTAAATTTGATCACAAGTATTTGTGAACAGCGAGGCTGAATGGTTGTTGTATGCCTCCACGCTGTCGTCTCGTTTATTTGAACCAACTGTTGAAATCAACTGACGTGCAAATGATGCAGCTTCTCCTGCTCTTCTACACAAAATGCTTTGTCCATTCACTCCATGACATTTTATTCTGCAGCCGCAACAGAACAGGCACGTGGTAACCTCACAATGCAAAGAGATCAAGACTCATCCAGGTCAAAGTCCCAGTGATTGTCACATCCCAAAGGATGCAAAATTTGTCCTCTGTCTGCATTTGACCCGTCATCCCCTGAGGGAGCGGTGGGCAGCGGCAGTGCCGCACCCGGGAATCATTGGGTGATCTAAGCCCCCAATTCCGACCCCGAATACTGAGTGCCAAGCAGGGAGGCAATGGGTACCACTTTTACAGTCTTTGGTATGACTCGGCCGGGGATCGAACCCACAACCTACCAGTGTCAGGGCGAACACCAGACTAGACCACTGAGCTGGTTGGACCAACTTGGATCTAAAACCATCAGCTTTCATTCTGAGCTGAAGGATTCCCCGACACATTTCTGCGCACGTTCTACCTTAAAGAGCCTTTTGCATGTCTAATTTCCATGCACCTCTGTCTACTGCATTTGCAAATGAATTCCTTCAAAAATCTGGGAACAGGAGGTGGCGTCGGGATGTGCAGGCAGTGACCCCGTGCAACCTACAGCTTCCTGAAGTCCTGCAGGACCAATGGTAAACATGGAGCAGAGCCAGGCGACAGGGAAGGTCTGAAAGTGAAACAGCATGTGTGGGCCGGTACTCGCAGCTAAAAAAAACACTTTGTTTTCATATTTCAGTCTCGACCCTCAGACCACAGCGTCTCCAACATGGATGTGTTCTTTGCAGATCAGCTGCATAAGAGATTACTTCCATGCACTGCATTTTGCTCAGTTATTTTACCACTTTTAACAACCACGAGACTAAATAGCATGAGCTTATGCATCATTTATGTTAACTTTGGCACAAAACTGTCAAAAATAACATATTTCCCTTTTACTTTGAAGGTGCCGGATGTTATACTCACTTGAATTTATTAGCGGAAGGAGGCTAAAATTTACAGGATATGGTTTCACTTCCAAAAAAATCATAAATAATACAGACAGACAGACAGATAGACAGATAGATAGATAGATAAATATGTTTAGATGTCAGAAAAAATCTCAAGGGAAATTTCAAATAACCTGTATCTGCAATATATTGGCTGCTCCTGCCACTTCTGTTCAAAATAAAGGTCTCCTTCATTTCAAAATCTTAAAACTTCTGCAGAACTTATAAAAAAAATAAGTGCTTCTTCTGCCCATGTTGCGCAGCCCTATATTTTTTTTAACAAGATGAGGTCAGTGTGGTTTGAACAGCATACTGGTGTGTGCCATCCTGGCCTGTGATGCTTCATACCAAGAGAAACCAACAGAGACGAGAGAGGAAGTGGTGATGAGGAGAGTCCACTGGCATCTCGACAAAGATCTCATTTCTCTCTTGGTCGCAGACGTCGAGGACATTTTTAGAGAAACCGTGTGACTTTTGCGGTATTGCCCTGAGTGAATGACAATCCACTGTACCAGATGTAGGCTGATTTAATGGTTATGGTGCCATTGATCCTTGTCTGAAACGTGTCGCACACGACCATCATGCTCCAAAGAAAGTCACCAAAGAAAGAAAAAAAATCACATCTGCCCACTTGAAGTTCCGCCAGCTTGACCACGAATCTTCCCGAAAACGAAGTTTCAACCACAGACATTCCGCTTATGATGTCAGAGAGAGAGAGAGAGTGTGTGTGTGTGTGTGTGTGTGTGTGTGTTGGAGTGACTAAACTCAATGATATGCACAAAGAGGAAGCAACACTGAAGAGGAAGCACAGTTCTGTCCAGTTCTTTTTTCCTTCTCTGAGCAGATAGAATCGATATTTATGGGAAGAGCACAGCTCACGTGAGGCTTTGTTCAGAAAACTTTGGAGTAGTAAATCAGGAACATCTTATACATCACAGTCCTAAAACTTTAAACCAGACTCTATCTCTCCAGTAGACGCTGAAACATCTTCCATATTGCACACACGTGTTCATAAACTTGCAACAACAAAAAAAGGGCAAATTTACTCTTGCGATCGTTTGGTTAAAAGCTCTGAGCCAGACCATAGTTTCCCAAGTTTGAATTGTTTTGAGGAGAACTTTGGAAATGAGGTCGTATTAGCGGTCCTGTGGTGGGATCACATGACTGGAATGCAGCCTCACAGGAAATGCACTGACAGCTGCCATGTACATACAAGTGTTTCACACTGTGCAGTAGTTGACTTCCTGTCCACGTTGTGTGTGTCACACGGGGTCAGAATGAAAACCAACAGTCATGGTGCACATGTAGAGCATGAATGAAAAAGACTGGGATGAATGAATGAGAGAGAGAGAGAGAGAGAGATTGGGAGAGATAGAGGAAAAAGCTACAATTGTTCAATTGTTTCCATTATCAGGCAAAGAAAATTCCCATGTCATTGTTTCTTCGTGAGATGATTTAAAGGTTGTTGGTTTTTTTTATCTTGTGTTAATGTTAATATCAATTGAAGTTGAATTGAATTGAAAGAATTGATTGAATCGCATCCTGAATTTCTGTTGATGTGCAATGTTTATGGTCTAAAGACAGAAGCTTCTTGGCTCCTCTACGTTCCAGTCTAACTGCTCACTCTGGGCTGTAGTTACTGCTCCAAACTGGGGAGTTCAGATATTATAAGACCTTGTTCATAAGTGACAAGAAGATGGAGCGGGCCATGGACAGGCACTATGGGCCAATGATGCAGGGGATCTTACTGGACCATAAAGACCATAAAGGAAAAAGAAGGAGCCGCAAAAAAACAGCTCTTGATTTACTGATCCGTCCACGTTTACAGCTCTTGCGTAATAGGAGTGAAGTGGGGTTAAGGTGCTGGGTAGTAACTGAAAGGACAAGGTTGCGGTGGTTCGGGCATGAGGATGGGAATGGAACCAAGAGCACAAAAGAAGGCCCGGGACTCGCTAGAGGGGTTATATAATCCTGGTGGCCTCAGGGTCACCCAGCAGCAGGAGCTGGAAACCATGTCAAGAATACACAGAGAGGATGGACGACTGGATGGATGGATGGACGGCTGGATTGATTGGATGGATGGACGGCTGGATGGATGGATGGATGGATGGACGGCTGGATGGATGGATGGATGGATGGATGGATTGATTGGATGGATGGACGGATGGATGGATGGATGGAGGGATGGATGGACGGCTGGATGGATGGATGGACGGCTGGATGGATGGATGGATGGATGGATGGACGGCTGGATGGATGGATGGATGGATGGATGGATGGATGGATTGATTGGATGGATGGACGGATGGATGGAGGGATGGATGGACGGCTGGATGGATGGATGGATGGATGGACGGCTGGATGGATGGATGGACGGCTAGATGGATGGGTGGACGGCTTATGTCATGCTTGGAATCTGATTTTAACCAGGTTAACGGTGGAACTTTACTCATTATATTATTATATTATTACAATATTACTCATTGACAGTAAAGATTCTGTACCATTTCAGATCTACATCACTATTTTTGGAACTGCTTATTTAAAAAAAAAAGGAGTTGCTAAAGTGTATGACAGAGGCGTGTGTGTTGTATTATTGTGACATTGCAGGGTCGCCACAGCTGGAGGATGCAGAGGGATTTGAGGCAGTAAAGAGCAGTTTCCTGTTTGTAGCCCCCACAACAGCCCAGCACACTTTCCCCACCCAGGCCAGACACATCCATTCATAAAAGACCCACCCATTTCCCCTCTCTCTCTCTCTCTCTCTCTCTCTCTCTCTCTCTCTCCCTCCAGGATGGTCACAGGTGGTCATCGAGGCGGTGGGAAGTTTGATAATCAAGTCCAAACAAAAAAGAACTGCATCTCACCGCTTCACCAACACTGACGAGTAGCGGACGCAAGAAATAAAAATAAATAAATAAATAAAGGAGGCGCAAAACTCCGGCACGACTCCCCAGCCGCCAGTCAGTAGAAGCAGCCGTGCGGACAACGAGGCACCGGGCGGTGAGTGGAAGTCAGGAAGTATATTACGGCGACACCAAACCACATCCAATTATTCGAATCAGTGGCGTGTTAGCTTTCCTCCCGAGGGTGGGACATTCTCACACTTGCGACAAGGCGTGTCAAATCAACACAACTCCGACCACTTCTCACAGCTTATATTGAAAAAAATAAAAAAATAAATAAATTAAATAAAAATAAAAATCATCGATGTAGCACTATGGGGAAACTACACTGTGTTTTCCGGGCAGCCTGTGAAGGAGACGCGACTCGGGCACACACACGCCGGGGCTTGGTGTAGCGGTATGCGAGCCGAGGGGAGTGATGGTCCGGATCCATGAATGGAAGAGGCCGGCCGGCGGCTCACTCACTCTCTCCCCGGCTAACAATTCACGCAGCCACCGCCGATAATACATGATTTTTATGGTGTCATATTTATATAAAAAATAAAAAAATAAAAAAATAAAAAAAAAATAAAGGAGCCCGTGCTCAGAACAGAACAGGAAACCTCTTACGTAAGAGAACATATTACAAATGTGGAAGGTTCTGGAGGAATACTCACCCCGAACGCAGCAGCAGCAGCAGCAGCAGCAATGAGTCAGCGAGAGACGAGCAGAGAGATGCGGGGAAGATCAACCTCCGGTGGCTCTCACACACAACACAAGCTCAGCTCACTTTTGGGGCTTTTAACATGAGACGGTGATGCTGAAAGGGATTTTTTTTTTTTTTTTTTTTTTTCTCTCGTCTTCTTTCTTTAATGCGAACACGTCCTGTTGCGACTGCTCACTTCTGCTGTTTGTCAGTGACGGTAAAGGCTTAAAAAGGCGGCCGTGAAGGGGACACGACGGGCGCGAGGATGGTGGAAGCGTCAGACTGTGATCGCCGAGAAAAGCGACGGGAACGCCGGGCTTTGGGATGGTCGTGGCTCCGCTGCTCTACGTCCGTGTGCGTCGCTGTCTGCTGCTCTGTCGCCGGCTGAGGAAGCGTGGAAACGCCTTTTCCTCGTCCTCTCTCTCTCTCTCTCTCTCTCTCTCTCTCTCTCTCTCTCTCTCTCCGGTCACGGTTTAGCACGCTGTCTGATTCGTTTCAAAGATCGTTTATTCGACAACCTCTCCGCCACTCGTTTAAAATCGTAAATCAGGGGTGTCGAAGTCAAATGCTCAGTGGGGACAATATTTAAAGCTTGGACAGAGTCGCGGATCAACATTGATATTTATTGGGGGGGGGGGGTGTCTTCCTCCAGATATGACAGTGAACCTTTTTTATGGACCCAAACGAGTTTTGCTTCGACCTGAATATGGAACTAGCAACGCTTAGTGCTATACAATAAATTTAAAATAAAATATTGCACATTTGCAAAATCGAATTTCCAATTTAAAAAAAAAATGATTAAAAATATAATTTCCCAGCCTTCTTATTTAAATTTCATCAGAAACCTTTTTCTACAGGCTAATAATCAATTTTAAAAATAAATAAAATGACAACAATAAGCAAATTGAGTCATAATACAATGCTTCAATGAACGTCCTGTCCTGATTGAGCAAAGCATTCTGGGATTTGTGCTATTAGCGTGCCGTTTAATAGCGGTGGCCAGCTCTCGCAGTGATTTTATGTTGCCTTGCGGGCCAAATACAATTACTCTTGCAGGCCAGAATCAGACACCTATGTCATAAAGGCTGATGCTACGGGCTGTTTTCCAATGTCACACTTGAGTTATGACGTCAAGGTGAAAGAGCAAAACCCTGACATCCATTTTTGGGAACTAGTCTTTGTGTTGATTAGGAACCTTAGTATTAACAAATAAAATAGTGTATTTCTAAGGACTTTATCTAACAAAGATGCCGTTTATGGCAATGTTATTGATATTATGTTTCACATTAGGCCTGTAAGTAGTTTAGTTGGCAAAATAAATCTAATCTACCAGTTGCTTTGAGGAATCCATTGCTAAAGAGCTTTCTAATTTGTAACAAATTTCACAACCACTGAAAGCTGTGCTTACAAAGAAGACAAAGTGGGAGATTTTATTCAGAATTTCTTCTCTTCTATTCTAAAATGTGGACCTCAAAAACAAAACAAAAAAACCAACAGAGTGAGAGCTCTTTTCTGCCATCCACTCCTCTGATTCAACTTTTTCTCACAAAGTGAGACACACACACGCACGCACGCACGAACGCATATTTCAAAGCTGATGTCACTGTGCGATCAGCTCCGTAAAGCCCTCCTCCCGGGTCATTGTCACGATCCAAAACACCAAATCCTTCATCCGTCGCCACTGTTCTGTGAAAAATGACAGTTTGCCAGGAAAAGCTGTGGTGTGTTGGTTGTGCCTCTCAGTGTCGAGGAAAAAACTCCCCGTTTTTAACTGGCAATGACCTCTGAAGACAGTTATGGGCCAGTGTTATCAGTGTTGGGGAGTAGTGAGTTACATGTAACGCCGTTACATAATTGAATCACAAAATACAGATAATTGTAATGAGTTACATTACTTTGCCTTCACCATTTTTTTTTTTTTTTCACAAAGCCGGCTGGGCTCAACGTTGAATAATTTTATCATTTGTTGCTTTGCGTGGTTTTCAGACCAAAGTGTGAAACTATTCTGACGCTTCTGATTGGTTCTGCTATCAAGGTCAGAATTGCAGCGCCACCTACCACTCATCTGCCTGTCGAATTGTCTCTCCCTGGAGCGTAGTTTGAGCAATTTCGAAGTTGCAGCAACAACAATGTTGATTTTGAAAAATGTGGGGGGAGTTTGCTTGAGTGCGAAATGAAATGTTAAATTGTTGGTTTCGAAGGCATACCTTTGAAAAAATGTGATTGATGTTACTGATTGAAAAGACAGTAGGTTGTGCTGCCTTGATTTTAATTGATTTTCAGAATGACTTCATAGTAAAAAAAAAAAAAAAAAGAAAAAAAGAAAAGAAAAGAAAAGAAAAAAAAGAGGTTCAGAAGTTTGATCTTGTTTTGGATGTTTTTTGTGGTTGTTGTTTTGAGTAGTGCTGGAAGCTGAACACTGTCAGGGCTCAACAGTTTAGAACATTTATGGCGAAATTAGAAAACTAATAACATTCTAATCAAATACACTGCTACGATAAAGTAATTGAAATAGTTACACGACTATTACATTCTCAACAGACTAACTTATAATTGTAGCCAAAAACATTTGCAAATTAATCTTCCCCACACTGAGTGTTATATGTCATTTTGCCCTATTCTTAGAAACGTCTTAATTTAGGACGTGAAGTGAAGGATTCCTCTCAGCTGAGTTAATGAGAAACACACTTGGTTTTATCACCATGAATGATTGAATATTCCCAATAAATACTTGCACTTGGTGACCTTATTCCAGCATTCTTCTTTCCTTAGCACATAAAATGGTTTGGTTCCATAACTCATGATGAGGCCAATTCCATCTCTGAACATGAATTAGGCTTTTTGTTTCTGGGCTTTGACCCTGAGAGGAAAGTGAAGTACACTGACGAAGAACACCGGCCTTTGTAAACACTTACCTGGCTTATTATACACGTTAAAGATGTTTGTACGCATCTGTATGTTTCAACATTATAGATTGAAATAATGTTTTGGAGGACAGCAATATATATATATAGATAGATAGATAGATAGATAGATAGATAGATAATGGACATCACACACATACTGGGATTTTCTGTCTTCATTTGAAGACATTTAATCTGATTAATTAATCTAATTAATGTCAAAATTTAGATCAGATTTAAGATTAAAAAAAACTAAAAGTTGAAAAATGTAATTTTCCTATTTTCCTTAGAGTCTTAAATTAGAGGAATGTTGCTATCATTTATGCAAATAAGATCAGCTGATAATGTCCTACCTCTGCCAACAACTGGCCATTTTTACCACGAGAAAATGAAGATCAATAACCTGTTTTTCGACCTCATGCGTCAAAATAATGAAATAGCTCTCAGTAGGTTGATGTGTGAGTCCCTTGATCTTTGGCCTCCTGGCGAGCTCATGGCCTCATTAGCATGCGGAGATTAATAGAAATCCAAATAATAGAGGGGGACTCATAATATGTTGTCTCATACTTTGGTAAGTGATATGGCCCTAACTTAACCCTACTACTTTAAGATGAGCTGTATGACCGAGAACCTTCACTGACTCGACACCGTCGTCATTGATGGCGTCAAACGTGTCTATCGGGATTGAACTGCTTGGAAATGTTGCATTTGATGAATCAAACATGAAGCAGCAAGAGACTCACTGCTCCAAATAACACCACCACACAATACACCAATGAATTTGTAGCTTTGTGCAAATTTTACAGCATAAATGCCCTACACATGGCACCCCAATACCAGAGCATTTGCTTGTCTATTTAAAAGGACAGTTTGTTAGAAATTGTTTTGTGTAAATGCCAAAATGTTATTCAATTTTAATTTAGAGTTTTAGTCTTTTATTTTACAGTGCCATTTATATTTATCGTATTCTCTTTATATAGATCATGCTATTTATATTTATATCGCTATCTATGCGATTATATATTCATGACGTGTGATTGTGTCATTGTATGTTTTTTATGCTGTTAATATGAGTGCTGGTGGATAACAAACCCATATCTGGGATATAAACAGTTTGGTAAAACTGGACTGGATATTTTTTTTGCGTGCATTCGAACGCAGAGGGCTAACTCTCACACTCGGCCATCTCTACTGGAACAACAGCAGTGGAGATCAAGCAGCTTGTACTAGTAAAACCACACACTGTTGTCATAGAGACACGGAAAGTCTCAAATTAAATTTACCACCACCTGCAGGAGTCATGTCTGACTGACTGCTACTTCCTGCTCAACCTCCCAGTTTAATAACCTGAAGGTGGCACTGCTAATATTCAAAATGCAGCGCCACAGATTTGTCAGGTAAGCATGATTTTCAAATTTATTTGTTTTAATTTTTTTTTTAACAAATCTGAATTTTGCAGCATTCATGTGAAGGAGAATTGCATGACATTTTTGAAATTATCGGTATAGCCAGCTAACATGTTCCAGCTAACATTTACATTGGTACCTGAATTCTATTTATGTGTGATAAAAGATTGGTTTCTACTTTCTGTTTTATTTGCTACATACACAGTTAGTCACTTCCTGGATATCAGTCTGTCTCGTCAGGAAGCAAGAATGACTGTGAATCACTTTCACCTGCTTTTGTGCAAATAGGAAAGACAACATGTGACACGGAGCGACAATTAGCGAGGCATGCCCTATCAAGTACTGCTCAATCCCCTTGGATCCAAATAAGCATCATGAGTTTGCTCAGACAATGTGAGCAGAATATAGAGGCACATGGAGACCATAAACACAATTGAGAAGAGAAGAGATCAGTCTGTGATTCCATTTTTCCATTTTCATTTTGAGTATGACTCTCAATCCAATCCTAGCTTAATGACTTTGGTGTTCTTTTGTTTGGTCTTTGATTATTTTGTTGTCAAGAAATTACACTATGTAATAAATCAAGATTATGGGAAGAAATGTTTCATTCATCAAGATCAGAATAATTTTCGTTGAATGGTAACATAGCTTCCTCATAGCTTTTACCTCTTTCTTCTCGACTGTAAACATGCACACTGTTCAGTCAGGTTAATCTCACACAGACTTTCCTTCCTCTGTACATATTCACTGCACCCCAGGGGTTTCAGTGTACTTGAAACACGCAGCATAAACAGAGTAACAAAATGTACAGTTATTTTTAACCAGGGGTTTCATAATTTCAGCAAAAAGAAGAAGTCTGTCAGTTTACGTGACATCACTTTGAGTCTGGGAAACGCTGCACAAATGCAAAGTTTGCATTTAGCTGCATATGAAAGCAGTCCCTGGCTGATGCACAGCAAGTGAGCGAACACAGTGCACAGTTTGGTCTCTTTGTTGGGTTTCGTTTAGCTTTTTGGTTGGTTAGCTTCTTAGTCCCATTAGAAAAGGTCTCGTTGATGGATAAAATAAGACACTGTTCTCACCATCGGATTTCCTGACAACAAGTTTTGAATATTTTACCAACCATGTGCTGTAATAAAAAAAGATGGTACAATCTGTTTTCTGTTTCAGGGCTTTCCCTCCGAGCAAACAGGGAAGTTCTTGTTTCCCATCACAAGACCGGATCATTAAGGAGAGAAGAAAGACCCACAGAGAGGCAGTTCCCCAAACACAACCAACCTGATGAGAGACAGCAAGAACGAAGGGAGAGACAGACAATGGAGAGTACACAAACATACCTCAGGACAGTGTTTTTCAACCACTGTGCTGCGGCATGAGTGTACCATGAGATAATGCCAGGAAAAATCATCCAATTTCACCTCATTGGTCTAAAGAAAAATGGGGTGACGCTGCACAAAGGTTGTGGGTTCAATTCCGTGCCTGGGACCTTTCTGTGTGGAGTTTGCATGTTCTCCCTGTGTCTGCTGGGTTCTCTCCGGGTTCTCCAGCTTCCTCCTACACTCCAAAAACATGCATGTGAGGTGAATTGTAAAGTCTAAAATGTCCGTTGGTGTGTGTGTGTGTGTGTGTGTGTGAGTGCAAATGTTTGTCTCTATGTGGACCTGTGATGAACTGGCGACTTGTCCAGGGTGTCACCCTGCCTTCACCCTATGACAGCTGGGAGAGGCTCCAGCAGACCCCCGTGACCCTGAGCTCAGGAAGAAGCGAGTATTGAAAATGGATGGATGGATGAAAGGATGGATGGATGGATGGATGGATGGTCTAAAAAACATAACATTCCATTGTGGAGGGACTGTGTTTTTAAATGAGTGTGATTGTTTTCCTCCCCCAATTCCTCCCAGGATATCTGCTTTGTATACAGGCCCACTAAGGGAGTAGAAATAAATGAAGAGTTTATACTGTCATTATTAAACTAAAAGGGATTTTTTTTTCTTTTTTTTGGGTGGGTGGTGTACCATGAGAATCTCTCAATGTAAAAGATGTGCCATGGCTCAGAAAAGTTTGAAACATACTGCCGTAGGAGTGAAAACATAGGCAAAGGGGTGGAGAGAACTGAGAGAAGTGGCGGATTGGAAGAGAGATGGAGGAGAGAAAACATGAGGGACAGGACGCTGTGTCACTTTGTGTCAATGTGTCCATTGAAAGGGATGAGTCAGTGGACGGATAAACAACAAAACAGCAGAGTCACTCCCCTCTCAATTAAGCGTCTGTTCCTTCTTCTCGCTCGCGCTCTTTTCCAGTTTCTGCAAATTGTACACAAACGCTTCAGGTTGCACAATGCAGCTTGCATGTCATTGTTTCTAGTTGAAACGTTGGCACCCTATGAGTGCTCAACCTGAGTTGGGCCACAAAGCACATGCAGTGCCACAAAATACTTTAATTCTTGGATGGCAAAAGCCTCCAATGTTGATGTAATAGTTTAAACTGAATTTGAGCATCCAAGCACAGTGCGTAATTCTGTCTGGGGAATTGTGTAGATATGTGCAGATACTACTTGCAGTCTGGAGCCCATTACAAAAGAAAAAGAAACGAACAACAGAGCAAAACACAATGCTGCACTCACACACAGTGCAGTGCAGCTGGATCAATAGTAGCCAATTGAAAGACTGCTCTTGAAAAGCTCCTACGAGCTCGTAAAGCAAATTCAGGTGCAGTCATCATTGTAAACCAATCGATTCTGAGGGGAGAAGAAGATGGAGATGTGACGAGAAGCGGGCGCGGAATCACTCCTACACTGCTAGGAAGCCTCGCGCTGCCTGTCTCCCACCTGGAAGCAAAGAGAAATGTGATTGGTCCACTTTGGATCCAGTCGACAGCACGCTCAACCAATGGCCTTTCAGTTTTATTGTTTGCAAAGGGTCTTTCGTGGTCTGTTGTTTCCTGAGTTTCCTCTTTTATTTTGATAGTCTTGTCTCCCCTTGTGTTTTCTCTATTTTAGTTCCTGTTCCCGTTTACCCGCCTTTTTTTGTTGCCTTGATGATTTTCACCTGTGTCTCGCCATCGGTTTAATGGTTCTCACCTGTGTTCCTATACCCTCTTGTATCAATAGTCCTTCCAGGTGGTCTTCTCTGTGTCCAGCCTAGATGGCACCACAACGGTATGTCTGTCTCAGTTCTGTCTCAGTGTTAGTCTCCTGCCTTAAAAAAAAACTTACTTTCTAACCATGAAGACACTTTCCGGTTGATTTTGTCATTGAAATCAACAGCTTTCTGTTTCACTCATTCGCCATTTGGGTCCCGCCTCCAAACACTTCAGTTAACTTTTAACCAGCTGGACGACACAGAAAATAAATGCAAAGGAAAAGACCGTGGCGTATGAGAAATCACTTTCCATGTGTGTATTTCCCTTTTGGACAGATTAGCAGCACCGTCCGTTGTTCCAACCACCGCCCTTCCGTCAGCCCACCTTGTCATTCCGCATAATGACAGTGTCTCGACAGCAGAAATTGAAGGCCAAGCTCTAATCACTCGGCGCAGGCTAGCAAATCAGGGCATTTGACCCCATTATAAAACAGACACAGAGCGCTCAGAGCAGTTAATGACAAACAGAACACGGCAGTCTGATAACAGAGATCACAACACCATTTAAAGCTCTCTGTCACCCTGTTACTTCTCTGCTTAGATATTCAAACTGAAAGCACCGCTATTACTGTTACGAACAGTGGGACACATAATAGTCATCATTACGTCCCCTGAAAATTGTTGCTGTTTTCCACCTGTTGACTGGTTCAGAGTTACAATTAACAGGATCGTTGCCTTTGGCCTTAATGTTAGTCACGTACAATGACGTGGGCTCATGTTCAAGTTACTGACTTCACTGTCACCGTTACTGTCTTGAGTTCCTTCAGCTCCAGACTGCTGCACCCTCAGTGCAAGAAGGAGCTGCTACCGCAGGTCATTCCTGCCTGCAGCCATCAGGCTGCGCAACTGCACTCAATAAAATGCATCCTCTTAACAGCTTTACATTTTTCTCAAAGGTGCAATAAAGACTTATTTATATGTCAGTGTGTACATACAGTCGATGTAAATCCAACTGTCCGTAAGATGTAAATATCATGTTTTCTTTTTCCGTTTATACACTACAAATATTTTAGTTTTGTTTTTTTATTGCCTCATTTCTTTTATTTAATATAATTCTCCATCTTTTTGCACTATGCAGTTGCTGCTGTAATTATGCAAATTTTCCCATTGTGGGATCAATCAAGACCCTCTATTCTATTCTATTCTATTCTATTCTATTCATGTATCTTGGGCTCATTTTAAACCATCATTCATTAAACTATTAACTTAAACCAGCTCAGTGGTCTAGTGATAGACTGTCCGCCCTGAGACTGATAGGTTGTGGGTTCAATCCCCGGCCGGGTCAAACCAAAGACTGTAAAAATGGTCCCCAGTATTCTGGGTTGGAATTGGGGGGTTACATCAGGCAATGACTCCCGGGCGCAGTACCGTTGCTCCCCACCGCTCCCTCAGGGGACGATGGTCCAATGCGGAGGACAGTCACTGGGACTTTAAGCGTCGGACCTTTTCGTCTTTTTTGCTGTTTTAATGAGCTGTTGTCATTTGCGGTCGCTCGGGCATCTCAACCGCCTGTCATTCAGTGAGTGGCAACAGGGTTTTTGAGACTATCGAGCCAAAGTCCTGTTTCTTGTATCTCCTTGAATAGATAGCAGAACCTAGTAACCTACCAAACTACAACCCTGCAGAGCTGCTGGCTGCTGCAATGAAGGAATGCAGAACCTGATGAGCATTTCCTGATCGACAGAAAGGCAAAGAAAATGTGGCGGCAGGTGAGGTAAACACACACGCACACACACACACACACACACACACACACACAAACACACACAAGGTCTGCGTTCACAAAAGTACTACAAATGCTCCAAGAGAGCCCCTAACCGAAACACTTGGGGAGACGGTCAAGTGGTTGACCCTGTTACCAGGTAAAACACATTGCTTTGAAGGCTGTGATTGGTTAGTCAAACATTTAATTCAAAACACTCTCCCTGGTATACAATGAATTGATTGGACAGTGAAATGAATGTATCATATAATTTTGCCTCTATGAAGGCATTATGTGATCATGAATTTTATTTAATTATCTGTTGAATAATTTATATCATTTAAGTACCATACCTAATGTTTGAAAACATAGTCCCCACCAATAGTTGCTGTATTTATTTGCTGGCCAGTTGATATTAGTAAGCATTGATTTGACATTTAAGTCTATATCCATTGGCAGTGAGGAGTTTCATATCTGGTAATACTGCATTCCTTCGTTGGGTGATTGGAGTGAGCGTATATCTAATGATATTAAACACAAACAGTATGGCAGTTTTATCCAATCTGTATTTCTTTCTGTATTTTCTTCTTTTTTTTTAAATTCAGTGGCATTATGCATTTGAAGAACATTTCTAATAATTCTTTGTTTCTGTACTGAAAAATTCTTAACGCCTCTTAAAAGTCTGCCTCCCTAGTATTAATAGTCTTTGGCCTGCAGCGCTTTCTGAAAGAAGAACATGTTCTATTAATACCTTCTTCTTCTTCTTCTTTTTTTTTTTTAACAAGAATTCAATTTTAACTTCAGGCAAAACGTATAAGAAAATAATGTATAATCATAATAATTGTCATGTCCAAGAATATTTGATTACATTTTTCTCAGAATGTCCTCGCCAGCAGTAAGCCTTGAGCTGTTTCGTGAATACAGATCAGCATTTAAATAAAAGTGGCAGTTTCAAACTCAGTCAACACAGGGAGATGAACAAATTGCCACTTTTTGCAGGATTGTGTGCCGCATGAAGACATTTAGATATTTCATCAAGTCTCAAATCATTTCTCCTCCCTAAGTCACGATCAACATTTATGATATGTGTTCTTTTTCCATTTCTCACCTGTCGTCCATGGCTTCATTAGGCAAGGCCTGAGTGGGACATCAGTGATTCCAGGTTTCCATTATGAGCAGTCTGTAAATGACACCATCCTTGCATGGCCTGATAGTCCGGCCCACTTACAGTACAGCCTAAAAGGCTCAGCACATTAGATGTAGCTAGAATGTTAATTACAGACTATTAGTCATGACACAAACTGGTTGACACATTTTGTGGCAATATTTATGCCAGTATTATACTTATTGTACTTTGTATCAAAAGGTTAAACAGCCTAAAAGAGGAAGAAGGCTGTCTTACTGTCCAGCACGTAACAACATTAGTTGGATTTGTTTTGCAGGGTACTTCAGGTTTAAGAGGATTAATAAAGGACAATTAGACTCTGTGTTCAAATTAAAAGATAATGAAAGAGATTTTTCTGAATCTTTAATACTAAAGACGGGCTTAGTATAGAAGCAGCAATGGGGGACACTGATAAACTGAGGTTATTATTGCGGACCCAAGGGGGCTTAGACAAAATGTCCAATAGTCAAATTAGTTTAGATACTTTTGCCTCCAATAATGCAGTAGGAAACTTTGGAGTCATTTTTGATCAGGACACAAAACAAACAGGAAACAAAAATGTATTAGCCAATGGAGACACATCCCTGAAAAAGTCCCGCCCTCTCAAGATGTTCGACTCAAAACTCCAAGAACACTATTCAGGATTGCAAGCACTAAAAACAACCACATAGTTCAGTCACACAAGACATTTTACTCTGACGAAAGCAATAATATCATCCTGGAAATTTTGTTTTGAGGTGTTTTCCCATTTGTTTTTTAAATTTTAGTTTTAGTTTTAGTTTTTGACGCAAATCTGATTCCATACATTATACCCTGCTTTTACTCCATGATACCTTCAGAACCTGGTGGGTGGGAGCAAGACAATATCTAGAGTAACGCAGACAATACTGAACATTCTAATCATGATTCTTTACATCCACAACATTGCGTAATTTTTCCATGGTAATATGTCCTTTATGTCAATACCTACAACCACAACCTGTTGTTCATTCAGGCATTTTCCAATGCTGACTTGTGGACCATTTTGTTGCATCAACTGTTTAATGAATTGGAGCAATGCTGTTTCAACAGCTTGGCTGGATGTCATCCCAGAACACAGTTGGTGAAACGTGGGCAAACATCTGAAGTTGATCACTAATTTGTTTTTTGTTTTTTTTGTTATTTGTTTATTTATTTATTTCCTTTTACCTAAAAAAAAAAAAAAAAAAATACACCAGGCGCTGCTGGTCATTTCATTTCATATTTTAATGTACAGTTCCCAGTTTGTTAATGTTGGTCATTTGTATAGAATTCTTACTGTGTATGATTTTCCCATTGATTCCAGAAGGAGCCAAAGGGCTTTTTTCTAATTACTTTGACCATCTGCTCCATTCTGCTGATGAAGACCATCCAGACTAGAACCAAGTCAAAGAAGCAACGACCCTCCCTCCGACATTTTTCTCCCACTTTAACCTGAACCTGGCTCACCATTCCACTGATCTCTCTCTCACATACACACACACACACACACACACACACACACACACACATATGGCGGCACAAATTCATGCCCATCCTACACCCGCCGACTGTTCAGTCTAAAGCTTGATCTCTCAGTCTGTCAGGTTTTTCAGTTACCAAGCAACATTTCATCCTCCAGCTGTCAGCCAATTGTCAGGGAGGCTCTTCTTATTGACATTTCTTGACACAGACTCCATGATTTGGAGCCCGAGGACTGAAATGAACGCCACGTCAGGACCCAGATGGCCCCAAACAATCATAATGATGACACAAAATGTTCACTATGTGTCATCGGTGTTATGATGACCCCGTGCTGATTATGATGGATAATGATGATGAATTGGTAGACCTCAGAATTTTGGGTTCTTTCCAGTGCATTCTGGGTCTCTTGCTTGCAGCAGTGTGCACTTCTGAACTCTGGATCTTAAGTGCTTAAAAATAGAAGAAAAAAAAAAAGCAGAAAATTGTCATGGTCTTGTCAGTGGTCTTTGCCGATTCAAGATAGCCACATTTGTGGCGTTAGCTAATGACAGACTTTAAAAATATGTTAACACTATAACATGATAATATGAATTGCTCATCATTTGGTCCGAAGACATCTGATAAAAAAAAAAATGTACAAGGTAAAAACACAAAGGATTATTTTTGTTTTAAAAAAAAAAATAATAACTACCACTACATTTAATTTGAATAAATGAATATAGTTTTAACATGTTCTAGTGTTAATATATTAACATTAATATTAGAACATGACTTAACTTGAAACTGATTCTCTTGCCCCCAAAAAAACACATAATTCTGCCTCGTAAATCTGATAGACAAATGCACAAAATGCACATCAAGCATCACTTAGCTGTATAGAGAGGCAGTGAAACCCACCTAAGCCTGCTGTTATATGGACAACTAAACCATGCCAACAGCTCAGTTGTGACATTTGTCACTGATGCTGTCTCGCCTCAAAGATTGGAGCTGAGAAGCTGCACTTTCAACTCATTCTCCATCAGGTTTGAGGGCTGATACTGCAACACTGTGTGCTTCAAAAAGTGTTTTCTTTTTTGCTTTTGCGTGTGTGTGTGTGTGTGTGTGTGTGAGAGAGAGAGAGAGAGAGAGAGAGAGAGAGAGAGAGAGAGAGAGAGAGGACTTCAAGTCTTCTCTGCCCTCTGTGGTTGCCTGGACACCAGCTCTGAGAGACTGGTGTGTTTTCATGCCAGCCCACCCATTTAAGCATGAAAGATCATACAGTACATCTGTGACATTGATATCTGTTGTCATGTTGATTATTCTACTGCCCATCTGTAGTCTGCTTTGGATTTTTTTTTTTTTTTTTTTTTTTTTGGTCCATGTTTCTGTCGTCTTCTGCAATTTTCCGTGTGAACTGGGTCTTCTGGAGGAAGGTTTCCACCAGCATACGGACCGTGGGTGTTGGACAGAGCTGTTACCAGGGTCACACCTGTTCTGGTGAGAGGCTTTAGTGTCTGCGCAAGGCTGTGACTTGGGACAGATTGAGGCGATTACTCACATATCATAAACCACTTGGATGAATTACTTAGATCATAAACGACTCGGGATTAAAACTGCTCATGAACGTTGGTTCTTTTAATGGGGAGAGAAAAAAAAAAACTTTGGTTTAATTCAACAAAAACTACAAACTACGAAACAAGTTTGTCCAATAAACATTTTTTGCTGTTTCATTTGAGACACCAAGAAAACTATTCATTGAAAATAAAAGTAAACAGACCTTCTCCTCCATCCGCCATGGGTTCTCCAGGGTTAGTTCAGTCTTTCAGGCTCTCACGAGTGCTTATCCAATCACAGTTCAGTGGAAGGCTTAAGGATGTAAGCCGAAGGACGAAGAAGCAAGAAGTTTTGAATTAGTCATTTTAGTTACTGAAGACTTGTAGCTCATTTAGCTGCTACTTGCCTTGTGGGCTTGGGATGAGTTCGCTACAACTGTCACGGGTTTAGAACTCTTTAACCTGATGAGCCTTGGAAAATGAAAGAGAAGACCTGGATTTTTGCCACACAGCGACACACAAAGACGCCTTTGAAAGAACCCTGAATTATATTCAGCTTTAGAAATCATAAGAACTTAGTAAAGGTAATGTGACCCACTTGGGAAGGAGCACAGACAAACCAGGGAAGAGTCCGTGCATATATATTGCTATATAATTAATCTGATTATGAATTTTAATTGTTCGGCAGTATAAATGCTATCTGTTTTTTCATTTTGGTTTCGGAAACAAATATTGAAAAAAAAAAAGTTATTATCTATCTTTTTTTAGTTTTGGATCCATTGTGAAAAATGAAGAAACCAATGATTCATGGATTCAGCAGATCAAATTTCTCCTGCGCTCAACATACGACGTACTGCCAACACTGGTGAACCTCCATCACTGGAGGCTGGCTGAGAACAAGGGTTGCTTGCCGTGTAGGAAACCGGGAAGCCTTGAACACACACTGCCATCACTCACACAGTCCAGTCCGGCTTAGGGCAAGTTCAGGTGGAGGCACAAGCAGATGAGGAGGAAGAGGAGGAGGAGAGAGGAAGAAGATCCATACCTTCACCAGGACACCAGGATGAAGTCTGTTAGAGCATGGGGGAAGCTCTGGGGGCGGGGGGGGTGACCAGCTGGCGTAGGGACTGTGGCATCAGCTACCCAGTCAGTAGATGTCAGATGTCTCCAACCCAGAAAACACTTCTGTGGCCCAGTGGGACAAAACAGGAGGTGTTTCTGCCATGAGGGGAGTGGATGGAGGAAGCCCCAGAGAGGGAGCGTGGGAAGTAGCAAGCCCTCACCCATGAGTGCCAGCAGATGGGATGGTGGACATCATGGAACCTGCCAGTGGAAGGAGGTTGCCCAGGATTTTTTGGACTGTCACTTCAGAGGCCAATCTCAGGATCAGAGACCTCAGGTGGCAAACAGCCCGAAACGTGCTGAGATAATAAACGGAGTTGTTGTGGCTGGAGTGCTTTGAGTGGTGGAGAATTCCACTGGTGAGAGAAAAACAACATGGAGCTCTTGGCTGTGGAGCCTAAAGGGGCTTAAAACCCCGGAACTGAACGTTGTATTTGAAACAATATATTACTGAATGCCACACAGTTTCAGGGGAGAGAAACCTTGAATATTTTCAAATGACAAGACGGCTGTATCTTTGTCAAGTCTCACATTTCTGCTAATGTTTCACACTTTGGGTAGGAGGTTTTATGAGCTCGGCCTCATTATTACCTCCCAGCATGATTACCCTGTCCTCATCATCTGCAGTAGTTATTGCCTAGTTATTAGACATATGGAGACTTTATATTCTTGAATTAAAAGTCTCTGCCTGTTCTCATTGTTCACCATTGCTTCTGTATTCCTCCATCTTCATTTTATGAATTTTCCTCTCGTCAGTAACCTGCTTTAAGTCTGGGCCCTCTCACCTTTCTCCCACCGTACGACTCTCAGCTCTCATTAGCGCTCAGGCTCAGACGTATGACATTCCCACCCTCTACATGGCAGAGGGGAGGTGATATGTGACATGATATGAGGCCATTGCCCTGCAAAGGTATGGTACAGTTCCCTGTTCTCCAACCAGAACACTTCACACCATTAGTGTGATTTTGTCTCGTGTGCGCGTGCGTGCATGCGTTTGCGCCCATGTTCCAATCTTGCAGCTGCCGCCATGGCAACAGCATGCACACGAAGCCACATGCTTCCGTTAGCATGAAGCCTCATTATCTCATCTTGTCATCCAAGAAATAACTGGGCAAAAGGGGGACAAAGAGAGTGGACTGGTATTTATTACTTCACTAGCCAGAGGAGGGTGCTGTTGGCCTCAGTGGGGCAGCAGGTTACCATGCATACATGCAGGCACGCATGAACATTTTACATCATAAAGGTAAACGAAGCAGCAGAGCATGAGTGTCTGCTAGTTAATCTAGTTAAATCCAGAGTTACATTTTGGACACACGGTGATGGAGTCAGAAGAAGGTGAAGTAGTGTTTGTCTCTCCCACTCTTCCACTTACTCTTGATTTGCCACAGCCAACAATATTTCACAGAAAGACAAACTTATCTGAGCCTTCCCATCACCTGGTCCTCAAACTATTGGATGGAAGGAAGGCATTTGATTTTTCACACTGAACACTGCAGAAGACGCACACAAGTTAAATGAAATATAAATATTTAAAATTAGATGGTATCTATATATATATGAACATATATGATGTTATTGTCCTGTTGTTATTGTCTCCTACATAACAGACATCACTTGGGCATTACAAAGTAACACAAACAATTATAGTATATACATGCAAAATACAGAAAGAATTTCTACAAATAAATACAGTTCTCCTTCACTGCATCAGGACCAAAATGATTATCCTCTGTCCTTGATTGCAAATTGATGAATTACAATTTTATTAATCCATAATAGTTTTCTTGTACCCTGAAAGAAAGTCAGAGGAATAATAATGTTGGAAATTTGAAATGGAAATTTTAGGAATTTTCTCTGGGCTCCCTTCATTCATTTCCTTTCCTCAAACCTAAAACAACCAAGATCACTCACACTAGCACGAGTGGCTACAACCGGCTCTGTGTAGCAGTGGCCCTTTAGCCCTGCTCCACCCTCCCCCACCCTCAGTGGAATCTAAATAGATACTCGCACAAACTGCCTGAACTGCCATATCGGCATGAGGAGCAGGCTGATCATATTACACAGTTATTAATAGCCAGCCTTTTCATTGTAAGTGGATATCTGGCAGGATCTCCAACATTAACGAAGTTTCCCCGTCGTCTTTATTCAACCACATCATTTTTTTTGCTGTTTTTTTTTTTCCCATAAAATGCATGACTGTGTCATATGGCTATTTTTTTTTTTTTTTTTTTTGCAGCACTGACAACCACAATACAGAAAATAACATGTTCACTTTGGCAAAAGTCTTATGTAATACAGTAGGTCCAACTACCTAACAGGACTGACTTTTGAAACACTGTTTTAGGAGATGGGCTATAGATTCCAACTCAACAAGAGTTCTTTTCTTTTACATGTGCAAAATGGGGTGCAGTCCAAGTTGTTTAGGATGCAATACCGATCTAATATTTCTGTTTATTTATTTGGCGGTAACTCAAGTCAATCCCACTCAGTGATACTAGCATCATTAGCATCCGAAAAGACAGACACGTCCCTGACTCTGTCCATCTCACAATTAAAAGGCAACAGGACAAGTCCACCCCTGGCATGGACACCGTCCAGTCTGTGCCGTTATCCTGCAGAGTTCTTATTTTTAGCGAGCGTCCAACTCTTCTGCAAAACTTAATATGGGAATGGCATCTTGGATCTCTTCTTTCCTCAAGCTCTCGTCGTACGTCCGTCCATACCTCAAGTCCTCTAAGACACTGAGCTGGTATCCGGAGCTCTCCGCTCGCCCACCACTCTGGCTGCTGGCCCTTTTCATAGCCCCTGCCTCAAACAGGTGGCTGTGTGCCCCACCCCCCCTCCCCTGCCTACACTGTAAGTCCGACATTTTTGGCAGCCCCTCTTGCGCGCTGCTACACCCCCCTCTCTTTAGCCAGTGGCGTCAGCAAACCCTTGTGTATGTCTGTTTTAAAGGGAGGGTCCTACCATCAAACCTGCTCTTCTCTAGCCAGTGGGGAAAGACAGCAGAGTTGGCTCCTAACTCTCCCTGCTTCACACCAACCTTCATTAGGGACAACGTACCGATTTTTGTTTTTGTTTTTTTTTGTTTTTTCCAACTACAAGTAACCAGTTGAGGCTCTGAGAAGAGGCACCTTTGCAGCCACCAGATAACGGCAGCCATGAAGTGGGGCTGGGTGTTTTTAGGGGTCTTCCTGTCATTGGGGACCCTGTCCTGGGGGGAGAAAGGCTTGGAGGTCCCCGAGTATGACGGCAAAGACCGCGTCCACGACCTCAGCGCCAAGAACTACAAGTCCATCATGAAGAAGTATGACGTGATGGTGATCTACTACCATAAAAATGTGGACGGGAACCGCAGCGCCATGAAGCAGTTTCACATAGAGGAACTGGCTCTGGAGGTGGGTGTCCACCAAAGCATGACAGTGGATGGATCTGTGGCCCGTGGTGGGGGGGAGCTCATGGTGGGAAAAGAGGAAGGAAGGTGAGGGTCTCACATGGATCTTTTGGCTCAAGTTGGAGATTCCACAGAAGATGTAGGTTTTGAGTGGGGAGATTGCTGGGAATTGGAAGGATGGATTTAATTTTATGTTTTTGTATTAAGATTTTTTCTTTTTCTTTGGGTGACCCTCGTTCCAACAGCCGTGGGCGAAAGCAAAGAAAGCCTGAGGAGCATTTTAATTCATTTGGTAACATTTTGGAGCTGCAATTCTCTGAAGCACTTACTCTGCACTTGGAAGAGCCTTGTTATTGCAGCTCGTGACAGTGAACTTTCTGGTTTATTTGAATCCTGATTCCAAGTCAAAATACAGCCACTATGAAGTACAGCAACCGTAACACTCAACATGCATTGCATATAAATCAAAAACAAAAGGTTTCTGAGCCAGCCTGAATGCGTCCTTATTTATAGCTGCTACTGTTGTGTTCAATGAATCAATTGAGAACAGATGATGAATCCCTGCCAGTGCTTCTTCAGGTCAAAGTCAGTTTTGGTTTTGGAACAGGAAAAAGACCCATTTTACCATTGGAAACAGACTTTTAAGACCTCTAAATTATGCACCTTGGTCCCACTGTCAGTATTTTTGCTTTTCCCAGCCATCCTCTGACAGAATAGCAGTGTCTTCTTACAAAGGCACAGTGTACTTTACACCGGCCTCCATAAGTCACCTCTGCAAATAGCCAGGACAGCTCTGCATGCTAAGCAAGAGGCTCGAAGCGCTCCCTGCATGGGAGGAGCACCGGGCTATATCTCACCTCCACCACTGCTTGCAACTGCTCTTTCAGCTGTGATGGTGCTCTGATCCACATGTGAACACACACCAATAGATGGAGGTCTGATATTGTTGTTTACAGCCGAGGCATTTGATTTTGTCTGTTTCCTCAAAGCACAGCCGAGTTGCTCGTAGAGGCAGGTCCCAGTGGCAGCAACCTTCCACTACGACCACCTGCTATAACCAAAAGGCCAGTCAAAGCATGGCTCACTTAGTGCCTGCTGAGGATTCTAAAAATAGCTGCTCATTACTACCTGAGCAGTTGGAATTATTAAGTGGAATTCAGAAATGGCTTCGTTTGAGCGGCTGTGACTCAGTCGGTAGAGCTGAGTGCCCAGCGGTCGTGGTTTGAATGTCGGCTCCGAGTGTCCACATGTTAAATTGTCCTTGGTCAAGACCATGAACCCTGTAGCCGCCCATTAGTGTATAAGTGTGTGGGAGAATGGGTGAATGTGAGGCTTTGTATAGCACCTTTCAGGACCATGAAGGTGTAGAAAAGCCTGATACAACTGCAGTCCATTGACCTTTAAAAGCTTGGAACATATATGCCTCATTGTGGCTCTGGTAGATGTGAAAGATGTACATGAGAATAGAATAAGGCTCAGAAAAATCAACAGTCATGTTAACGTTATCTGTCGAAATTTAAATGGTCCGAAGAAGCCCAATTTCTAATGCATCTTATCAATGCTACGCAAAAAAAAAAAACCCTCACACGGCCTTAACTGGTGCAAAAACAGTGTGTCTCAGAGTTGGACCCATAGGGTTATTTTGAAAAGCCTATTTGAGTCCCAATGCAACATGAGGAGCACATGTGCAGAAATGTCGGCCGTCTCTGACAGCCAGCCGAGGCCACGTTACTCCGGCAAACCACATGGTCACTAGCAGGAGACACGGCTAAGAGATCTATTAACAGCTAGAAACATGACTTCAGACTATAATGCGTCATTCTCTGTTTACCTCGCTGAAACATTTTAGCCTCCTGGCTAACACATATGAATTGTGTGTAACTGATGCTGACGACGCAACAGAATTGCCTGAATCTCATTTAATTCCTATCTGTCTTTTAAGAAGTTTGGTTTGTTCTAAACAAAGTCAATGTCATGTGATGGTGGTTAGTTGTTGGAAAATTAATTTATTTTCATCCTCCATTCTTTCTTTACTGTGACGTGTAATTTAGTTATGTAACATTTAGGCTGTGCCAGTGGTGTGGTCGTAACTTAGCTGTCAATGATGGCAGTAAATGTTTTCTTGCACGTGTTCTCCAAGTATCACGAAGGGAGTCACGCAGTGTGTTGGTGTCCACGGTGTGGTAAAAATGGTACGTTTTTAATCTGTTTCACGGTTTTAGCATCTAGCTCATGCAGCCACAGCAGCATGTTTATAGACGCTTTGTTTGCAAACTTAATTTTCAAAAGGAGCATTTTGAAGAGTGGTTTGATATGAATATGCCACAAAATTAAAAACTCATTGAATTGCAACCACAGCTGTAGTTTGTGCTGTAAGGTAACGCACCCCATCAACAAAGTCAGCATTTTCCACTGGCGAAGTATGAGTGATGAGTGGCACTGTCACGTTAGAAATATGTCAGCCATGTGCACCTTTGACCCCATCTGAAGTCCCCTTGGACCGTGAAAAATAATCTAGTCCACGAGAGAGCTATTTCCTGCTACATGTCAGTATGCAAAGACGTAGCATGCTACTCCGCTCTGCCCTGCACTTGTTTACTTTGCATCAAGAATATACAGGAATCCTATGTGGAGTTTAATTTGTTTCCTTCAGCGCACTCTTCCTTGTTGTTCCTTGTCACTCTCTTCTGATGCTACAGAAGGCATCGGCCAGGTTGTCCATGCCTCCCTCGACGACGACTGAAAGGTGTCTGAAATGCTTGGGACTGGAACTTGGGAGCGAGCATTCTGTCAGATTTCAGAGTCTGAAATGTCAGCAGTGGAGCTGCTTTGCAGTGTTATTATATCTTGAATGTCACTCAAGTCTATCACTAATCTCAGGTGTCGACACTACTAAGTAAACTGTAACAGTCTTGCTGAGTTTACCTTAGGTCTGCTTCACCTGTAGGGCTTTGATGAGATGTATCTTCATCCTGCTGGATGACATTTGCTCTATCAGGAGCGTGCAACCACTCCCCACAGAGCGAATGAATCTCTGGTTCGAGCGTTGTTCTGTCCCCTGCGTGACCTTTGGCATACTACATACTCCCTGCACCCATCAATCACTGCACTGCACACGACTCAGGTTGCAGTTTTACTCACAACCACCTTTAGCAACTTTCCGCCCCGCGCTCTCAACCTCACGCTCAAACACGTTTGTTGCTATGGCACCGTGTGTTCTGAAATGGCAACCAACACTGCTTCAAATTGGCATTGGGTCCTCAGTGTCTGGAGAAAAATAAGCTAATGCTTAAATTAACAAGAAATGTAACCCATTCTGAAGCAGTGTGTAAGATATTTGTCATTTAGGAGGAAAGTCTTTCTTATTGGTACATTTTTGTTTCATTGCCCTGTGATTTATAGAGACTTTTTTAAAAATCAATTATGCGTGATATTACCACTGTGCTTTTAAAGAGTCTATTATTAAGGCAATGTTCACAGATACAATATGCATTCTTCTCTCTTCTTGTTCCATCTCCTGAGAGATCTTCAAGAAGGTCAGATTGCCAGCAGGACTGTTGGAACAGCTCTCCTCTAACAATAGCATTGAAGCTTACATTTTGGGGGAGATGCTATTCATACGTCATTAAGAGAGAGAGTTGGGCTCATATTGTACATGCTGTTTGATAGAGTGGTAATACATCAACATTGTGGGTTGTGTAATTATTGTAATGCAGACTTGGTGGTTTGGAATTTGGCAACTTTTCTTTGAATTGTTAGAATCAGGCAGTCAGGCAGCTGCGAGTGTGGATGCAAAACCTGCCAGTTTCTACGTGGATTGATGATGATGATGATGATGATGATGATGGTTGTTGTTGTTGTTGTTGTTGTTGTTGTTAGCCAGCTAGTTTCAAACTCAGCAACACTGATCCTGAGTACGTCATGCAAGAGCCGATAGGCTTGTCAGGCAGTAAGAAAACATTCACCAGCAGCTTTATGCTGGATCTGTGTGAAAATATTGATTGTTGCACCTGAAAGACACAATCTGGGCCCAGTACAATTGGTAAGAAAGCACAGAGCAAAGAAATGATTGCCTGTTCATTTTATTGTCAATAGTTTCATGCCAGTGGCTGAATTGGCACTTTGTTTTCAGACTGGTCAGCTGGGTGAACTCAGTGCCCTGCAGAGAGCAGGTAGCACCAGTGGTGCATGATTGTCCCATAGGGAAATACCTTCAGGTTCAGGTAAAAATAACCACAAAAAACAATGCAATCATGTCCATCTGTCCAACTTTAGACTCACAGTGCAGTGTTTTTTACATGATCTTGGTCATCGTCATCTTGGCCCTGGTTCTCTTTGGTCCTGATCTGGGCTTGGTCTCGGACATCGTGGTCTGGGAAGCTTGTCATGGTGGCTGTGGTGCAGCATCATGCAATTCATACAAGTGATGATGTCCAGTTGGAGCACTATTTGGTCTTTCATGGACTTGTCAACTCCAGTCTTCTTAGTGCTGTGGAACTCAAGCATTGCTGCAACAGGATGGGCCATAACAGTCTTGTCCAAATTAGGTTTTGCTTTTCTGCATGAATACATTATGTTGATAAAACTTTGTAAAAAATATTACAGAGTAATGTCAATGTGGTCAACATTGACAATGTTGTTCATGCCGCACTGTTGACCGGTGATAGATAAATAGATATATAGAGTAAGGGATCAAGCTAATAAGTGTCTATCTGTCCCGAATGTTAGATTCTATCTCTATCTCTCTGCAGAATTTTGAGCTTTATGACTATTATCAATAACCTTGCAAGGCAGCAGGATTGTGTAGATTTTAGATCTTTGATCATTTATGACCATTCAGAATACCACCCATGTAATCCATTTTCAGCTATTTGGAATAATATCAGACCAGTCAGGAGGAGAGAAGCCCGAAATTCTGCCAGTTTAATTGTGATCGAAATAAAACAAAACAAAAAAATCACAGAAAGCATGTGAACCATAGCAATCACAGTTTGAAAACCCACACTGTGAAGACATATTGGGCTGGTACAAACAGCTTATTGTTGAATATCAGAACTGGTCAGAGACAAAGAATGTTGTCCAGACACTATTTAAGATTTTGAGGAGCCTCACCTTGCAAAAACATATGTGTTTTCTTTTCTAGATGAACATTTAACATGTATCTATTGGATTAAACATTCCATCTCAAACTCAAATTGACTTGACTCTTTACTCAATAAATAAACATATAAAACTGAAGAAATACTCCCCCGCAAAACGGCTAACTGTCATCCCCACCTGCAGTCGAGTCCTTATTTTGAAGATATTAGCTGAAGTCTTTGGTGTTCGGAGCCGCAGGAATGAGCTCAGTCAGGGCCACTCATCGACTTATCCAAACCATCTCGGCTGGTGAATGTCACGGAGCCCGCCTGCTGTTTGTGGCACCCTGAAATTAGCCCAGCACTCCTCCCCCACAGCTCCAGTGACAAAAGACTGATATCATATTAAAGTCCAGCCAAGAAGAAACCTGCTGTGTGTATCCACGCCACTTGATAACAGAAGAAAAACAATGAAATAACATGGAAGATTTGACGCTTTAGAGGGTTTGCCATGGATACAAACTCTCCTCTCTTTTTCTCTGTAACTTGCTACGATTGAATAGAACAGTGGGTTGTTCGGGAAAAATTGGATGCCAAGTCTTTTTTTTTTTTTTGATTGTAAAAATTCCAAATATCAATCATAATGACAAATCGTATAATACCGTTTCAGTTTTACAGCAGAAGTAATTTTATCTTAATAGCTATGCTCTGCTGCTGTATCATTTTTAGAAGACCATAGTTCTTTTCTTTTCAGGTAATGTTAACAATGCCTTTAAATCACTAATTCATGGAAGAAATATGTCCAAGACGCACAGGGGATCAAGGTGAAAAATTGTCTATGTGACTTGTGAACGTGGTAATGAAATGCAGAGCTGCGTGATCTTCTGTTCTTCTTTGTTAAACGAGCATGTGGCGACTGCTGGTGACTGTTGGACGTTGTAGCTGAGAGTGTTGTGCGACTTATTTGTGATTGGACTTATTTCTGTCAAAATGAGTCATTCATGATGGGCTGGGACACTTCTGCCCTCACAATGTGTTGCTGTGAGTCATCTCGTGTGCCTCTGAGATTTCAGAAAGCTTTTCATGTGTTTCGTCATATCTCCCACATGGCTACAGTGTGCCAGGAATAAGACCAAATCTGGAGAGTCCGAGGATTAGATTTTCTTTACAGAAAAATTGATTTGTCTTTTAGCTCATTAATCCCAAAACACATTTACTGTGAATGGATTTTCCTTCTCTTTTTTTATACTCTAACGGTGCAGTTAGAGTCACTGGTGGTAAGTCAGAGTGTGGGTTGACCGCTGTTTCTGAATCTTTCATGAACATCCCGCCACAGTGTTATATAACAGGCTGGTGTAGAACGTCCTGGTGTGTTACATTGGCCATTATTAATTTAACATCTTGCTGGGGGGAAAGGGGACAAACTTCTTGGTGCACTTGGGCAAACAGGATGGTAGAACTTCCTGTTTTAGAAGCATACATGTCCTTCCCTTTGTACAAATTGACTTTTTTAAATTAATGTTCATCTTTGTGGCTCTGATTAGTTGCAGTTTTCACATTTCAGTTCTAGCAAACAATTTTCAGCAATTTTCAGGCACAGAGAAATAAACATTAAGGGATCAGGTTCACTTTTAGAGTGCAAAACAACATCAAGTAGGAAAGATACATGATTCTTACCATATTTGTTTTGAAACGAGTAACAGTTACTACTACTAATAATAATAATAATAATAATAAGAAGAAGAAGAAGAAGAAGAAGAAGAACAATAATAATAATAATAATAATAATAATAATAATAATAATAATAATAATAATAATAATAACAAGGATCAGCTTTATGCAATTATTCATCATATCAGTTTTGTTCCTTTGTGGGGAAATACACATTTTCATCATTGTCAGGTATAAAATAATATAAAATTGGTATGTGAGGCTCTAGTGAAGTTATTTCTTTATGGGTATAGTGTCACTTCACACGCCCCCTCTGTCTGATCATATTGAGCCTTTTCTGTCCTTTTGTCCGTCTAAGTGCATATCAGTGCCTGTGACTCTCTGCCTCCTCTTTAATGAAGCCGCTGCCCTCACGCCTTATAAATAGCGAGAAGCGAGCGCCTCTACAGTGGGCGAACGTGCTGTAATTTCAGAAAATGGACGAGCGCGAGCGTGTAGCCTCTTTGTTTTGGTCAGCTGCTCCCTAGCGGTGGAAAAAACGTGTGTATTGCCAACGACTGCTGTCATTAACAACACTGTGATTAAAAACTCTGAGGGCTGAAGAAACATTGTCCAATGTCAGGCAGCCGGGTTGCTTCCTGCACAGAAAGGAGCAGGCAGGTATATTACTTGAAATGTGACTCCCTGCGCTCTTCCTCTTCCCCAGCATCATGTCGCGCTCCAGTCAAGTGCAGGAGAGAACCAGGGCACGTTTTTGACAGCTCACCATGGCACTCTGCCCTCATCTTGTGTCACCTAACAGGCTGGTGCTGAGGAAGCACTGCAGGAGATGGAGCCAAGCTATTACACCACTGACCTCTCTTGGCTCTGTGCACTGACATCTCTTGCAACAGGCCAGGGTACAGAGGACCATGAAAATGTGAAACAATGTCTGAAATGAAGCTCAGCGTAAAACTCATGGAAGTCAGAAACACAGAAGTTGTCGGCCCAGCTGATAGTCAGCCGGTCAGTCGTTACCCAAATCACATTTGTCCAGTGGGGGGACTTGTCTATTCAAGTCCAACCTCTCACACTCATCTTCCTCACCTCGTACATGTACCCATCTTCGAGAGAAGGATCCATCCTCTCAAGGGTACTCAAGTTTTCTTCAGTTCAAGGGTTTAAGGGCAGAGGTGTTGCATCGGTTGCAATAAATGGTCTTGAACAATCATGAGTGTTCCTGGATGAATTGGGACAGAATGTCAAGGCAGCAGGCACCCAGTGGAGTTGAAAGATGTCATAATTCAGCATATAACTGGGAAGTCTGATCGAAATACAGTGGACTACAGGTCAAATATATCACATCATGCATCAGCCCCGTGTGCCTCCTCCATACCTGCGGGTCGGGTAATAGAGTTCAACCATCTTTTCTGCTCCTGCAAGGGCTTTTTTTTTTTTAAACACAGCTTTATATATAGCTCTGGTCCAAACTGCTTTGCTAAGTTTTATTAATGTGACCATGTCACATGCCCTCATGCCCTGGGTGGGTGACAAGGTAAATAAAGGGGTGAATTAAAGATATGTTTTAGCAAGAAAGAGATTTCTGAAGTTTTTCATTTGTTTTTAACAAGATTTTTATATAATCTCCAATATTCTCCAATTTTACCCAATGCATTATTTATCTGTTCAAAGGTTGTTGAACCACAAAAATATTGTCAAAGTTCCAAAAACAAAACCTCTGAAAGCCTTTTCCAATGAGAAAAGATTACCTGGCTTAAGTACCATCTTAAAAGTGGCAGCAATTAAAAACTGTACAATCATATATACAAGTGACTACTGTCAACCAACGTGCAAAAGATGGAAGTGTAGCGCTTGAAAAAGCTAAATTTAGAGGGCCTGCTATGTGTCATTATACATCCATTTGATTTTCAAAAGAGTGTTTTAAAGTTTGGACCTATTGTGTCTCCTGTCGAGGCCCTGGAGGCTGTGACTACTGTGTTTTGCCCTAAAGCGTTGCCTCTTCTTGCAGTTGCTCACAAGTCAAGCAGCAATTATCGTCCAGGTATGTCAAGGTCTGCCTCACGTGCGTGCAAAGCTGGGCTGAAAAACATTGAGTCTTCTGCTGCCACACTGTTCCCCTCATTGACTGCAGCTCAGATTCAGACAGAGAAAAGCAACCGGCGAGACATCACACAGCACCACAAACCTTGACTTGCCTCCAAAGTCCAGCACCAGCAGCTCTGGCTGTGCCAGACTGACGCTGTGGTATCTTTTCTGTGTCCGATCAACTTGATTTGGGTGCAGAAGGGAATGGCATTTGTGTATTGATCCCACCTGATCATGTCATTGATCCATCCGTCTATTCATCCAACCAACATTTTGTAAATCCTTGAAATTATGTCTTTATTTTAAACTGTAAAAAAAAAAAAAGAAGAAAAAAAAGAAATACTTTAAAGGAAGAATTGAAACAAATTTGTTCTTGTGAAAGGTTTTGATATGGAGGATGGTCGAATCATTTACCTTTTCAGCACGAGTCCATTGTACTTTGGTCACACATGCACTCTATGACTACTATGCATGAAGCTGCTTTGCAAAGTGCCAAGAGTCCCTTTCCTTCCCAGCGCACCTGTCACAGCATCTCTTCCCCCAGGGTTGGCGTTGGCTCAAGTTCTGCCCCTCTTGTTCTTCTGGGAACCTCGCTGTCTGCACTCCTCTCGGGCCGGCTTATGAGGGCTGTCAATTGTTGGCTTCGGTTTCAGTCCAATTTAGAAAGTGCAAGGCAGCAATCCAAAGCTTTCGCTTTTAAGGACTTGAAATTAATATGAAGTGCCAGCGGGTCGCTCGGGTAAACAGAACTGAAAGTATGTTTTTCAGTGCAGGCGGGAGATTAGGGAATGTCTGTCAGTGGCGGGGTGGGGGGGGCACTAAGCTCATTCTGAAATATAATCGGTGCTGACTTAATACAAGTTTCTCTTTATCTCCGCCATCCCCTTTCTCATCCCAATTACCCCCCCCCCCCACCCCCTCTCACACCCCTCCCCTGACCTCCGTGTTGTAGATGGCAGCCCAAGTTCTGGGCGACCTTCAAGATGAAGACATCGGATTTGGCCTTGTGGATGAAAAGAAGGATGTGGCTGTTGCTAAGAAGCTGGGTGAGCTCAGCAGTCGCTGACAAAAAAAAAGCCATTTTGGCAAAAAGGAAGCCACTACTTGTGGCAGATGTGTCCAGTAAATAAGGAAAAGTGAACGCCGGCCTCCACTTGAATAAACCTTGATATGTTTCTCGTACATAACAATGTCACAATTAATCAATGGCTCAATCGACCTCAAAAATCACTTCAAATGTCCGTCCCTAATTTTCTTTTTTCCCCACATTTTCTTTTTGACAAGGTCTGGATGAGGTGGAGAGCATTTATATCTTTGCTGACAATGAAATCATTGAGTATGATGGAGAGCTGGCTGCCGATACTCTGGTTGAGTTCCTCTATGACGTAAGTGGCAAAATAAGCATCAGTCCGATTTCCTTCAGGCTCAAAGCCAGTATGTGATATCACTATACTTTAGGTAAAACCTATATGCTGTTTTCCTATTATGTTGCTTTAGTATAGTGGCAGATCAATCGTGTTTCACAATTTCGTTCAAAAAGAAATCCATTTAGCACCTTGTGAACTGCTTTTAGAATCTACCTTTCAATTAATTATGCAAATGTTCTCACGTCAGGTGATTGAAGACCCCGTGGAGATCATTGATAACGAGCGGGAGCTGAAGGGCTTCTACAACATGGATGAGGTCATCAAGCTGGTCGGCTATTTCAAGAGCGAGAAATCTCCTCGTAGGTTAAAGTCCTGGCATCATCCCTGCATCTTAAATCTGCGGTGTCAAAAACTGCTGTGCTCTTTCTGATTGCATTCTTCCCAGACTTCATTGAATACGATGATGCTGCTGAGGAGTTCCATCCATTTGTCAAGTTCTTTGCCACTTTTGACCCCAAGGTTGTTTTATTTGTTTTTTTTTAATAACTGATTATTATTATTTTTATTGGTTGATTTTTAGTTTAAGATCAACATTAACTGGCTGTTTGAATGTGTCTTTCTCCAGATCGCCAAGAAGTTGAAACTGAAGATAAATGAAGTTGACTTCTATGAGCCATTCATGGAGGAGTCCGTCACTATTCCAGGAAAGCCATACGTCGAGTCTGAGCTGGTTGAGTACATTGAACAGCACGACAGGTGGGTGAAAAAACAATCAAGTGCCGTCCATGTTGGTAGACACAGGTTTGTTTTGGCAAGACATTGTAAAGTAACCATTAGTTTTAATGTTAACCATGTCTCAGGCCTACACTGAGGAAACTTCAGCCTCACAGCATGTATGAGATCTGGGTAAGAGATTGGAACGTTCTCAGATTTAAAGAAAAAAAATGGATAGCTTGATATGCTAAAATTCTTTTCAGTACTAAATGCAGTGTTTGCTGTCACCTCGTTGTGGTACAGGAGGATGATATTGATGGAGAGCACATTGTTGCCTTTGCGGAGGAGGATGACCCCGGTGAATAACTTCCTCAGTGCTCCATTTTTCAATCTCAGTTTTATTAAACCATCAGTACAAGGTGTCATGTACCACTCACCTCTGTCTTAGATGGTTATGAGTTCCTGGAAATCCTGAAGGAGGTGGCACGCGAAAACACTGACAACCCCCACCTCAGCATCATCTGGATCGACCCTGACAATTTCCCTCTGGTATGAACACGTTCACCGCAAAAACTATCAGACATTTTATCAGGACGAGAACTCAGCAAATGTGTTTGATGTTACTTTAATGTAACCTGTGTATCTTACTGTCAGCTGGTGCCATACTGGGAGAAGACTTTCCGCATCGACCTGTCATCCCCCCAGATTGGTGTGGTCGATGTTGAGGATGTAAGCCCCCCACCTTTTCTATTCCATAAACACCACATGGACGGTTTCACAGACGTGGCCGATTTATTTCATGTGTTCAGGATCAAAAAAGGAAGCCCTTCCACGCAAAGGCAAACATTTGTGTGTGGACCAATTCAATCTTTGCAAAAAATGAAAATCAAATAAAAAAGCAGCCGCTAGTTGGCAGTGCTGGGGAGAAACAAGTTACATGTAACGCCTTTACGTTTTTACGTAATTTAATAACAAAATAAATATTATTGTATTCAGTTACATCACTGGAAAAATGTGTAATTAAACTACAGTAACTTGTGGAATTGTTCAGTATTACAATAATTACAAATTACATCTGAGCAATTTTTACAAAATAGGTTTGGCTTTATGTTTAAGAGTTTTATTTTTGTTGCTTCACAAGGTTTTCTCGTGCACGAGCGCCGTCCTTATATACGGTATATATACTGTTAAGTTTGGAATTGCAGCGCCCCCTACCACTCGCCTGCCAGTTGAAATGTCTCTCTCTGGAGACATTTCTACGTTCATTCAAAATGTAGAAAATAATCCAAATGTAATCGAATGTAATTAGTTACATTACTTTGATGAAGTAATTGATATAGTTACACTACTATTACATTTTCAATTGGGTAACTTGTAATTGTAACCAATTACATTTGCAAAGTAATCTTCCCAACACTGCTCGTTGGTGCCAGCAAAAATGGCCTCCAGTTCTGATCAAACTGTCGCTATTAAAAAAAAAAAAAAAATGAATAAGACTCTTTTCAAACTCTTACTTTTGACAAACACTTGTGACCGGTCACTGATCTTGACTTGAAAGTCAAGTCCAAATACCTGCCTCAGTTACTTGTTTGCGAAAAAAAATTCCAGCTTAAACTTTTGTCATCTTCAGATTTGATGGTTCAGACACTTTTGTGGTCTCATTGTTTTGTGTGTGTGTGTCGGTGTGTGTGTGTGTGTGTGTGTGCGGTGCGCAGGCTGACAGCGTGTGGATGGAGATGGATGATGACGACGACATGCCCACAGCTGATGAGCTGGAGCAGTGGATCGAGGATGTTCTCTCGGGAAAGATTGACCCAGATCATGATGATGAGGACGATGACGACGATGATGATGATGATGATGATGACGATGATGACGATGATGACGATGATGATGACGATGACGACGACGATGACGACGACGATGATGACGATGATGATGACGATGATGACGACGACGATGACGATGATGATGACGATGACGATGACGATGACGACGACGACGACGACGATGAATAGATCTCCAATACTGATTTACAGTTCAATGAAAGCCAGTAACTGCAACATCCAAACATAGAGCCATTTTTTAAAGAGAAAAACCTTGCAGCAATCACATGGTCTGTTTGCCTCCTGTACAGTTTCTTGAAAGGGGGGGAAAAAAACATCGGAAGCCTCCATGAAACATTTGCTTTCAGTCAATTTTTTTTTTTTTAAAGAAGAACACCTCAGTTATTTATCTTGATTAATATTTATTTTATTTCCCACCTCTCAGACTGACGCTGTTTGACCGGTCGTGGTCATGGTCATTTTCTCCACTTCGCAGTAATCCTGTTTCAGCCACACTTTTTCTACTTGACTAAGAGAGGACACACTGGCGGAGCTATTTTTAAATAAAATAAAATTATATTCACTAAACAGTCTTAAGATTAGTACAATCTTGGAAAAACTGTTGAGGTACCGAACAATAATAATAAAAATCATTTAAAAAAAGGATTGTTTGCTTTGCTGTGTTGCCTTCATTTAAAGAAAAACAAGAAGCCAGTATTTTATCGTGCAGCATTCTGAATGTGTGTGTGTTTGTGTGTGGGTGTGTGTCTCTTTGTGTTTGTAGCGCAGTGCAGCTATTTTCTCATGACCACTCAGCTTTTTAAAAGAGGTCAATTTTCCTTTATTTAATGATGTGGTATCAAAATACAAATTAACTTTCTTCCGAGCTCGTGAAGGCCAAAGCCCTATTTCACAACACAGCTGAAAGTGAAATTGTTTATATTATATATATAATACGGAACAAAATTATTGAGGGGGAAATGGTTCATGGTCGTTATTCACTCTTTGAATTGACAGATTTACACTGGACGCTCTTCTTGAAAGAAGACACAAATTTCGTTGGTGTGAAGTTCGATGTAGGAGACGTGGTTATAAGGAAGCAGCTGATTGGCTGTGGTCACCCCTGAAGGAAATTTTTATCATGTCGAATTCTTTAATAACAACTACATTTTTTATGTGACAATAATCTAAAACATGTGGTCAAAACAACATCATTTGTTTATTTTCTTTGACATTTTTTCTTTGATGATGCAGCACTTGCATATAAACCTTCAGTTTACCCTTGAGGCTGCTCTCGTGGGAAGGTTGACTACAGGTTCATTGCACCAATATAACAGACTTAATTTAATTAAAAGGTATTTTTAGAAATTATACAGCAAGCCAGAAGGATTAGGACAGGCTGGTTTTGTCTGAGAGCAGCAGATGAGTTTCAGCACTTTGATGTCATGGAGGCTTTTGTGCTGACTAGGCTTTGGCGTGGAATTAAATATTAAAAAAATGGGGTAGGGGAGGGCAAGCGTGAAAAAAAAAAAAGTTTGCACGCACTCTAGTGGCACACTGGTTTTCCAACACGTGTCATCTTGGAGGACTGGCCACATCAAGCAACTGTTAATTACTGCGCGGTCAGTAAGACCGTAGCTGTGACGATAAATGTTTATGTATGAATGGATTTGTAAATGCGCCTGCGATATCTCTGCACTGACACTTTTAACCATGAACGAAGTTCCTAACGGAAAAATAAAGTTCATTGAATTGAATTAAAAGCTCAAGCTCTTCAGGTAAGATGGGGTTACAATATTTGGCTGAAAATGTGTAAAAATGAAAGTAAACTTAATTCTAACAATTATAAAACAAACTCTGCTGATGACTTCAGCCACTTTAAGGCCTGAAGTTTAACATTTGAGGCGAGTGAAATTGTATGAAAATATATATGTGGTGTATCCCTTTCAAAGAGCCCAGAAGGTAGATGTGTAAGGCTTTCATGGTTTCACTCTGACACAAGTTTCACTTATTATTAGGAGGAATCTTATGCGGTAAGTGTAAATGTCTTCTGTAAGTTTTATTTTTATTTCAATTATTTTATTGTGTGTGTGTGTGTGTGTGTGTGTGTGTGTACCTGCAGTCTGTTTGTCAATATGTGTTTGTGAGGTCAGTGAAGCACTGAGGCCTTTATAGTCCGTGTGTCGTCAGCGCTGAAGACGGTCTTGTGGGGAGCAACGCTGACTCCCAACACGGAGGTGACAAGATCAAAACCCAGTGTGGGCCAGAGGTACAACACTTGTGTGTCTGTGTGTATGTGCGTGCGTGTGTCAAACCAAACCAAACCAAACAACCAAACAAAAACCAACAAATCAACCAAAACTTGCATTGCGTTGCGTTCGTCGAATTTCCGAGCATTTCAATCTTCCCAGCATTTGGAATTTCCTTCAACTGAGATCAACAGGAAGCAGCAAACAGGTAAGTGGAGCGAGCTAGCTCCCCTTCTTTCTTTTCAAACTCAAGTTGAATTTATTTTTTCAAAGAATGAGGAGAATTTCTTCTTTTTTTTTAGCCAAAATTGGATATAAACCACTTCAGCTCCACTTGTTGTTACATTTGCACAAAGTTACCGGCTGTTTACTTCTCCCTGCAGAGTCCAAATGTACCAATGTCAAATCTTTGCTGCTCATTTATGTACTGGAATCCCTCCTCCGCAGGATTTAGGAACCCAGGCAGGTTGGCTCACTGGGTTAGGCTGCTGACTGCGGTGTGGGAGCCCAGGGTTCGAATCCTGTTCTCCACCATGAAAAAAATGATCTGTTTTAAAATAGAAGTGAGAGAGAAGAGAGAAGGGCAAGAAAATGAACACCATCGCATCAGGACCGATAGCTCAAGTTGGAGCTAGTCTGACTGTGGTGAATGAGGTTGTAGGTTCAATTCTCCAGTAAAACCTGTGAGTTTTTTTTTTTTTGTTTTTTTTTTACTTTTCAGAGATGGCTCCATATAATACAAGAAAGTGAAAACAGCACAAAAAATCTGCACAAATTCTTTGGAAAAACTCGACTTTAAAGGACCATAAAAGAAAAACTGTAAGGTCACCACACTTTTTTCTCCCACTTTTAATCATAAAGGTCTTGTCTGTCTTATTTTCAAGCCACTAACACTTATGATTTCTTACTTCTGTAGTTAATTTAGGATTCCGAAATATAGGTCCTGAAGAGAGCAACATGTGGGTTCTCTACGACTGTCCTGGTGGCCACTAGCGCCATTTAAGTGTTTATGTATGTCTGTAGGGGGTGCTATAGAGAGACGAATTTTGCCATTTTCTTTCTTTATTTTATGAAAACATGAGAACATGAATAATTCCTTATTTCGTTAAGCAGTAAAACGTGGATGATCTGTGGGTGAATATTTTCCCATATGGATTGAGATTTAAGAAGCTTACCGATGCAACTGTAAATAAGAGCAGGTACTAGGTTTTTGTGTAGAGTAGATAATAATGACAGAAGAATGGCAGGTAATATTATGACAAATTCTGTCATGGTGTCAGCAAACTTCTAAGTCAAACCGTTTAAATTGAAAGTGCAATTAATATCTTCACTGACTCAGGGTAAAAAGTCGAAGCTGTCTTTTGTCCCCTCAAGACATTGTGCATCCGTAAAGAGGAGACACACCAGCACAGACAAGACAAAGACGGTCACGTAAAAATCAAGTAAATTACACAGCACTTGAATTCCAGGCTAAGTAGACATAACTTACTTGTTTGTTTTTTTAAATTTAGTTTCATTTAATTAATTTGTAATTCAGTTAGTTATTCATTCATTCAATATCTGTATTTGTTACATATTTTAAGAAGAGGAAATATCATGAGTGTTTCTGGTTACCAGTTTGTGTTGGACTCGCGCTCTACCCTGAGTGACCTCCACAGCAGCCTGACATGAGCGAGGTCCCAGTGCTGGTGAAAAACTGCGGTCAGCTACAAGAAAAAAAGATCAGGTCTCATCAAGGTGCTTCAAAGATCCTACATCAGGGGTGGGCAAACTTTTTGACCGGTGGCCACAATGGGTTTTAAAATTTGACAGAAGGGGGCCGGATTAGAAAGCATCACGGGCCACACATGTCCCCAGGGCCATAGTTTGTCAACACCTGGCGTGTGACTTTTCACATCTTTATTTTTCATCCTGATGCCCCGAGATGCAGTGTTGGACAACTTTGTCTTATAACTATGGCTATTAACAATTAATCGATTCAATCGTCAATTCGATTAAACAATTAACAACGATGGCGTCGCCAGTCCACACGAGGGCGCTGTTTCCTACAAAAGAGTGAAAGCTGCTCTTTACCTGCTGTAAGAGTTTCTGTTTGATGGCCGGATCTTTGAGGTCAGAATCCGTCCGCAGCCTGATCTTAACGACTTTCTGTGTCACTGCGGGAAAGACATTCGAACAAGCAACCTTCATAAACTCTCTATAAATCACATTCCTTATACAAGGCATTTTTATTTGAATTGATTTTTTCAAGACTTTTTCTTATAATATATTGTTGTCAAAAGCTTATCTCTTTTATATACCGGTTCATCCATCAATATACTTAATCATTTTGAATCAGCTGGTTGTAATTGGGCAACATAATTCAAGGAATTAGAGGAAAGTGACTTGACTTACCAATAAAAGAGAAGTTCATATTTCGCATTGGTTTTACTTCTGGTTTTAATACCGTAGTGTTTTCTTCTCTATATATGCAAAAAAAAAATGGCTCTAAACTAAATCTGAAACACTGCTTTAACCCCAACAGAGACTATAAAGATTCTGCCAACATCTTTATAGTCTCTGTCCTCAGCATGTCGTGTTGCTCTGATAAAGTGACAGTTGAAACTGGGCTCACACAGTACCTGGTATTTTGGGTGGTTGCGGAGTCTCTGACACAACAATGTTGTCTGTTACAAAAAGGATTGAAATATAGTAAAAGAGATGAGGACCACAAATAAATATAACAATAATAAATATGATCAATTTATGTATGGATACACACACATATATATATATATATATGTAAATTTGTGTGTGCGTGTGTGTGTGTGTATTTAATCTTATAATAATAAAATTGTAATACTTCAAACAAGTTCTAAGAACTTTCCACAACTAAGGGGAAAAAATGTCTTTTTGGATGTTTGTGATGCATCAATTGCTCTAATCATTCATTCAATGGAGATATTGGTTTTCCTTTCCTTGCTACCACTTAGAAGTCTGACAATATGCGTTATTTTGCTTCTTACTTTGGCAGAGGAAGCCGAATGGAGCCTCACAGCTCCAGTCCATCCAAATCTCGTGGTGCATTGCGACGCACATCTGAGTGTTGTTTCCATTATTGGGTTGGTTATTGGGTTCATTCTTCCCCCAGGATCTGAAGCTGGAGCTGCTGTGGTCCGACCACCTGTAGGAGACTCTGTGCAGGCCGATCCAGGCCTCCACCGTGTGGCCGTGCTGCAGTTTGTGTCTCAGCGCCTGGTTCTCGGCTGCACTCCTCACACTGACCAGGTCTGTGTAGTGCTGCCTGCAGTAGCTCTGCGCCTCAAACCAGCCTTTCCGCTGAGTCACCAGCACGTGTTGCTCTGGTGCACCATCTGAACAGAGAAAAACTGCTATGTCTAGCATTGATGTTCCATAAGCATACACTAACAAGCTAAAATGGCACTGAATTATCAATGAATTATGCACTAATTAATTTCACCTGACTAATTCCAACACATACCTGGTCAAAAGTAATTAGTGACGCATCTAAAAGGGAATATACAATTTGTGGATACAAATCCAAAGAGATGTCTTTGCAATGACTACCAACACAAACCAGTCTGTGACCGTTCAGACTGTTAGACTCCATTACAATCAGTGAAAAGCTGGACATACTGGACGCAATGAAAGGAGCATGCTGGCCCTGATTCTGTTTTATTCTATTCACTCGTACACAGACATAGACACACTTAATTACACATCTCTCCCTTTCTCTCTCTTTCTCCAGCTTTAGTCACCTCGTGCCATGTCTCATGCAGTCTTCAAAACAATCCCTTTCAATATGGGCACTCATCTCCTTCAAATGACATAGATTTCATCTGATCCCCTGATTGTCTCCTTCCAAATAGAGAGATAGTGCATAGTGGAAGAGGATAGTGTCTGAAAAACGAAATTATTCCAACTCAATGGGCAACACTGTAATAGTGGCTGAACTAGATAGATAGATAGATAGATAGATAGATAGATAGATAGATAGATAGATAGATAGATAGATAGATAGATAGCATTACCCTGTAAAGAACCGTGCAAATCTGATGATTCAGAAAATATATGTAAGGTTCTGTCTTGTCTTTTTTATTTCTTGTTTTATTTTGAAATCTGTGCTCCTGTTGTCATCATCTTTAGCTTTGCTTCCTGTTCCCTCATTAGTTTCACCTGTTGTTGATTCGTAATTGTTCTCACCTGTGTTCCCCTGCCCTCTTGTATAGATAGTCCTTGTCTCCCTTTTTGTCTTGGTTGGATCATTTCTTGTCTTTTCATGGCATTTTGGTTTGGGTGAACTTTCAGGTCTGATGTTGCATGTTTTATTCTTAGGTTCTTCCTATGTTTTTCTTTTGTACTTGCCCAGCGCAGTTTTTTTCTGTTCAAGTCTCCCATTTTGGTTCATGTTATTTTTTTCCCCTTTTGAGTTCACCCTTTGTTTTGTTTTGTTTGTTTAAAAAGATTTTTTTCTGCTGCAACCCTGAGCAGTCTTCATTCTACGAAAGAGGATTGTGGCCACAAGAGGAAAAGAAATATTACAGGAAGTTTTAAGTTGAAACTTTGTGAATACCCAAAATTTTGTGAATAAAATGAAATTTTGACTTTTCTCGAAATTTCCACTTTGATCATGAAATTTCTACTTGTCAAAATTTCAACTTTAGTTTCGTAATTTTGACTTAAATCATGAAATTTCAACTTTAATCTTGAAATTTCTTGAAATTTTGACTTCTCGAAATTTCAACGTTGAGCACAAAATTTTAACTTTATTCTTGAAATGGAAACTTGAAAAAAATGTGTCTTAATCTTTTTTTTTTTCTCTTCTTGTGGCCCTCTATCCCATAGCGATTTGGCTCCTCTGCCTTAAAACCCCACTTCACAACAGCTTCCATGTTGAGATTTTGGTGTACAAAGGACACATTTCAGTGCTGCAGAACCATTTCCATCTCAAGGTTTCAGCTTCCTGCAACTCACCGTGGAAACAGAGGAGCGGCATCTGGACGGCTGTGCAGTCATGGTCCCACCAGAAGCCGTCATCCATCATGGAGACGCAGTGCTCTGCCGGCCCTTCGTTGTCCGGCTGAATCTCCTGCCACTGCCTGAACTGTCGTGTCACTCCGTCATAGAAATGCTCCTCGGGCAGAGACCACCTCCAGCTGTCGGCGTCGTGGTACAAACCGATCCAGAAGGGACTCACGACGTCCTCGGCCAAGTTGGAGATGTCGTTATTCTCCTCCCAGTTGTATATGGTGGCCAGGTCATCATGCCACCGTCTGCAGAAGCTCTGAGCTTCACTCCAGCTCAGCTTCTCCTCCGTATAAAGAAGCAACTCTTGAATGTATGTACCACCTGGGAATGTGTTTTTTCCCCTTTTAATACTATTCAAAAATTTCAGCCGTTCTGCTTTGAATCTTGCATGTTTTTGGTAGTTGGTTACATTTAATTCCACACGTACTACCAGTCACAAGTTTGGACACACCTATTATCTTGAGTACTTTCTACACTGTAGGTAAATCCTGAAGACATCAAATATATGACCTAAATATGTGGATTAATGTGGCAAAAGAAAATAAAGTTTGATGCCTAAATACCAATTAACTCAGAAGTATGTGTCCAAACTTTAGACTGGTAGTGTAAGTTAAAAATATTTTTCTTACCTGCCCATTGGAAGTTAATAAATGCTCCTGCCAAAATAAAAAAAAATATTAATAATAATTATAAAATTATAAGAATAGTGATTCAAATATCTGGGGGAAAAAATACATATGTTGAGATTTGTAGGATCTTTAGGATCATGAAGTACAAACCAATTAAGAGAATCTTCTTGAGATTTCCCACCATGGTCTGCAGAAATGACGACGTATCAGGAATAAGAAAAATCCAAATTAAGATGAAGAAGACCATAAAGCATCCACCTACCGCACACGCGCGATGTTGATGTTCCCACTTTAGAGTGAAGTTACAACCGCTGGCATGTAGTTTGTATACGAAATGGCCCGTCACCAGGGATAAGTGCTTGTGTGTTTTTGTCTGTGCATCTTAATGAGAGCCAGTGGAGAGGTGTAAACACCAGAGTGAGGATGCAGGGCCAACACAATGCAGCTAAGGAAACACATGCAAATGGTCCATCCAATAGGGCCCAACCTGATTATGTTTACAACCAGTTGAGCCAGCTCAAAAGTGTGACTCTTCCTATTGGGATGAGGAGCAACTCTTGAAATGCAAAAGAAACGCTGTCCAGGGAAATCCAGGCAAATGTCAAAATGGTTGACTCTGTTTGTGTTTAGCTTCAGGCACAAAACAAAAAAGTGAGGTGTGAAACTCAGCCGTCAGTGACCACAGATGGACAGAGCTCAGTGCCATTTGATGGGCAAAAGAAGTGACTATTGTATTGTCGTTTGTTTGTTTTGTCATAGATACAAGCTTGCAGCTGATGTGTATCATAAGAGTTCATAGCTAGTGCTAATTCTAAACTCCAGGCCCCAGTTGGGCCCTTCTGCACCATTTCAGTACAATAAAATACGCTTATTCTACCACTCATAAAGACCATACAGTTCAACAATTCAAAAATCCAATATTGCAACGATGAAGAGATCTCAAAGTAATAATTTGCTCAGCAGGGAACACATCTAACTGCTATGCCGTCATGACTCCTCTGCATCGTCCATTTGTGCCTTAGCAAGATGATGAAAAAAACCTAAAGCTGCACATATGATTGTCTTATGATTCCAGAATCCTATGATTGTCCTCTGGGGCCCCCCAATGGAAGATATGTTGAGCTTTCCGTTGGTTCCTGGTCTCCTGCTCTACAGGGAGAGGAGGCACCAAGCACATCTTTTTTGCAATAAGGTATAAAATACTGGTTCTTCTGTCTTCATGGAAGCTCCTGTTCTGAAGATCCATAGGGTTGTTTTTCATGCATTTATTTTTATTCATTTTTGGATAATTACTCAAACAATGCTGCTCCAATAGAGAGCAGGATGAAAATAGAGAGGGCATAACATGGAGCCTTTAAAACATCACTGGCATAGCAGATGGCATCCAACTTACTTTTATCTCTGTAGCAGAAGAAACAAAGCTCCCTGCTGCACAGTTCATCTGACCACAGGCCTGCGAAACCCAGATCTGCTGCAGCGCAGTGTTGCATCTCTCCAACATTATCAGGCTGCCCAGGCCTCCGGTAGCGCTGCGTGGAGACACTTTGATCCGACCATTCCCACGTCCTGCAAAAGGCTCAGCATTAAATATTCTTTATATGAGCTTACTTTGGCCTCATATGTTTTGAATGAAATTATTTTGGCAGAGAACGATCATCCCTTTCGCTGGTCTCATTTCATAGGCTGGAAGCTGCTTTTGAGGTTCATTTCTTCCCATAATGAAAATATTTGATGACAGCGAGATGGGAAAACAGCCTAGACCAGGGGTGGGCAAACTTTTTTACTGGTGGGCCACAATGGGTTCTAAAATTTGACAGAGGGGGTGGAGCAGGAGAAGATGGATGGAGTTTTGGTGAGCCGCCTCATCGGACGGAAAATAAATCATAGGATATTTAGAACGTAGTTTACCCATGCCTGTTATAGCCCGTAGGCAGTGCTGCAATTCATAAAACAAATCCGTGTTCCAGTTCCATTTTATGTAGCAGAGCATCTGGACTGACCAGACTGCAAAACACAAAACCTTTATTGGTATCACAGAGCTCACAAACTACCCCAGCGATACACTTTCTACATGGTTGCTGGGATACAGGTGGGTGTTTTAATGTGTTGTTTTGTTTTGGTGATAACGCCACCCAGTGGCTCTCAACGGTTCACTGACTGTGTATCCCTCAATTTTATTTCACTCCCTTTACCTGTACAGGCCAATCCAGACACCCGTTTCTGGACAGAGACTCTGGCTCCTTGTTCTCGGCCTCGCGTGGAGCCTGCTGCAGTGCAGGAAGTTTATTTTTATATCCATTTATTTTTTTCATCAATATGTTTAATTCTCTTTGCAGTACTTTTTGTTGCTGCAATTATGCAAATTTCCCCAAAGTGGGGTTTAAAAAAGGCGTTCTAGTCTGTTCTATAATATGCAAGAGGCTTTAAGAGTGTTGACATCTGTATGCTTTGCATCTGTATGTCATGGCTGCAGTGAGTCAACAGAAACATCTTCCAAACTCATTTTCAGGAAAATAAACAAAATGATAAAAGTCTTGTCAAAAGTTACTACAGTTACTTTTAATTTTATTACAAAACAGGATTTTCAGAATTACCAGTACAACAACATATCTACTCAAAATGAACAGAAAAACAGAGAGGAGGGGCCTGGAGGGGGGGGAGGGGCATAGAGGACAAGTGCAGGGCGGTGAGTGTGTGTGTGTGTGTCTGCCTATTTATGAACACTGATTTAAAAAAAAAATGAACAGGATTCAACAATGGGCCGCCCCAAAAAGACAAATGTTCTATTTCAATGAGCACATTTTCATGCACATTAAAGAAAACATGAAAAGGTAAATCAGATGTAAATTTAGTATTTAAAAAAAAACAAACTTGGCTGAGGACGTGTCAAGTGTTCTCTTATTATTAAACATTAGTTTTGTGTTTTTTTTCTCTTCAAAATTGGGAGGGCAAACAGTGCTTGCAATAAAAACCCATTTAGACCCATGCACACACAAAGAGACAAGACACACACACAGACACACACACACAGAAGTGATAAATCAGTGGAGGAGAAAAAAAAAAAAAAGAATAGAAGGGGGAGGGTCCAGATGAAGAGTGTCACTGTGCTGCTGGTTCAACTTGATGAAGTTCACTGACCAACAACAAAATAACGGGGTGCGGGGGGGTTCCACCTCTATGTACACTATTGGTGTGTGTGTGTGTGTGTGTGTGTGTGTGGTCGATGAATGGAAAGCCGCCAGTTTGGGTCGAAAGAAAGGTCAAGGGGTCAACAAGGTTTGGCAGTGTGTGTGTGTGTGTGTGTGTGTGTGTGTGTGTGTTCGTGTGTATGTGTGCGCGCATCAGAGAAACTTAGGACCGCCTCTTCTTCTTGCTGGGTGGTGGCGCCGATGGGCGAACCTTCCTCTTCTTGGATGCGTTGGTGGTGTCCACGTCGTCCTCGTAGTGGCTCTCTCTGTCCGCTAGAGGGCGAGAGAGAGTCGAGGTTTCAACGGGCAGCATGTGAAGCTTTTACCAGTGTAAAGAAAACCTGAAATCAAGCCAAACTTTACACACTGGACCTTCAACTCTGAATTCAGATCTTTCAGGTTCCAAGTCCTGAGAAAGGCCACCAAATGTTGCATGTTTTATTTACTCACAAGGGCTTTGGCCTCAAGTGATATTGTCAAATCAGAGAGCCAATCGGTCAGTAAATCACTACTGAGAAATGTCTTTCACAGATATGACGCAGCGTGATGTCATCCATTTCAAAATCAAGGAAAACAAAAGAGACCCATTTTCTAACTGGAGCTCCTTCTGATTGAATGCGATTGATTGATGGTTTCTCCAATACTTCCAAGTTTTCTCCTGCCTGACCAGACAGCTGTTTACGAACCTTTGCGAGCTTCCTCCTCCAGCTCGTCCCAGTCTTTGCCGCTCTCCTCCTCACTGCCCACTGACGCGCTGTAATCTAGAGAACAAGGAGGGAAACCGATTGGACCAAATTGAAAATTTCCTCCGTTTCCGTTTGCGAGGTGCGTTTCATGAGTCGAGCCGCTCACCAGAGTCCTCCGTCTCGGAGTCGTAGTCCTCGTCGCTGTCTTCCTCCTCCTCCGCGTCTTCATCCGCAGACGGGTTGAAGGTCTCGTCCTCCATCTCCGACTCGGAATCTGCCTCTGCGCCACTTCCCTAAGGGGGCGAGGAAGCGGCAGAAGGTTGAAAATCTCAACGGAAAATGAAGAACTAACATCATTAATGTGATCACTTCATTGGGGGGAAGGGAGGGGTCTTCTACCTCACTCTCTGGATCCAAGAAGGACCACCCTCCCTGCTCGAAAAAGCCCTCTGGATCATCAACGATGGTCTTCATGATCTTGGTCCAGTTGAGCGACTGCACTCCCTCTGTGTACTTGATGTCACAGGAACTGAAAGGAACGAGTCAAACAGCGTCAGTCCACAACTGAAACAAAATGACCAAAAGAAAAACCGGTTCCATTCCATAATGATAAAATCATCAATCCAAATACAAATAAAAGGAAAAATTCCTCACTTGAGCCACTCCTTGATGGGGTCCAGTGAGTTGACGGGCACGGCGTTGATCATGGTCACCTTCTTGTTGTAGTCCTTGTAAACTATGACCACGTCAAAGTTCTTGAGGTGGAACTGCACGCGCTCGAAGTGGACCAACTCCACTTCGTCCAGAGTCACGACAAACGGCGGCTGCGAGGAGTGAACGCCGTTTAGCACACACACACACACACACACACACACACACACACACACACACACACACACACACACACACACACACACACACACACACACACACACACACACACACACACACACACACACACGGGGACCATCATCCTCCACTAGACAAAAGAGGACTTTAACATCTAGTTATTTAGGAAATGCAAAAAAATCAAAACTATAAATATTCATTTGGAGGCCTTGAGTCAAATAATTACTTTAAGTGTATTTTTACAAACAATTTGCCAAGAGGGTACTTGGATGACATGTATGTATTCAAGTGTGGACCTTTGAACACACCAGAGGGTTCTAGACAGGAAATTAACTTGATCTAAAGCCTCACCAAGAGGGGCCTGAAAACTGTCCCTGCTTGGTGAGTGTGTAACGAGACATTATGTCCCCTGTTGGATAGGTAGATAAGCGCGCGTGCACACACACACTAATGACATCAGCATTGTCTACTCACCCACTCAGTAACATTGACAAGGGAACCTGACGTGGGTTGCAGCAGGCACGTACTCCTGTAGGGGGCGCCCTGGAACCTACACACACACACACACACACACACACACACACACACACACACACACACACACACACACACACACACACACACACACACACACACACACACACACACACACTTTAAACCATCTTCCAGCAGGTGTGTTTCTACACCACTGCCTCTTCATCGTGCAGTCGCTCTCTCTCTCCTCCAAGTCTCACCCCAGGTCTCTGAAGGGCACCTCGAACTCCAGCTCCTCCTTGGTCAGCGTCTCCACCTTCTCGATGAAGTTCTTGAAGGCCGACTTGAGCTTGTGCCTCATTTCCCGCTCCATCTGCTCAGCGTAGAGGTCGTCGCGGTCGTGCATGTGCTGGTGCTTGCCCAGGTCCGTGGTGATCTCGCCCACCTCTGTGTAGAACTGGACGTCCGTGTGGCGTCGCTTGCCAAACATGATGGCATTCTGGGTGGGGGGGGAAGCAGTCAGGACGGTGGTGAGGGGGGCGGAATGATGCAGCTGCATCCAAAATCATAGCGTGATACGGAAAGATTCTACTGTATTTCTGTAAACGGTGGAATGTCCTCAATGAAACGTTCAGTGTGTAATATCTGGATGTATTTAAAAAGAAACAGTGACATCGCGTGGTTGCATTCTAGATTGCAGCGCTATTTCACTTATGTCCACTTGGAGATTTTGCAAGAATTATGTTTGCTTTGGTTTCTTTACGTTTCTTTGCTGTCAAGAATGGTTGTTATATTTTCCTCTTTGATTATTTGTGAAAAATATTCCGTCTCCTCCTCCCTCCAATCATCCCCCCCCCTCCCCCCCACCATTTTCACTGGTCAGTGAGCTGGTCACGTGACCCCATATGTCAGGTCCACTGACGTGTAAATGCCAAAAAAGTCTTTCCATGACATTTTTGCGACTTATGCGTCAAAACCTTTTAGCCATATTTGAGAGGTTTTTCCAAGTTCAGGCGTTTCCATCAGCAGTTTCTTATTGCCGGAGGCCGATGCACAGCAGACGCGTGGCAACTGTACCTTGAGGTGGAAGTGCAGGACGATGATCATCTCCCCATCGCAGGGCTGGAAGATGGCGTGCTTGATGTTGTTGTACAAAATGTCCACTTTGTCGCCACGGACTGATGTGAAACGGAAACCTGTCCCCAGGAGAGAGAGAGAGAGAAAAAAAAATTGGATTTAAAAAGAATACATTTGCATTAAACCCACGGCTATAGAGAGCCCTTCCTGCATTCTGACCATTGGTATGAGCCTCTAGCGAGCCCTGCATCCTCTTCTGGGCGATGTTGGGTCTGATGTAGAGGTCTTTGAGTTTGGGGTTGCTGCGGTTGAGGTTGATGACCAGCGAGTCCTGCTTGACGATGCCCTCCTTCTCCTTCTCCTCCGCCTCTCGCGTCTTGTAGCGTTTCTGCACCTCCTTGATGATGCGGAAGGCGTTCTGCAGGTTGGTGGAGGGCACCGACGTGTCGCCCGGCGCCTTCAGGTTGGACGCCCGGTACGTGCTGAGAAGACACGGATGCAGTTCAATTAGCTCCAAATGTCAAAGCCAAACAATGCGCTTATTTACACCAGCAGTCAAAAGCTTGGACTCATACTTCTGATTGAATGGTTTTTCCTTTCATGTTCATGACTCTTTACACTGTAGATTTTCACTCAAGGCATCGAAACTATGAACGAACACATATGGAATACGTATTAAAGAAAAAAAGTGTGAAATAACTCAAACAAGTTTTATATTTTCGATGATCTGGAATAGCCGCCCTTCATAGAAAATATATAGAACATAATATATTTCGGGATTAAATTTTTATTTTTTACTTTGCCTCATTAATCCACATACGCTTGTCATATAGTTGACGTCTTCAATATGCATCTACAGTGTAGAAAATAGGAAAGCTAAAGAAGAAACACTGACTATAATCCTTCTTTGACACAATATATTTCTGTAATTACGCAAATTTCCCCAATGTGGGATTAATAAAGTCTTGTATTCTATTCTGTTATTCTATGAACTTCTCCCACGGCGCCGCATTGGCGGCAGACTCTTACATTTCTTTGACAAACGTGGCGTCAGGGTTGGGGAAAATGTTGCCTTCCTGTCTTCCCAACGAGCTGCCAGGGACGTAGAAGTTGATCCTCAGGTAGGTGTAGTCGCCCTCTACAGACATGCTGATGTTCTGCACCGCAAAAGGAGAAGAACAGACGATCCAACAGCGTGAGAGGAGAACGGAGATGAGCGAGGCTTGGAGGCGTGGAGGCTTGGAGGCGGCAGCTACCTTGATGGTGGCGATGTGGAACGGCGTGGCGATGCCAAAGACGGGCATGACGACCGTCTCGTACTTCTTGTCGATGAAGATCTTCATCTCTCGGATGTCCCTTTCTCTCGGCATCTGAGAGACGTTCTTGTAGGACACGTTGGATTTCCTGGCCCTGAGGCGATTCAAGATTCAAAGATTTTTTTTTTTTATTCATCAAGTCACACGAGATGGCAGTGAAATGCTGGTGTGGCAGCAGCCGACGCGAGTGTGCAATGCGAGGAATTTTCTTTTTTTCTTTTTTTTTTAAAGAGAGAGAATTTAAAGTGTCGAGTTTAATTAAGTTTTACAAAAATACAAACTAAAAAGAAAATGAAAAAAAAATGCAAGACAAAGGATGTTTAAAGTGTTCCTCCTCCTCCGTCACAGGAACATTTAAAGCTGGTTTGAATGTGACACGCACGTCTGTGGTCACACATTCGCCATAAAATCATTCTGAGCTCACTGCGGTTTGTAAATAACAACTTCCAGTGGAGATCATGTGTGGTTAATAAGCGTGTGTGAATTACGATAGACTTCATTCAGCTTCCAAGCCTTCTCTTCCTCTGGAACTGCAGTGGTTGGTTTTCAGAATGCTGACCATCATTTTCACCAAACCAGATTTTCTAACCGCAACGACTGCGATTTGACTGACGCCAGTTCAGGTCACGTGACTTTGCGAGCGGCACGAAGCAAAGCAAAGCAAAGCAGGCAGTGGGAGGAGTCGATGCTGCGACGAGCTGGAGGGACGGAGCGACACGCGAGGAAAAGAAGCTCTTCCTGGTTGCCACCACCTGGTGGCCGTAGTTTAGCAAAACAGTGTCGGGAGAGATTTAAAAAATAATGCCGAACGAACTACCGAAGCGCCAAGGAGCACAGCAGTGGGAGTTGTGTTCGCTGCCTCGTAACTTTGCACCTGATAGCGGTTTTAACGCCACTAGCGTGTTAGCATGGGTTGAATAAAGCCGTCGCTGTTTTGTGCTTTGTGTGGACTTCAACAAAATCATTCTGAGCTCGATTAAAATGTCTGGCGAAAAACAAAACAGAAACACTGGTAGATAAATAAAGGCTCTTTCATATTAATTCATGCTTCATTTAGATTTTATGTTAACATTAGCCTAGCCTATAAAAAAAGAACAATTTGTGTAGAATAAATCTGATATGCTTATTATAATACATATAATTGTTTGTTTGTGGAAAAATACGTGAGGGAAAGATCAACAAAAAATAATTGCAAATTAAATCGCAATCGCAATATTGAGGAAAAAAACAAAAATCGCAATTAGATTATTTTCTATAATGGTTGAGCCCTCAGCTCGGCCCTCAGCTCAGAGTGTGCAACCAAAGTTCGGCGACGTCTCGTCGAGTCACAACGCCGCTCACTCACTTCTGAATCTGCTGCTCTCCTTTCTGCTCCGTCAACCTGCGCTTGGCCTCCTCGTTCAAGTTACTGGCCAGCTCCTTCTGGTGCGCCCGCCTCTTCTCCTCCGCCGTCATCTCATTCTGAGTGGGACAAACGAGCACAACTGAGTGACCGGCGCACGCTGCAGCGTCCCGACGTTGAAACATTCTACACCTACATGCAGAATAAAGATGTGTGATACAGTTTTTACATGGCGAGAAAAAAATAATCATAAAAAAAAAAAAAAAAAACACAACGCAAACAAAACTCAAATGAAAACGACAACGACGACAACCGTTTCCCTCCAATGCGGGGTTGTGGGTTTTTTTTTTTTTTTTCGGTTTTGTTTGAATGAACCAGTTAAGTTGGTGAGGTTTCAAAGAAAGATGTGAATACTTACCTTTCCCAGTAGCTGGTAGAGTACAAAGACATTCACACTCTTAGTCATCGACACACACTGTCAAGGCGGCACAGTTAAAGTGATCACCAGTGGCAGCCGACACACAGACGCACACGCCACGCTCACCCGGGTTCTGTCTGCCAGCAGGGCGGCGCTGCGAGCTCCCTTCCCCAGCAGCTCCTCGGCATCGTCTCCATCCTCTTCTTCGTCCTCCTCATCGTCGTTCTGAAACGGACAGGATTTTGATTTGATTTTAGCACAGCTTTCACTTTTTTTTGTACCGTTAACGGTTTAATGTAAGAAAAAGCCGTGGCTGCTGACTATTGAACATAAAGTTTAGTTTTTGTTTTGTTTTTCCGGCTATAATTGTGTGTCTAGTGTACACATACAAATTCTTTACATATCATGTAAGCAGCTCAAAACATCAAAAACAGAAAGTTCTAAATCAATCAGTGAGTTCACACTCTGGACTGCTTATAAAAAATAAAAACCAAAAAAAACACTTTTATAAGGTTTCTATTTTGAGATTAGGTCCAAAAGTGCTGGTGAACTTTTCAGAAAGAGACACGGAAGCAAACAAGTTTAAACGGCCGCTGTATAAATCAGCCGCCCCACGTACCTTCAAGAAGATTCCCACATTTTTTATTTTTTTCTTGACCGGTGTCAGTATCATAGCAGGTTCTTCCTGTTGCACAAACACATCACTGTCATGATCAGTGCGAGCGGGCCACTTTAAACAGTGGCGGTGCAAAACATCCACAGATCGAGATGCTTTGTCATTGCACTGTGACGACAACGCAACGCAAGTTGGCGAGGCAAAACAACCCACAGGGCACAGGATCACTGTACTGTCCTTCAATGTCAAGTGTGTTAAACACACACAGAGAGAGAGAGAAAATATGACTGCATATTACACCGCATTAGCATTTTACACTTCTGACTGATTGAAATTGAAAGTGGGGTTTTGCAAGGTGTGCAGGGAGAGAAGTTCCCTCACTGTACCTCATTGATCTGTATTGTGTCACCGATGAACAAGGCGTACTTCTTCTGCTCCTCCTTCTTGGCCTCCTTGTTGACAAGATCAGCGAAACCCAGGCTGATGCTCAGCACCATGCCTGACACACACACACACACACACACACACACACACACACACACACACACACACACACACACACACACACCACACACACCACACACACCACACACACCACACACACACACACACACGCACACACGCACACACGCACGCACGCGCACGCACACGCACACGCACACGGCTCAACAAATAGTTTGACATTTAATCAAACCACACAAACACAGAAGCAAACACCAGTTCCTACCTTTTTTTAATTTGTACTGGTTCTTGGCATTCAGAACCAGCGAGCCTTCTCTGAACTCAATTCCCATTGCGAAGCTGCAGAGAAGCAGAGGGTGGGGGAGGTGGGGGGGGTTGTGTGAGTAAACTGTCCAGTGCAAGCAGGAAGAGTGCGACGAGCACGAGCAGAGTGCGTTTTACCCGAGGTTTTTGGTGAGCTTGGACACCAGGTCTGCCTTCTCCTTCTTCACGTACTCCAGCACTGCGTTATAGGCGTCGCTGATTTTTACACCTGCAGGGCCAGAGTGGAACACTGACAAATGGCAACCACAGACACGCAAAACGCCACACCGAGCCCCTTTTAGATGGCATCGCTCCGCGCTGGGAATGTTAGAACCCCGTCTGTGCGTTCAAGTGGGACACGTGAGGTTTTATTACGTGGAGACCTGACGTGCCTCCACTGAATGGAAGAAGAAGAAGAAGAAGAAGAGTGGGGTTTGCAAACATCACAGACTTTGTCTCACTCGGGATGGATTTTTACCATTGAGTGTTTTATGGCTGCAGAAGCTGAAAAAAGGGACAGCATTTGGAAAAAGGGAAAACTAGTGGGCAGAGGTCGCAGCCCCAAGCAAGCTGTGGCGCACGACAGCGCTTCACTTGCCTCAGGAATGAAGGCAATCAGCAAGAAATATTATCCAGTTTTAGTCCAAATTGATGCTATTGCAACATTCTATGCAAGGTACAGGAAGTGAATGCCAGCCAATTTGCGGCTATAATAAGTCACTGATTCCATCAGTGACTATTTGACAAACAACTTCCTCTCAGTTGTCTTTATTTCCACTGAAAACACTTCGGGTTGGAGGGCGATGTGACGGAAACGGCGAGATCCGCGGCGCATTGCAAACCCATCGGTGCCGATGAATGTAATCCACCCGACAACGAAAGGTTTCTTTGGAACACGAGCGCCAGCGTCCCAGCACCGAGCGCCGTGAAGTGCTGCAATACGCACCGTGTTTGAGTTGTTTGAGCAGCTCCTCCTCCACCTGCAGCAGGAAGTTGTAGTTGTCCTGCATGTCCTGGGGAGGGTCCACCATCAGAGTGCGCACCAGGTTGGAGCAATACGACTTGTAGCGGATTCCCATGGCACATGTGATGGCACCAAAGTGCATGTGGTTCTTATCACTGATAAAAGAGGAGGAACACGGACGTTCAGCTGACAATCCGTCACATTTCCATCATTTTACATCCTCAACTGCAAGTTGGGGCAACGCGGTGGCGCAGTGGTTAGCGCTGTTAGCTTCTGTGTGGAGTTTGCACGTTCTCCCTGTGTCTGCGTGGGTTCTCTCCGGGTTCTCCGGCTTCCTCCCACACTCCAAAAACATGCATGTGAGGTCAACTGAACACTCTAAATTGTCCGTAGGTGTGCATGTGAGTGTGAATGGTTGTTTTTCTCTATGTGGCCCTGCGATGAACTGGCCACTTGTCCAGGGTGTCACCCTGCCTTCGCCCTATGACAGCTGGGAGAGGCTCCAGCAGACCCCCGAGACCCCGAGCTCAGGAATAAGCGGGTATGGAAGATGAATGAATGAATGTCCAAGTTGTGTTTCAGCAAAGGTTGGCGCGTGTGGTGTTGAGATTGTACCTGACGACGCTGAACTTGAGGCTGTAGTTGCCTCCACTCTGGATGATGGGAGGATAACACATCTCCACGGTGGAAGGGTCGGCCCCTCCCAGGTACTTCTTGTCCTCGATGGCCTTCTCCACCGACTCGGCCAGCTTGCTGTGACGCACTTTCTGCAGGGGAGATGCAGACAACAAATGATCATTCGAACTGGTAAAAAAAAAAAAAAAAGATATGCTGGAACACTGCAGTGACACATGAACATGCTTTCACTGCTTTAGATCAGAGGGCAAAAAGTTAAACGGTAGCAATAATAAAAAATAAAAAAAAATAGGTAGAACATAAGAGATGACAAGATGTCAACCTACCAAACCTATTCTGATATTCTGCGACTCCATTATTACTACATAATTACTGTGTTCCCATAAAATGGGGAGCAAATTTTAAGCGTACTTTTGAAAATTTGACAAGAATAAAGTCAGCGCAGTGAATTTATTATGTCAGCAATGTCACAGCATGAAACTGTGTGGCAGCTGAAACAAACTGGAAACCCAACAAAAAACTGGAGAGAGGATTTCAGGAAATGCTGTCAAAGTACCAAGTTGGAATTATTCTTCCTCGCTGTTTGCAAGACAAAACCATATGAATATAATGGCATTATAAATACAGCAATGTGGGCCAAACACAGTGCAGAGACAGCGCTAACACCACAGTCATGTGAGCTGAATGCTGGTACATTAGCGTTAATTCCGCAAAGCTGTTTTTAGTACAACATGTTGCGCAATAGTTTATGCAAAAACATATTTCCAGTTAGGGAGTTGTTTTTTTTTCAAATTACGCAGGTTTTAGTGGCTCTTCTAATGCGGTATACTTGATCACGTGCAAGTGATCACACTTCTGATGATAAAACTAAGCCCAACCTGATTGGTTGTCCCGTGTTGCCTGTCCTGTTGGGTCGCACACTTCACCGTCTTCAAACTCTTTTGAATTAGTTTCATTTCTTGTCATTTATGGACCCCTGCATTTTGATTTATTTGTAGTTTGATTGTATGTACTGATTTTATTATTTGAATGCCCTTGTAAAGTGTCTGAGCTTTCTGATAAGCGCTATACAAATAAAAATGTATTATTATCAATCTTACAAGAAATACATTAACAAAAATGAAGGAAAACCTTCCGTTGAGGGCCTTCAAACAGACAAAAGCCTGCAGCGGCCAGGGATGGGGTGGGTGAAGCTGGTCTAAAGGACAATAAACCACCAATCCAACAATCCGCCCGCTCACCTCGTCTGCGTCGACGATCTCCATGACGCGCTCTTTGAAGAACTTGGAATACACCTCGCTGGTGATGGCGGCTGCTTTCTTCATCAAGCCCAGCTCTCCGTCTTCCTTCACCGCCATCGTGTAGGCCACCACGGCGCTGATGTCCACCTGTGGGGCCGAGGCGCAATCGCGATCAAAGCCTTGCTCGAGCCCGACGTGGCTCCGACGTTTGGGGAATTGTCAATACCTTGGCCAGGCCCTCGGCGCTCAGCGTGTCGTTCCAGCTCTTCATGTACTCGCCAGGGAATTTGTCCTTACTGAACACTCCCACCGTCTTGCCTTCTTTGCTGCCTCTGACGGCCTCGATCATCTTGTCAAAGTTGCCTTTGTTGCTTTCATTCTGCAAGTGATGCATTACAAAAGAAACGGGTTGCAAAAACCTGGGATTGCTTGACAACCGTCTACAGAGAGGAGCACAATTACACAGCTGTTCACTTTCAGCGAGTTGAATTAAGCTTTTACTGTACACACTGCCAGTCAAACGTTTGGACACAGCTTCTCATGCAATTTTTTTTTTTTTTTTATAATCATTACAACTTTCTACACTGCAGACAGACACTGAAGACATCAAATATACAAGCAAGATATATGGAATTATGCAGCAAAGAAAGAAAAACACGTTAAATAACTAAATATGCTTTTCATGAAAGGTGCCTATTCTGAAGAATTTCAATATAAAACATGTTTGAGTTATTTTGACACTTTCAATGTTTCCTCCATAATTCCATGTGTGTTCATACGTAGTTTTGACGCCTTCAGTGAGAAGCTGCAATGTCAGCAGTCATGAGAATGAAAGAAAAGACATTCAATTTGTAGGGTGAGTCCAAACTTTTGACTGCTTGTGTGTAGGACACTGACTTCAACAGAACAGCAATTAACCTTTATCCTTTAAGAGCCTATAGGAATTCCTGGTATACACATATTTGTAAACACTGAATTAAAAGAGTACAAAGATTAAAAGCTACTGTTAAGTAGAAGAAACAACAACTGATAAAGCACAACTTTAACACAGAGGTCTATTAATTATTAACGAGTCATGTAGTTCTGACTTATGCGTTTGTTACAATTTTAAATAAATAAATAAATAAATAAATAAATCTTGGGAGTGTGCACACTGTTACACTCAATGTATATTGTTTACCTTTTCTCTGGTGAGCAGTGTGATGGGCGGCACTCCGTTGGCGTTCTCGTTGCCTTTTGTTATGGCCACCTGCTTGAGGAAATCCACCTTCTTCTTACTGGCCAGGAAGATGATTTTGGTGTCGCAGAACACCATGATGGTGTCCGTCAGCTCATAGCCAAAGAGCCACGTCTGAGGAAAATGGGTCACAAATGAGTCCTTCGGGTGGATTCAACCAGCACATAACAAGACAAACTACGCCATCTGTCAGCGACTCAAGACGAAGAATCAAATGCTGACGCAGTGCTTCGAAACTATCGGCCGCCGTCCATGTTTAGAGCAAGTGATTGAAATGTGTGATAAAATTAAAATGTCTTATTTTGAACTCTCCGTGCGACCTTGCTCCCACAAACGCAGCCTCACCTGAATGGCTGTGGATTTGGCGTAGACAATTTCCTCGTCCACTCCCACAGACACCACAATGGCATCGACCTTTCCAAACTCATCCTCGGCTTTCTAGAAAACACACACAAAGGAAACATCATTTATAACACAGCAAAATCAAACTCTTATAATTGAATGGTAGGTATAATATGTAAAATACGGTAATATAGTGCTGTAACATCATAAGCAATATAATTGTAGTAGGGTTAGTAGTTGATAATGTTTAATAGCTGCATTATAATACATTTTGATTGGGGTTAGGGGAAGACTGCAATGACACACAGATGAAATGTGAAGTCAATGGGGTTGGTTTAGACAAGTTTTGTACTTCTTCCAACTCCTTTTCGAGCAGATTTAATTTTCTGGATATATATATATATATATATATATTATTTTTTTTTTTAAGTATTAAGCTTTGACTTATTTTTCTTACTTTATTGATGTTTTTTGTTTCACTGATTTAGTACTTGTGCTTTTATGCTCGGATGAAGAATTCAATTGAATTGAATTCAATGCCGGAATACCATAGATTTTAATAAAACCTGAAAACCCTGCTATATAACAGGGTTACGTGTCCAAAGACGAGAGACTTGAGTTTGTCAAGAACTCGATGGGAAAGTCTCATGAGTTCAGGCGGCCACATCAGCACCTGATGCCGCTTTGGCAACAACGCGCTGAAGCGGCTCTCAACTCCATCCAGCGCTTTTAGTGATGAAGTGCAGCAAGACATCTGGAACCGGCTCCGCTCACTAAGCACTAAAACAATGTATTGTTGGACGCCCAGAGAGGTGCTCCTCAATGTATGAGAGAGTAGTTTTCAAAAGCTGGTCAAAATCTTTTGATGAAAGTGCTACCCAGAGCTTTGTAAGGCTCCCGCTGCTGTGGTGCTAATTTGCGAGCTCGAATTAGCAATGTGGCGCCAGTGTAAACTGCTAGTGACGTTAACGTGAAGGTAACACAGAATACCATTTGTGTAATAATACAACATGTGCGAGTTTTCCCCCACTTTAGCACTCCCTCGCAAAGTTCCTACTTGTGGTCCCTGTACATTTAGCCATTTAGCTGGTACGATAGCTCGCTAGTGAACTCCTCAGCCTGCACTAGCGCTAACGTGGTAATGTGCTAACATGCGTTAGCATTGCCCGATACTTCGGGGGTTACAAACGCACTGGCGAAACATTTCTTGAGCAATATAAGGAGTACGTGTGTCCCAGTTGACAAACGGGTCGAATTGCCGATGAAGGCCCGTCTCCCGCTTCCACGCACTGGAGGAGGGTTGGTGGAACATCACCGCTTTTCACGCCGACAACAGAACCCGACAACTCGCTGGATGGACACAGCGGCTAACTTTGCTTCTGCTTCTCTTCCTTCGAACTTTCTCGAGACTACGGCTGATGTGTGTGTGCACGTTCACACACACTGGGCAATCCGACAAAAAAAAATTACCTTCCAGTTGCTGTATAACCTCTTGATGCGGCGGTAGTACGCTTCCTTGTCCAGGTTTACCGCCATGATGACTTCTGTGTTACAAACTCCAGCTCCCGGATTCGCTTCTCAGCAGGCCGGAAGACGACGATCGAGCGTCGAGCAACAATAACGCACTTTATTTCCACGCCTGCCACCAAGCAGCCGCGATGTGTACACTACTGCTGATTCGGCTCTATCTCTCTTGCCCAATGCCTAAGCATTCACCGTTGACAATATTTGAAATTAAAATGTATTATTAGTTGAGCTTTTACTCTGTTACGTGACACCACAATGGCAACTAAAACTGATTTGGCTTGACACGGTCTTGTCCAAACCAAGCCAATTGTCGTAACATTAATTAATTATTAAGGATTTGGAACCCGTGGCTTCTCTCTAAACCTACTGATGATGATTTTACAAATCTCCCTCCCCCCTCACGCATCGTCACACACGGGCTTCCATAATGAACTCATTACTCATTTCCTTCTAACGCTTAACTCGATTGTCATAAGACACGATACACAAACACGTACATTTGCCCCGTTGAAACCGGCGCCTTTGACTTTATAAGGCACGGATTTCTATTTTTCAAATTAAAATGTATTTTATTTTGTTGTTTTTACACGCGTCGCACCACGTTGCAAAACAGCGCCCCCTGCCTAATGTTGGGCATGCAGCTTTTTCCCGCCACCAGTGGCTTTTCCCGCCATCGTCATCAAACACGTCCTCCGTCGACATCGCGAGAAGAAGCCAAGCAACGCGATAGCTTGTGAAAAGTAGCCTTCGTTTTTATCAGAAGCGTTATTACAGAAAATGTTGCATAATTTAGGAGCCGTTGATCGTTTATTGTAACTTTTACCCAAATGTTTTCCCTTGCAAACTAACACTGACGCTCAAATAAATACAAACTTATTCTGTTGCTTTTGTTTGATAGCAATTGACAAGGTGTGAACCTGAACGGATGGACAGATTGATGTACTTGAGCATGATTTTTTTTTTCTCCCTGGAGTGGAGGAATGATCACTATAAAGATTAATGTGAATGTTTAAAAAAAAAATTAAAAAAAATGCAATGAACAAGTCAAGCCAGTGGCAATATCAAAATCTATAATAATAAAACAGTCTTATTTTATTTCACCACTTTCGTACTCAAACATTTCCGGGATATCTACAATACACCAGACCAATCGCTGCATCCATTGACTTGTTATTTTTTGGGAGGAGGAAGAGGAGGAGGAATGCCCTCTAGACCAAATTAATCACATATTTTAAAAAACAAAACAAAAAAAAAAGAAAACCTGTTATCTGCCATTTCACCTCAGGGACACCAGGAGAGCTGTTCTGTTCATTTCCTTGTGCTCTGTCGCAGAGCCTGAGCATCACTCCAAATATTGACGCAGAATAAAATATGCAAACATCTTGAAGTTCGTAGTTCACCAGATGTGACACCAGAGAACACAAAGTGTCTCTTTAATTTTAGCACCGCTTTACATCTGAATTTCTTTAAATCCTTTATACAAATGTAGTGTTTCTTTTCCCTCCAAATGGAAATTCAAACGGGGGATTTTGGTTGGTAGAGCACCAAACCTTGACCTAACCTAACAAACACTAAATCCCCCTTTTATGACTTTAAATGATTAAGACCATTTCATGAGCCAAGTTGTTCCCCATTGTTTGTATATGTTTTGGTTTTACCTGGCATCCAAAGCACCTGCACATTCCCAATTGACCTTATTGTTTTACCTCTTAGATTTCACACCAGCCATTCCTTAACAGGACAGTAAAGGGAAAAGCATACACTTGCTATGTGGAATTTGTCAAACAATCTGAATTCAACTTCAAGATTTTCATTTTTTTTTCTTCAATTATTTTTTTAAAATTTCAAAACAATATAAAACATCAAGTTTATATAAAAGTTCTGTGTCTTAACAAGTCCATATTTTAAATTCACAACACATGATTGGTAGGTACTTGTAAGCATTGGAGAGGAGGGGGGGGGGCGCGCAGGGGGTGGAGTCTTTTTTCTTCAGTGGTTTCTTCAGTGTTGGTCCATCTCGTGAGTCATTCCCTCTGCAGTATTTAGGACTTGATGCGCTGATTAAGCAATTTACGGCAGGACTCGCAAAGTGCCAATCACAGAAAAGGGTCCACTGACTGACGCTCTCCTTTCTTTTTCTTGCCATTGCCATGGAACTGACAAACCAAACCATGACGTGCCAATACCTGAGCCTGTTGTTCATTCAGCGATTTCTCTGTTCATTTGCATTTCCTGCTGTTAGTTGTCCTTTTGTGTGTGTGTGTGTGTGTGTGTGTGCGCCTGTCTAGAACATTTCTCTCAGGTCAGGTGTCTCCTTTCCCTATGAGACTGTGGTGGAGTTCTGCCCTCTGATGGCACACCAGGCCATGAACACATCCCTGTGGAAGAGGACACAAGGGAGGCTGAGGTCAAACAAAAGTACATTCAATGCAGATTTTGCTCTCTCTATACGGTAAGGAAACATAGCTGGTCATCTCCAGAGGCACATTATTAAACACAGTAATATAATTACACACCTTCTCATGCAATTTTTTTTTTTTTATCTTTACAACTTTCTCCACTGCAGATACACTGGTAATGTTCTTAAAGCATCCAGTAGAGTTTGATTTGATTTGAAATTTGTGCGTCCTAAAGAACAACGCGAAGGCGGGCGCTCATGTCTGGGTACCAACCTGCAGTGCGTGGCAACGCACTCATTACTACAGTACTCCTTGTCCCAGTCTTTGCTCTCCACAGCCGGGTTGGTGCAGCCGGCTCGTACGCAAATGCTGGAGTTTTCAGTGGAAGCCACGCTCGGGACGGGGGCCACGTTCACCTCCACCTCCATCTGGGACGTGGAAGGAGACAAGCAGACCGTTTATATTGTGAGCTAACGGAAAAGGCCTGAGTCAGCTGGTGTGGAGTCGCCTCCCTCGGTGCCTACCCCTTCCTCAGCCGCTTCCTCGGCCGCGGTCACCTCGGCCGACGGCCCCATGTCCACGGTCAGACCCAAGGGGGGCGCCGTCGCGGCCGTCTCGCCGCCCGGCTTCACGATGATCTGCGGCGTCGAGTCGGCCTGCCGGGCCGAGGGGACGACCTTGATCTGCAGCGGCGGCGGCGCCGAGGCGGCTCCCCGTGGCTTGGCGTGGAGGGGTGGGGGGGCCTGGGCGTGCACCATCTGCTGCAGCCGGGGCGGCGGCGGCGTGCTCTGCATCTGCTGCAGCGGCGGCGGCTGCCGCGTGGACGAGGTGGCGTCGGCGGGCAGCGGGATCTGTTTGATGATGATCTTGGTGACGGTGGGAAGGTTGGGGATGGAGGAGGGGGGGGCGGCGGTGGCAGCGGGGGGCACCGGCTGGGGTTTGATGGCTCCGGTCCGGGAGCGCGTGGTGACCTGCGGCAGGTCCATGATGATGTTGGACGTGCAGATGTTGGTGATGGTGTTCTCCTCCGGGTTGTAGTGGGACCTGGTGGAGCGGGCCACCATGGAGGGGGTCGACGTGGCCATGACTGCCATGGCGGGGGGCAGCGGCAGCACAGGAAGAGGAGGAGGAGGAAGAGGAGGGGGGGACGGGGACGTGTCCATGACTTCGATTGGGACCTGAAGGGAGAGGAATCAAAGTTTTAGAGAAGTTCGACAACAGGAACTGTTTGACTGCTGGGGCCACACTGGGTTGTAGAATGTGACGGAGGAGCCGGAGCAGCAGCAGATGGATGCAGTGTTTCGGCGACTCACCTCACAGGAGGAAAAAATACATCATGGGATATGTAGAAAACATGTTGCTTTAATGTCTATTGAAAATTAACCAAAGTAAAATTACAACACAATCAGTGTCTTTGAAGCCCCACCAGGGTGTTCAGCTCTTTATTGAAATGAAAAAATGGATAAAATGCAGCTATTTTATGACTTACTGACTATTAATATTATTTCTTCAAGTTCGTCAGGCCGGATTAAAAAAAAACTTAACTGGCCTCATATGGCCCCCGAGCCGTAGTTTGCCCATGGCTGGTCTAGAATTTAGACAGTTCTTAGACATAATATACATAGATCAAGGGTCTTGCTGCCAGTCAGCTGCCATTTTTCGCACTGCCATATTTCTAAGGGAGCCTGGTGTGGACAATCCAGCTGCCTGACAGCACGTTTCATATTTAGGGTGAACGCTTGCATCCTTAGGTAAACCACCAAAGAAGAAGGTGGACGAGGTCTCCAGGTCGGTGCTTACAGGCCACCGTAGTTCACTGGCAAGCTCGGGAGAGGGAGAGTACGGAGTCCCCGCGGAGACTTGCACTGCAATCTAAAATGTAATCATTTGATGTTGCTGTTTCTTCTTAAAAAAATTTCCAAAATATTACACACTGTACCTTTAAAGAGCACTGTGAACTTCTGAAAGGGACCGAAAAGGGAAGGTGACTGAGCAAACCTTGAGCCAAAATGTGGACCAATAAAAAACTACTCGATCAATCCCAACCCGAGTAGCTCCCCTCTGCCTTTGGCCAGTGAGCAGCTCAGGAAGGGTTTAGAGATCCAACCCTTCCAAGTCAAACCCGTGAAACATTTTCACTGTCTTTCAAAGCAGCGCTGGTCTCACCTGAGAGATCTTTCCTTCTCTGTACTCTGCCATCGCCTTTAAATAATCCTTCTTTGCCGCTTCATTTTTCCTCTTGTAAACCTGCCGGCGAAAGACAACGGTGATTACGCACCGGCTGAGTCGCGGCAAACAAACAAAGAACTGCAGATGCCGACTTGCCCTCGTCTCTGCTCACCTGTTTCTGCTCCTCCCCCAGGCTGTCCCACATGGAGGCCACAATCTTGGAAACCTCTCCGAACGTCGCGTTGGGATTTTGTCCCTTGATGGCGGCCTGCGTGTCCCGGAAGAAGAGCGCGTACGCCGACACGGGTTTCTGCGGTTCGTTGGGGTCTTTTTTCTTCTTTCCCTTTTTGCCTCCTCCTCCTGCTCCTCCTTTCCGGCCTCCGGCAGCGGAGACGCTGGATGTGGGTGCGGAGAGCGGCGACTCGGACAGGGAGGGGTCCAGGGAGATGACTCCAGGGGACACGGCCAGGGAGACTGGAGATTCCACCAGGACGCTCTGTGGGTCCGTCGGGGGGAGAAAGCAGAAGAGACGAGATAACATTTTTACATTTCATGAGTCAACAAACCTGCCAGTAGCTTCTGAGAGGAATAAAACTGCCTCCTTTAATAGAGCTGCTCTCAGGTTCAGTGTCTTGCTCAAGGACAGTTAGGGCCAGGACTCAAACCAGCAACCCTTCAAATACGTTAGTGTAGTGTAGTGTAGTTGACTAATAAAACAACAAAACCCAACTAGGGCTGGGCGATTTTGGTCAAAAATAAAATCCCAATTTATTTTCTCTAAAAACTCGATTTTCAATTTCGATTTCTTTTTCTTTTTAGTTAAAACATGCTACAAAAACGGGACAAGTGCGTGTTGTATGTGACTTCAGAAAAATAATTTAGCAGGTGAGTGGTGAGGGCAGCAAACAGAATCACTTCTTGGTTTTAACACCTGCTGTGGCTAGCTAGTGCAGATGCCAGTAAACATAGGAAGCCAGTCAACAGCTTCTCGAGGGGGGAGGAGGACTACGGTACCCAAGAGGTGCCAAACCCGGAAGCATGAAAGAGGAAAATTGTTACGACTTAAATATTTAAAATCGATTAATCGCACAGCCCTAAACCCAACATATGGAGATGCTTGAAAAGAAGACGTTCTCAGTGTTGCTCACCCTTCTGAAGTCGTCCATGTCGTCGTCCTGGAGCGAGCTGGTGGGCGACGCCGTGGCTGACAGCGGGTTCTCGGGCGACTGAGACCGCTGCAGGATGTTGCCGCCGCCCAGGCCCAGGCCCAGCTGAGCGCTCAGCTCCGAGTGGTCGATGGTGGTCAGCTGGTTGGAGCCCAGCAGACCCTGGCTCATGTCGCTCAGAGGGACGTCGATGGTCACCGGGGACGAGCTGCTGAACTGGGAGCTGATTGGATGACCGAGGTCCTGCGATGACACGGAGAAGGCGAGGGGGAGAAGTTTGGTGAGCAAATTAAAAAACTATAGGTGGGTTTTATCTCAACTGGTGGGTGGCGACCCAAAAGTGGCTCGCGGAGCACATTCTGAAATACTAATGGAAGTAATAAAAACGCAGCTAAAGTGCAAAGACAATTTAGGAGGGAGTTTCAGAAAGAACCACCAATGCGAGTTATCATCACTCATCAAACGTCTCCAGTGATCTTTCTGTCTTTGAGGGGCTGGTGGTCGATGTCTGTGGGCTTCCAGACGGCTTCTCGTGGACATTCAGAACACTTCCATTAGCTTCAAATTCATCTCCCATTCCAGCGACGGCAACTCTCATTGGTGTTTCTTTTTTGAAACTGTCTTTGTCTTCGAACAAAAAGAAAACAAAAAAGAATAGAAGTCTTTGGCTACACCCAATATTGTTCTTGAGAGAGGAGGTGGGCGAGTTCACGATCCAGGAGCTCAAATCTGACCCAGTGAAATTTTGCCAGTACTTTTGAATGTGCATGTGACAATTTGAAGGACTGCTGTGTCAACTTGGCTCCACATTTGCAGAGGGAGACAACAAATGAAAAACCTCTCGGTCATGATGAATGAATGTGAACTAGGGCCGATGCAGCCGGGAGAGTTTTGATGCGACGTCATCAACATGCCAACGTCATTTTGATCGGTCAGAGCCGTTGGCCTTTTCGTCTACGCAAAATTGGACACAAGAGCGAAAAAATACAACAGCCGCATTTTCGATCCGTGGAAATTCACTGCCGGTGTGCAAGGACCTTAAGGAGAAAAATGCAGCCGCTCAAAGCTTTTGCATTGCTCACCATTCCCAGTGAGGATCCCAGCAGAGCGCTGCCTCCTGACTGGGAGATGACGCCCAGACTCAGGTGCTCCAGGCCCTGGGAGGAGGCGCTGACAAACGTGGAGGCGAAGGAGGGGTCGTCTCCTTCCACCACGGCGTTGCCCGGCACGCCGACGCTGTTGGGGGGGCCGGGGTCGGACAGCTCGCCAAAATGGGAGACCACATCGGAGACTGTGAGGGCCGTGTCTGGATCCAGAGAGATGGGCGGGATCTCGAACTCCTCATCGCCGAGGCTTGGAGTGTGGAATGTCTGCAGAGCACAGAGGGAGGAGAAGACGGCAGGAGGGTGTGAGCCAAACAGACGCAGCGAAGGAGGGATGGAGAGAGAAATGATAGAAAGAGGGAAACAATGAATTTCTCTAAAAAAAAAATAATAATAATAAAAAAATGGGAAATGTGAAGATCTTTTTACGTCATGGCGTGCTAAGCTTTCATGTGATCATGTGACCAAAAATGCAAACTTAAAAAAAAAAATTAAAAAAAAATGCATTGTATATTTGCATTGTGAATTGATATTGAGACCTTTTCAGTGCAGTCATTTTGACAAGTACATGCCTGCAATAAATTATAATTAATCATGAAAAATAAAAATAATTATTATAAATTAAAAGCAACAATTTATCTCATAAAATAAATGGTTATTGTAAGAGCGTTCATTATGAGGGTGATCATCCATTTAGTGTGGCAGAGCTTTTAAGTCATCCAGCAAACACACGAGCGGCGTGTTGAGTTCCTCGTGGCCAGAAAGAAACAGAAGCAGCCCAGTTAAAGCAACATCACAGATCTTCAAGAGACGTCCTTGAACTAAGAGTCCAAATCCTTACTCTAATAACAGGGCAACTTTGATATTTCAACATTTGACAACAAGATATTCTATGTCATTTTAATGCAGATTACAGGCCAATGGTCATTTTTGATTTGTGCTTTAGTCATTGCGAGAAATATAAAGGGTTTATAAATGGTTCATACTCCACCAGTCGATCCAGCGAGGCTGAAGAGGTCAATGGGTTTAGTGGGACACTAAAAAATGTGAGCATGTCAGTAAGTGTAAGTTGAAGGGGAATACATAGGTCATAGGTCATACTTGTGAAAGCAAAAACATATTGATATGAGGTAATGGCAGTGAAGGAAGCATGATTAACAAAAGAAGAAAACAAAGGTCTCTTAGTGCAAACCTTGCACGTTATCATTGCAGCATCAAATCAGAAACACACACATCAACTTAACAAATGCCAAAGACGTATTTAAGCTGCATTTATTACACAACTTGCCATGATGCCCGTACACAATTCAACTCTCAGCTACTCTCAACTCTCAACCAGACGGCTAAAAAAAAAAAAAACGTCAACTAAAAAGTTTGTTCTGAAAACACAGGCGATCAGAAGTTATCTTGAACCCGTCAGTAAATGTTTCCGGTTTAAAGATTTTCTTTTGCATAAAAGTGTATGAATGTTCTATGCCACAGCTTAATAGAATTCAACGAAAGAAATCTTTTTTTTTTCTTCTTCCCTTTCATGTTTCAAGGAATTCTCGAAGGTCCCATGTTCTGGAAAAGTCACTTTACAGTGTTTCAGAAGAACGCCTCTAGCCTGTCATCCTTTAACTTGTGTGTTTGCCTCACTTTTTTTTTTTTTAGATGTGTGAGCAAAACAAAAACAAACAGCTTTGGGAATCAGTCCTCATAATGTAACAACAGGCACTGATATCTCTTAAGGGTGGTGGTGGCCAGGGGGGGGTCCCTCACTGAACATGTACAAGAGAAGGTCCACCAAACCATCAGTTCAGAAGCTGAAACTGAACACTTCTGTGGGACATTGAGGGTTAAACGGGGACGTCTGCTCCACCGGAGACTGGAAATCATCTGGGTTCTCTTTTAGAAAAAACTCCTCATGACATCGTAACAGTTGTATGACCTGGATGAGGACAACAACACTTATGTGCAATAAAATAAAATGCATCTCATTGTGTAAGTGATAAATGTGACAATTTTATTGTTGAACGCTCATCTATTTTAATACGTAAATAGCATGAACACTACCAACACCTCTGAAAGCATCACTGACTGACTTCAACAGCAAGATTGGTGGCCCTAAACAGAGAAACCGCTGGAGAATTCAATTGCCACGTAAAGTGAAAATGTAAAGGCCTACTTCTGAGGAGGACAGGAATGGGTGGCTGGAACCGGAAATTGTCAGGTAGTTGTCACTGCCTCCGGGAAACTGAAAGGAGAAGGTGCACAAGTTTTTGGTCATTACTCAAGAACAGGTTTCTTTCAATATGTACAGTACGTTGTCATTCGAAGCGCACTGTGATGGAGCCACTTGGAACAGATACAGCAAGCCTGTCAAGCTACAGTAGACGAGCAAAACCAACGTGGTGATAACAGCAAGATGCATTTACAGGCGTCCGTGTGTAAGGCAAGTCAAACAGCAAAGCGCTGTGTAAAGTCACCTTGTTGTCCGAGTCAAATCCATTGAAAGACTGCGGATCCAGAAACTCTGGATCGTCGTCATGCTGCCCTGTGCCGTCCGTTAAATCTGAATAAAAATTCAGGTCCATCTTTTCAACGTGGCCTCATGTGTTACCAGAAAGCCGATTTCAATTCAGCACACTGTGCGAATAAGCGAGGAGGAAAAAAAAAAAAATGCCCGTCCTCTTCTTCTCGCTGTAGCCCACGGTCGAACATGTGTGAGCGGCGCCGGTGGGTGACCGAGCCGAGCCGAGTCTAGCTCTAGCCTGGGATAACCTTGTTTCTTTTGTGGTCGCTACCACTGACAGTCGTCAATCAATACAAAAACGTTCGCCTAACCCTCACGGGCTGAGAGGCGGCATGTCTACGCAGACGACCGTGACAAAAATAACCCAGTGGCTTCGTGGTCGATGTAACGTGGTTGATACCGGCCGGGGGTTCGTATTGCTGACCTGTCCTAACACGGTTTTAGCTTTAGCTGCCTTCTGGTGCAAAAAGGCTGTGCAGGAGCTCCTCGAATTCAACACCCCGGCATATGGTCGGTCTGTGGGACCACGTACCGGACATTAATACAAACAGCTTCGGCTAGAGGACGCGTAGTAATATCCGTTTTTAACCAGACAATAATTGTCGCCTGAGAGGGATTTTTAAGGTCTGACAGCGGAGAAAGGCTAACCGAATCCCGTTTTTACTTCGTATTGGCTGGGTCCAGGAAGCCCAGTCGATTCCCGAGTCATGGATCAAGGCTGGCTATAGCGAGCGAGTCGAGCTACTCGTGCTCACAGCGCCGGATACGTGGAGCAATTTCAAAATAAAAGTCCCTCGCAGATATTTGTGCAATTGTATTTTGTGGTACATTGTCAATTTGGGAGCTCAAACAGTTATGGTGAAACGACATGGAACGTAAATCACTTATCTATACAATTTGTAACATGCATAAAATAAAACAGAATCTGTTTTAAATTATACAGACATGGGAATGTAAATGCCATTTTTGCATTTAACAAGAGTGGGTCTTTACTTTTACTTCAAGAACAGGTACGCTTGTTTGAAGACGGCACCACTTATCTACAGTAGGACAAAATGTGGACTTACTGAACGTTCTCTGAATATACCCTAAAATCACAGATTTTGGGCATGTAAAAAAATACCTTTGCAAACGTGCTGTCTTAAGACGCTACGACTCTTACACACTGGGTCTTTACAAACACTACTCACAGCACACCATTATCGTGACAGAACAGGTGCTAAGATTATGACTGACACATCAATGCACGAAAAAAAAAAAACTAGATAGTTTTTTTGTTGTTTTTTTTTTTTTTTTTTTTTTTAAAATGAAGTTTAGTTTGTACGTCTACTTTATTTTGAAAGCCATGACCGGAAGCCACAAGCCATGTCCATGGGTCTATGGGAGGGTTAAACCAACCAGGATAATACGAGGCTACTTTGCTTGAGTGGTGTGGCTTTAAAAAAAATATATAATTTCAACTGAAATTGACAGCTAGCGAAAATGGCAGAACGTTCTATCTGCACAGCTTTAAAGTTTAAAAGTAGGCAAATTTAGCTTTTATGTTTGCTTGGCAGCCTATAGTAGTCACCTCCTCATCTTCCCAGTGGTTTAGTCCAATTGAAGCTTACAACAGTTTGACGGTCAAGCCAATGAACCGCTGAAAATATCAAATTACGATACATGAGAAGACTTTAGCTTCTCATCAAAGGGTTACAGTTACAGGAGGAACGTTACCTTTGAACACTATCAATTAGCGTGAACACCTGGTATGGAGGGAGATTAACATGACTCAATCCCAGGTGTATTTGGTTTAGGAATCTAGTAAAGGGGAAGAAAATGAGGGTTTAAATCAATCGATGTAACATAGGGATCGATGAATGAGTCAGGTGATTTATTCGTAGCGATATCGTCGGTGTGTGTTTGACAACCAAAGAGCGTCTGTTGATCAAGTTTGAAGGCAAAGTTGATTCTTTTATTGTGTAAAGGGTCTAATACTAACTACTCTTACCTCCATGCTCACCCCGAAATCTGATTATTTTTTGTTTTTCTTATCCACTTTTTCAAATGAACTTCGCCCAGAATTGATTTCCTGAAATATCGCCGACTTCCGGATAGTGTGTCAGAGGAAATGACGTCAGGACGTCGAAACAAGGACGTGAGTACTTCAGAATAAAATTCGTCAAAATCCAATTGCGAGTTGCCTTCGCCTTGATAATTAGACATTTCGGCGAATTGTTTTTTGATTGTTGGTTTGTTTTTTTGTTTTTTTCATGCTTATGTTGCGATTTAAGACAAAAAAAATTTCTTGACGTAAAAATTTCTATGTATGTCTGTTCATGTTCTGTATGTTCTTCCATTGAGACTTACAAAAAAACTGTCTAAATGTAATGCTTATTTTACTGCACTCCTATTCTTTAAAATTCCTTTACCGCCCCCCCATCTTTGATGCGTAATATTGAAAACAAAAACGCCATTCGGCTTTAATCAAAATTTCTTTATTTATCCCCATATTTTTCCAGCATTTTTAAACAATTGCATTTTATAATTACATAATTAAAAAAAGATAAAACGTGGGTTTTATTCATCTTTATATACAACCAAACAAAACAACTTTGGGAATAATGTTCAAAGAATTTCTACAAGAAAACACTGTTTATAAAAGAAAGAACAAAAGCGTTAAGAGTGGAACAACACCTCTTGCTTATGCTCCTTAGTAATGCTGCAAGTGTTCATACATACATACATACATACATACATACTCACACGCAAACACGCTGCAGGTTTGGATGTATTGTAAGATGGTGTTGCAGTTTTAGGATTCAAGCCAACAGACAGTGCACACAACAGCTGGAGTGAAAAGTCAACGTATTACACAGTCATACGTTGCATATGCAGGTGCATCCACAAACTTGGATCCGTGTGACAATGTGAAAGCATGCAGCGCAGTGGTCCTCTCCACCCTGGTCCAGTGTGTCAACAACAGCATATTTCAAAATGATTCCCTTTCAATAGTCTACAAAAAGAAACCTTCCACGTGGCGTTTGTCACACATTCTGCTGCAATAATTTACTCAAACACACCCAAAAAAATGACAACTTCTATGCAGTCCAATACGGGCCTGGGTCAAGTAATGATAGGAGTGCTTCACAGCCTGGTTACTAGATTTAAATTTGGCTCCCCTGGGATCTCACTGGACACCACAAAGTCCTGACTGCAGTGATGAAAACAGACTCCGCCTCTTATTGAAGAAAGACAGTTATTTCTGTTCCACTTCTGCTGAGAACTGTTGTCCTACTACTTTGCAGAAATTGATATGTGTATCCTGATAACTGTAAATCATTTGATCTTTTTTTTTTTAATAACATAGATAAAACAAACAGGTTTCAACATATTTTTAACCATAATTTTAGATGATGAAATAAAATAAGATTCAACTTAATTTCCCCCTCTAAAAATAAATCATATCAGCCTGACTTGGTTGTCTTGTATTGATTCTGACCATAGAAAGTCAAGCACCAAATACTTTTCACTTATGCCACTACCTCGTGTCTTTCAAGTGGTGAATATGTATAACGTTTTGACTCAAATAATGGAAATCTGAACCAATTATTCTGAACAAAATCTCACACTTTAGGACTGTAAAAGTGATATGGTTTGGTATACGTATTGTATTGGAGAGCATGTAAATCGTTTGTCGTTTTATTCCAGAATTAACCATCAATTTGCCTCTCAACTCGTCATTTCTGTAAAAAATAAACATCATGGAGGCAATGATGAAAACAACCATTCAGATATACACAAAAGAATCAAAAACAAACCTGTGAAACTTTGAACTTCACTTCATAAAACAACCTCTGAGGTAAAAAAAAAAAGAAAAAGAAAAGAAAGTATCACTGATAGTTAAATAAACCTCCATCATTTCTGTAGCAGATTTCAACAAGTCCTTATAGAAAAAAAAAACAAATGAAACATTTTGCATATTTAAAACTCAAAAACCGTTAACGCTCTCTGACGCACTCCTTCCTCTCCAACTTGAATGTGACTTCAGAATCAATTTACCAACCATAACTTCAAGGGCAAAATGAAAGAACATTAAACAAAAAAAAAAAAAAAGAAGTAGTTCAGGACACATTTAGTCCGTTCTCATAGCATCAATACCAGCTTCCAAAATACATTCTGTTAATGCACAACAACAAAAAAAATCAACCCTGAGTCTCACTGGTGAAAGGACTTCATAGCCTTATGCACTCAGTCTGATTATTTTTCTCTTTATTTGCTGGTCCTCCAAGCAACCAAGCAACCACGAATACATTGGCCCCTTTCTGACACCAAACCCCCTTCTGGTGGATGACTTCACATGCAAACACGCACATGCACACACAGGATTTTACTTTTGTCCTTATTGTTTTGTCTTGTTTGTGGCATTGAGTTGGCAGATCTGAATGGGAATCCTTGTCGTGACGGATGAGTGTAGGAATAAATGTAAAAGCGTAGGGGGGTGGGGGTGAGGGGTGTTGGGACTGAGGCTGCAGCCAATAACAGTCTCTCTTTTTGGGCACGTGTCCCTCGGAGCGCCAAGATCATCCTCCTCCTCCTCCTCCTCCTCTTCCTCCTCCTCCCTGTCCTTCACTTCTGTGTGATCCCCCTCTCTCTCTTTTTGACACCCTTGTCCTATCAGGAGTATATGGTGATGACCTCACTTCCGCCACCTCGAACCAAAAGGACGCGCTCCAACCCTTCCGTTAGAACCTCCAGGAACTCCATATCTGGGCGGCAGGTTAAGCTTTTCTCCAACAATGTAAAATAAGACACAAGATGAAGAACTGGGAATCATGAACAATAGGCTCTTGTCAAGAGTAGCGTTGCTGCAAGAAAGAAGTAAAATGACAATGAAGAGAAAATTCTTTGCAAGAAACAAGAACCAGGGGGTTCTGTAGTTTAAGATAGAGTGTTTGGCTCTCAACAAAGCAGCCTGGATCGTAGCATCGTACACAGCATGATGTCAGATCAGGGGATGTTTAACATCTGAATGTTCGGTACTATCTGCCTCAGCTGAGGTTTGAACTCACAAACACGGCCCATTTGCAAATATGCTCATATGCTGTATGCTCACTTTTGGATAAATTCTGACTCTGTATGGATCATTGTGCACGACTGTCGGAAGATGATCAGTAGCAACGGCTCATGCGCCTCACACCATTCAATGGAAACACCTGCAAATCGCAATTGCACTTTGTCGAAATTTTACAAATATCGCTTTCATTTTGCAAAGAACTGTCATGGAAACGCAGCCAATAAAACTACCCTGGACCTTGAAAAGGTGCCGACAGTCACAGTTAAGGATACAGTTCTCGTCTCCATCGGGGTTCCTGGGCGGTCCGGGCATATTGAGCAACACCAGTCGGGCCTCGTGGGACTTGTTGACGATGACCTCGTTGAGCTTGACAGCCGTGTGCATCCGCCTGACGTTGGAGTGGTCACTGGAGGGGAGAACAAGGCTGTTGACGAGCTGCTGGACGAGCGGCACCACAGAGCAGCAGCTGCTCCTCACAACTCACGGCCTCATGCTGAGCATGTCTCGAAAGCCCTCGGGGGTGGAGCAGCCAGAGTGTGCGGCCCGGTACTGCGCCGTCCTCTCTTTGGTCCAGGTCATCTGGACCCGTCGATGGTGCTCGGAGCTGCCGCCGCCGCCGCCACCACCGCCGCCGCCGCCGCTGCCGCCGATGCCACCGCCGCCGCCTCCTCCGCCACCACCGCCCACCGACCTCTCTCGCTCTCCTCCGTCCGTGTCGTCGTCGTCGTCCGATCCGATGCTGGTGAGCCGCAGCATTGAGTTGCGGTCTTTGACCAGCTGGGCCTTGTTTGGAACATGGAAAAACAAACAAAAAAATAAATAAATACAAAATCCTTGTTTGTAGGCAGTTTTTATTTTTTGGATGCAAACCCTCTCTGTTCTGTTTTTTTTTTGTTCACCTTCAAAAAAATAGATAGCAACACACACTCTCACAAAAGCTAAGAACTAAAGAGGTGCAAGGCCCAATCAATGCGATTAAAAAAAAAAAGAAAAGCGGCTAGCAACACTGGAGTGTCCATCTTCTAGATGTTGATCAGTCTCACTGACAGGCATCTCGGACCAAGCGCAAGCATTTCCAACAGGTCTTCCCACAGTGTGCATGCTTGTTGTATTACATTTATTTCTATTTTTAAATTATTCAGTTATACACATCTACATCTACACTACCAGTCAAAAGTTTGGGCACACCCTCTGAATTTTATGTATTTTCTTTCATTCTCGTGACTATTGACATTGTAGTTTGTCACTGAAGGCATCAAAACTACGTATGAACACACGTGGAATTATGGAGGAAACAATAAAAGTGTCAAATAACTCAAACACATTTTATATTTCAATTCTTCTAAATATTCACCTTTCATAAAAAGCATATTTAGTTATTGAACGAGTTTTTCTTTGCTGCATAATTGCATATATCTTGTTCATATATCTGATGTCTTCAGTATCTATCTGCAGTATAGAAAGTTGTAAAGATAAAAAATAAATAAATAAAAAAAAACATTGCATGAGAAGGTGTGTCCAGACTTTTGACTGGCAGTGTTTAAATTTACGAGAGCTTTGTTGTTCACCCTGCAATTCACGCTGGCTTGTCTGCCACTCTGGCTCGATTTCTGTCGCTACCTCTATCGCTCTACATTTTTTTTTTTTTTTTGTATTTCCTTTTCACCTCCAACTGCTCATAAGGAGATGAACGCCCCCTAGAGTGTGGATCTGCACAAGGTTTCTTCCTACATGGCAGTTTTCGTTCCCTGGCCACTGTCGCCCCCTGCTGCTCTGAGGGCCCAGTTGGTTTTTCCTCTGATTGTACGAAGCGCTTTGAGACGTCTTTGGTTGTGATTTATCACCGTCCAAATAAAAGTTGATTGATTGATATTGATATTTTTAGAAGAGAGCCGAGGTCTTCTACAGAGTTCTTTCTAAGTAACTTAATTGCGTGACGTTGATTCACTAAAGCCGAGCTGAAAAACAAAGAGGTGAAAATGGTTGTGATTGTTATTTTGTAATATCTTTGATAGTTTATGGACTGACACTTTATTTCCTTTTCACCCCAACCAGTCAAAGCAGATGAGCGCCCCCTGGAGTCTGGATCTGCTTTTGGTTTCTTCCCACAGGGGAGTTTTTTTTTTTTCTTCCCCTGGCCACTGTCGCCCCCTGCTGCTCTGGAGGCCCAGTCTGTTTTCCCCTCATCGTACGAAGCGCTTTGAGACGCCTTTGGTTGTGATTTAGCGTTGTACAAATAAAAGTTGATTGATTGATTGATACAGATCTTTTTAAGATGGACACTTGAGTGTTGCTGGCCGTTGATCTGTTTGTTTGTTTTTTAATCTTTGTTCACCTTACCGCTCCCGTGGCCAAGCTTTTACCTGTCTGTTCTCTCTGCAGGTGACTGAGCTGTGGGCACCGGTGCTTCTGTCCCTGAGGGAGAGATACACCTACAGAGCGACACAACGTTCACCCTAACTCTGGAGAGAAAAGTGGAGCCACGTCTATTCTAAGCGAGGGAATGGTTGGTTTGCTAGGGGCTGGGGCTGGGGGTGGGGGAGGAGCTTCATCTCCACAGCTGACTAGCAACTAACATTCATTTAGAAAGAAATGTGTAAGGGGGGAAAACAACAGGGAGGAAATTCTGTTCTAAGCCGTCTCAAAGTCAGCAGAACTTTGAGAAAGTAATGGAGCATTTGACCCTGATCAGTGCAAATGACTTTGTTCTTAAAGTACCTGAATCCTTCAGATAAAGAATGCAATGGACTTTAATCATCTAACAGGTTCTTTGTTTGTATGCGCAAAGAACATTCCTGTGGTTCCATTTTCATGGCAGCCAAATTATCTGTTTGTCACCTGAATGGAACTGAACCTTGACAGGTGTCACTGTAAGTAAAATTGGTAATCATGGCACAATGGCAACTGTAGGGGGGAAAAAAAAGGCAAAACCCGTTTGTGATGCGTGTCTTCTACCAAACACGGGGGAAAGTCCAACAAAATGTCAGTTTAAGCAGGAAGTTAAAACCCAGCAATTTTACATGAGGCTGCAAACTGACAGGCAGATGTAGTTTTTCTCGAGATGTGAAGAGCTTTTTAATATTTAATAATGTGGAGCTGCCAGACTGGAGTTTTGGGATTAAAATATAGGTCTTAAAATGGTAATAAAATGGAACCTTTAAAATACTGAGGCGTGGATATGATCTTAAAAAGAAAAAAATGTATTGTTTTATTTTGCTCTCATACTCCCAATTTTCTGAGTAATTACCAGTAGTTAAGATTGTCACAAAATGATGGTTCCCCACATCATCTCGTTTGAAGCACTTCCTTATCATGATTCAGATCAGAATTACAGGATCCCTGAAAAAAAAAAAAAAAGTCCAGGTCCTTTTCTGAAGGATTCACTAGCTATTCTCTATCACTACTGTCTTCACAGAACACTTGATGGTTTTCTACTGAGGCCAGCAAACTTACATCATCAAAACTCCAGCGTACTCTCTGAGAAGCCCATTGACAGGAAAAGAGATGACGTGAACTTTAATGGAAGATGAAGGCCTGCTGCTATTGACACCATGTTACATGTTATGAACTCAACTAACTAACTAACCATGCTGTACGTGTTCATAATCTGCCTGCAGTTAGCGCCAGTAATCTTTAAGACTTCACACAAAATCTAATATCTCCACTTATAATTAAACAAAAATACTCTGTTTTGACCAAGACAGATTTAGGATGAGGGGCTGTTGCTTCAGGTGGTGTACTTCCTTGACATTTCTTAAATTATCCTCTTTAATTTAAGAGAAATTGCACAAACACCACTGACTTTCATCATATTTCTCTCAAAATTTTGAACTACATTTATGAAATTCAACGTAATTGTAATCGCAAGACCATTAAAATGATTAAATATAAATCTCAAAAAAATGATCTTAACGTTCTGAATATCCCACACACACTCAACTGTGTGTATATCTGGAACTCAGCAACATTGCATTGAGAGCCAGAGCTGTCCATGACCACTGCCCTCACCTGAAACCTTGTGGCTCCACCTGCCTCCTGCCTACTGCTGCTGCTGCTGCTACGGAGTTTTCCCTGAAGTGACGCACGACAATCACAAACACATCAGACAGGAACAGTGCACAAATGGCTGAGTCATGGCTCTTCTTGGATTCAGCTCTGTACTAATTCATGGCTCCAGTCGCTGCCGGTGCTGCTGCTGCTGGTGAACCACAGCGCCACACATGAATGCAGCCACTGAGTGGAGCTGATGAGAGGCGCTACCGAGGTCCTGAGGTGCCATGTGCTAAGTTTAGCCACTTTCCAACTTACCTCTCGCTCCCGGTCTGACTTAGACAGCCGCATCTGTCGCAGCATCTGAGACCTCTGCTCCATCATGAGGGTCCTTTCGTAAGTGTACGCGCTGATATCGCTGTCATGCTTTGGAAACAAACAGAAAACAATGGCAGACAGTGGTTATTGCATTCAAAGGAAAATATGATGATTCCAAACTCAGTAAAGTGGTAGATAAAGGATTAATAGGATCAATGGTGCCGGTCTGGGAGCATGAACGCGCTAAACCATAGGTGTCAAGCTCTGGTCCGTGGGCCAAATTTAGCCAGCAGTGTAATCATATTTGACCTGCGAGGCGATAGGAAATCACTGCTCGAGCCGGCCCACAGGTATCACACAGCACATGTACCGCTAATACTACAAATCCCAGAATGCTGTGCTGGGTATTATTACGACTTCATTGGTTTATCGTTGTTTTTTTCTAGATGTATTATTAGCCCGTGGAAAAAGGTTACTGTTGACATTTAAATCAGATTTTGCATGTGTGCAATGTGAAGTTATTTATTATATAGTATTAAGCTTTGCCTGTTGCATATTCAGGTTGAAGCTTGAAAATGTGTTTGGAGTCCATGTGAACTGGTTCACTGTTCTATCCAGACGAAGGTTTTCAGGTTTTACATTTTGGCACCACTGTGTTTTTGAGTTTGACATCCCTGCGCTAAACCATATCCCTTAACTTCATTTTGATGTACAATTTAACTAACATGAGTGAAAGGTCCAGTGAGTAATAGTCGGCCTGATTTATGATTTTGAGCACATTTTGTATTTAGGGTGAACGCTTCAAATAAACCAAAGAAGAAGGTGGATGAGGTATCCAGGTTTGGGTGTGCAGGCCACCGTAGCTCACTGGCATGGTCAGAAGGGGGCGGGTCAGAGGAAGAGGCTGCAAATCTAAGACGTAACCACTTGATGTCACTGTTTCTTCTTCAAAATCTCCAAATATTACACACTGGACCTTTAAAGTCCTCTGGTGGTGAAGCAGCGTGAGGGCCGTACCATCTCAACCACTTCCACCTCAGCTTCGATGCGCAGGTGATAGAGGAAAGTCGCCAGGTCCTTTTTCATCTGGATGGAGTTGTCCTCCATCTGTGCAACTGTGAAGATGCGCATGCCACACTTACGCCACACCTGAGGAGAAGCACAGCGCTCAGGTCGACGCAGTGCGGTGGCGACATTAGAACTGAGCTCAGGAAAAAAAGAATGCCGGTACCTTGTGCTGACGCAACAAGAAGGGTAGCAGCATCAGCATCCCACCATCGTGGACGATCCACCACACGTCGATGTAGCCCTCCGCGCAGGGCTCACTGTTGCTGGGGAAGAGGGAGATGTTTTTGGGCACCAGCAGGGCCAGGTGGGCGGCTGTGGTCACTCGCACCGTGTCTACAAAAAGAAGAGTGGCACTGTACCATGTGGTGGACTCAAGGAATCATTGAAGAGATGCCTGTATGTTGAAGGTACCAAAGGCCAAAAAGGAAATTAAAAGGAGATGTGCATTGTTGTAGTGGAAGAAAATAGATAGGAACACTCTAAAATAAAAAAATATTAAAAATTGTCGTATTTTACAACCCACTGTGTCCCACCAGTCAAAAAGTTTTCCCACCCCTGGGTTAAAGACTCACTAATGAAGGTTTTCCATGACTGGGGGTCCTCGCTCTGCCTCCAGGCGTGAGGCCAGCCCATCACCACCGTGTTGGGTGTCATTCCTCCCAGGCCGCTGGACTGAATCATGTGACTGATGCCCTCACGTGGCTTCTGGGCCACGATACACTGACAGAAGCCCTTCACTCGCTCCTTCTCCATCAGGTGCTTCAGAGTCTAACAGAGGTTAGAGAAGAGAAGAAGAGCTAGCACTCAAACATGTCTTCCATTTCATTTGAAAAACAGTGTTTTAGTACTGGAGATTGGTCTTGGTCATTTGTTTCTGTTTTCAGTTATTTTTCTATGATATATAAAGTCATGGTCTCGTCTTGGTCTGGTCCCCATCTCGATACTCTCTAGTCTTGATAATGCTTGGTCCCAGTTGGTGCCGTCTTGACTACAACACAAGCGTTTTCGAGGTCGCCGTTCCCCACCTGCTCGGCAGCAAGCGCCTCTCCGTAGCTCTGGAGGAAGTTCCCAGGGACGACGGTGCCGACGATGGTCAGGCCCTTCCCCGCCTTCAGCTGGCTGGCAAACGTCAGCAGGCGAGGAGACTTGACGTGGGCGTCCTCATCCAATTTCAGTAAAACCAACACCTGAGGCCTGGAGGGGAGCAGATGGGAAAGAAGGGTTGCAAGGGCTCAGCCATCGCTGCACTTGACAAAGTTTCATTGGTCTTAACGTGGAGATTGCCCACAATCCTTTGTGATTTAGCGTCTCGTTTGTCTAGACCATGCAAGGGCAACCTATGGCCCGGGGACCATATGCGGCCCGTAAAGACTTCTAATCGGGTTTGCCGAGCTCAAAGAAATGATATAATAGTGAGTCATAAAATGACTGTTTGTGTTGAAAATGTGAACATGTTATTTATTGTGTGTGTGACTGAATGTGACTCAAAACTCAAACTCAAGGGAACAGAGAGAGGAAGCCAAATAAAACTGTGAGTGTCTCCTCTCCTAAAACACTGTATGGTTCATGGAATTGCTGCTATTTTAACGGCTAAACCAGGCATGGGCAAACTATGGCCTGGTGGTCAGATGCAGCCCGTTAAGAACTTTTTTATCAGGCCCACTGAACTTGAAGAAACATGAAGTTTCATCCTGATTAGATCAATAACTGCAACTCATTTACAACAATCAACCGATAGAGAGAAGAATGACAAAAAAAAAAAGTTCAATTACTCTGAACCCACATCCATTGTCGAGTCAAGATGCTGGATCCAAGATAAAATAGAGAAGGTCAAAGGTTACCTCCAGTTCTTGGTGTGCGGTGGTCCCTCTTCCAGCCTCAGCAGGGCGTACCTGGCCGCACTGAGAGACAGACCACGGATTCCATCCCCCCATTCCTTCTCCGCTCTGACACACACACACACACACACACACACACACACACACACACACACACACACACACACACACACACACACACACACACACACACACACACACACACACACACACACACACACACACACAATGATTGCACGAAAATAAAAACTGCATGTTCTGTCCTCTGACCTCCAGTCACACACTTGCATGCGTAAAGCAAAAAATCATTCTCATCAGAAAACACACACACCATCTCCATGGAAACTTACCCGTGGTACTCTATGTACTTGTATATCATTGTGGCGATCACCATGGCGACGATCGCATAGTACCAAGACGATATGAACATCAGCGCCAAGCAAATGGTCATTCCCAAAAACGACAACGTCCTGTCCATACGACACACACACACACACACACACACACACACACACACACACACACACACACACACACACACACACACACACACACACACACACACACACACACACACACACACAGGTTAGAGTGCCTGTTGCTGCGTTTCCATTGCAGTTTTTTGCTAAATAAAAGCAATATTTCTAAAATTTCGACAAAGTACAATTGCAATTTGCAGGTGTTTCCATTGAATGAATGATGTGAAGCGCAAAAGCCGTAATTCTCGTCAGAGAAATTATGAGATTTGACCATAATTACGTTTGCTTTTGTTAGTTAATGTTTGTTTGCTGGCTGTCCAATCATAATGGGCCATTTTCACTTGAAGTCAACTGGTCACGTGACCCCGTACGTCACGTCCGCTGACGTGTAAATGCAAAAAAAAAAGTCTTTCCATGACACTTTTGTTACGTACCTCTATACGAATACATTCTGAAAAACCACCTCATGACAGCGTCAAAACCTTTTCGCGACATTTGAGAGGTTTTTCAAAGTTTAGCCGTTTCCATGAGCAGTTTTTTATTGCCATATTCAGGTTTCGCGCAATTTTAGGGGTCATGGAAACGCAGCTAGAGTCATTGTGTGCATGTGCTGGTGTGTGCAGGTGTTTGCGTGTGTGTGTGTGTGTGTGTGTGTGTGTGTTCACCAGTGGTAATAGGAGAATCGCGGCCTCCAGTTGGGTGTCCTCAGCAGGGTCTGCAGGGCACAGGCCAGGTTCACAAAAAGATAACACATCAGGAAGAACCTGAACAAACATAAAGTGGTTTTAACGAGATATAAAAATCACCAGGGGCAACTTTGCATGGCGAACACTCAGCATCACTTTGCATCAGAAAGGCGAAAGCCGTGTCTTACATTGTGAGGATGGGAGCGACCAGGTCCAGCGAGGCGATGAGGATGCCGAGCTCAGCTATCAGGGCCGTCAACAGCAGCGCCCAGGTTGGCTCGCCATTGGCCTTCCCGTGGCCAAACACCTGGTGAGAGAAAACAGATTGGAAAATGGAAACCAGCGTTTCTCAACCGGTGGGTCGCAAACCCAAAAGTGCGTCGCAGAGCTGTTTTGATTGGGTCCATGAGACGTTTCCCGTCTTCCTAAGAGCAAGAACTAGCTCATCATTTTTAATTTTGGATTCGCTGCTGCTGCTGACCCGTAGAAAGGGGATGATGTTGTCTTTGGCAATGGCCTGCAGGAGTCGAGGGGCGCCGGTCAGCGACTGCAGTCCGGCGCCACACGTGGAGAAGAAGGAGCCAATCACAATGACCCAAGGGGTGGGCCACGCCAGGGTCCCCACCACCAGGTTCCCCTTCACAGAGTCTCCAAACCTGCAGGAGTCAAGAATATTTAATTGGTCAGACAAGAGGGCATCGCATCTCATCTCACCTCATCTCATCTCAACTCATCTCATCTCATCTCAAGTAATCTCATCTCATCTCATCTCAAGTAATCTCACCTCATCTCAAGTAATCTCATCTCATCTCATCTCAACTCATCTCACCTCATCTCATCTCAAATAATCTCATCTCATCTCATCTCATCTCACCTGGTTGGTTTTGAAGTCCCTTTATTGGTTCACTGCAGGACAATACAATACAGTGTACACCTGTTAGGGGAAACTATTTCCTTATCAAAACCATCTAATCTTATCTCCTCTCATCTCCTCCTCCTTTCTCTCATTTTGCTCAGAACACAGGTACACATGGCCAGACACTCAGACACTGACTTGTCTCTGAGGACCACCCCGTCGATGCAGGATCCAAACAAGACAACGCTGCTCAGATCTGAATCGAGGCCACTCAGGAAAATAGCAATAAAAAGTCAGCGTATTCTGCATTTGACACATAACAACACAAGTAAATTCGAAAGCGTTTAAAACAGAGTTTTTCAACTGGTGGGTCGTGGTCCGAAAGTGGGTTGCGGAGCTCAAATTTTTTTTTCGTGATTCCGTTTTCAGCCATTAATGACTCATGCCACATCGCTCAAGGATACAGACAACAGAGGTGGTGAGGATGGCGAGGATGGTTCCAATAGGGATGGAACGCTGGGCATCCTTCAGATCTCCCGAACGGTTGGAACCAGCCATGATTCCTGATATAGAGGCATCAAAGTATCATCAAGCATCAAAGTAAAGCACGGCCAAATTTGTAACTGTACAATAACACATCGATTTTGTTATGAATGTTAGACAAAACACACAATATGAGAATGCATTGAGCAGAACCTGATTAAACCAATTTAACATTTATTGTACCTGTGACTGAGGGGAAGAAGATGCCCACCAACAGTGTGAAAGAGGTGGTGATGTCAGCAAAAACATACTGATGTTGAGTTGATGCTGGGTGGCCTTCATTGGAGGACAACAGGAGGTCTTTCTCCACAACGTCTCCTTTGCTGAGGTAGTGGCTCCACAGGTTCTCTGCGGACAGGAAGGCGACAGGCTCGCTCAACGCTGACACACTTTGTTTGTTCAGTTGAGATTGTAAAGGAGCTCCATTGCTGCCACGCGGTGAACAAATGACTTGCAACCTGTTACCTGTGATGATGCCACTGGCCAGACCGGGTATGCCGTTGATCTCGGTGAAGTTGTTGGAGTTGAAGTATTTGTCACAGGAGGCGTTGAGGTGCGGTGTGTCACAGAAATGATTCCAAATGCTGGTGGTGTTCAGCAGTGGAGGACCGAGGGTGGGGTCAAAGGTCGTGCTCATGGTGCTGTTTTCTAAAGGGGAAGAAGCCAACCTATGCATTATGACTGTCAAGGCTGCGTTTCCCATGACCCCTAGAATTGTGCAAAATTGAATATATGGCAATAAAACACTGGTGATGGAAACGGCTCAACTTGGAAAAACGTCTAAAATATGTCTCAAAGGTTTTGACGCTGTCATGAGGTGGTTTTTCAAGACTTATCCATACAGAGGTAGATCGCAAAAGTCTCATGGAAAGACTTTTTTCGCATTTACACGTCAGCGGACGTGACGTACGGGGTCACGTGACCAGTTGACTTCAAGTGAAAATGTTGCGTTATGATTGGACGGAGGAGGAGACGGAATATTTTTTCCAAGTAATCAAAGAGAAAAATACAACAACCATTCTGGACAGCAAACAAACGTAAGCAATCGAAAGCAAATGCGATTCACATAAAATCTCGTCCCGCGATATTTTACAAGTATTACGGCTTATGTGCTTCACACCATTCAATGGAAACACCTGCAAATCGCAACTGCACTTTGTCGTAATTTTAAGAAATATCTCTTTTATTTGTGAAAAACTGTCATGGAAACGCAGCTACTATTATGCACAACTGCAATATATGTATATATGTATCTATGTGTCTATACATATATATCTATATATATGTGTGGTTTTTTTTTTATTAGAATTTTTTTTATACTGTCCTTTTATCTCTTTATACCATCGATTTGCTCTTTGCATGCCTTTCATGACACTAACTCCATTGTAAAGCTGCTAGAAACACGAGTTTCTCCTGGAGATCAATAAAGTACCTGTCTAATCTATCTAATGTAATCTAATCAAAGGCTGGTCGGAGGTAGACATATTTTTTTTTACCCATGACGATGGTGAAGTTGGTGTCTGCTCCTTCTTCGGGTCCTTTCATCGGCACGTTGATCGTCTTCACACACAGGCTGTCATCCAGTACATGGCCACTGATGGTCCTATTTCCCAGTATGCACACGCTGCAAATTGAAAAGCTCATTGGTCATTCAAAAAAAACAAACAAACAAATCAACTGCCAACGCTGACTTTGTAAAAACGTAGAATTCTTGGCTCACGGGAAATGAGGAGGTTTGAAGGCAGAGACGAGCGCTCCGATGTAAATGGAGACGATGGAAACGATGACACAGGCCAGGAAGATGGAAGCCAGTTTGTTGACGTACTTCACACCAACAAAGACCAGCAAGGACATCAGGAGGAGACAGATGGAGCTGTAGACGCGCATGTTGTTCAACATAGCTGCGCCTTCGCCCTCGGGTTGCTTTGATTCAAAAATGGCCGCCTTTGGTACGATATACATCTGAAGAGACAAACGGAAGCAAACTCAGAGCCAATCGAAATCTATCATGAATGCAATGAGTCCAATTGCTTGTGTTCACAGCATGGATGGACGGTAAAACCATCTTGGTTTCGTGAATATTTTTGATCGCTCAAATGGAACACTTGAATTAATTCAAGTTCAGATGCTACAGGTGCAAACAGCTACTCACAGTCAAGGCTTTATAATGAGACAAAATGTCTCTTTTTCAAAAACAGTTTAATTAAATACAATGGAAAACTCATGAAGCCATCATCGTATGGACGCATCGGATCAGGCAACATGCTTCCAGCGTTAGGGTCAAAGTTCTTTGTCTTGCTAAAAAAACATATCAAGTAGAAACTATTTCAGGTCCAGGTTCTCATTCTATAATAGGAGTGAAAAGATGTGGTGCAGTTCAATTAGTTCAAAACACAGTAGGACAACAGTGGTAATTCTAGCATATTTAACTATAGTGTGAGGACAACATTAGAAATCAAGATTATTATCAATTATATTGCATATATTATAGCATTATACATGTAACATTTGGCAAATTAAACCTTTAATCGGATATAATTGTAATTAATATTTTGAATACATAATAATAATAAAATAATAATAATAAAGACAAAACAAACCAGAAAGATCTCAATAGCACCCAAGATGTACATGGCTCCTGCGAAGGTGGTGCCAAGGTAGAAACACAGGCCCACTGCGCCCCCAAACTCTGGACCCAGAGAGCGACTGATCATGAAGTAGGATCCTCCAGCTGAAGGGAAGGAAGAGAGGGGCACAGAGGGCGTGGCAGGCAGGGTTTATCAGGGTTGGAAGACGTGGACATGAGGAGGGACGGGGGAAGAGGCATGATGAGTGATGGAGAAACAGAAATGGGAAAATTTAACACATAGAGAAGAGAGAAATAAAGGTAAAATAAAAGACAGGTTGTAATGGGTGTTAGTCACATTGTGATGTAAGGAGATTGAGAGAGAGAGAGACAGAGAGAGAGAGAGAGAGAGAGAGAGAGAGAGAGAGAGAGAGAAGAGAGATGATGAGAAAAGTCCTTCTATGCTTGAAGAAATAAGCATAACATTCTACAGGACAAACTGGAATAAGAAGACAAAGCACATTCTATGTCAAATTGTATCTTCAACTGTTTTTCAATCTCACTTGAAACTCGAAAGCTACAAACTAAGGCTCAACTCGGCCCGGGTGGACATCAGACCATCTTCTGGCCACCCCAAAGATTAAAGTCCACACTGAAATGAACTATTAAACACTCGCCTCACTGTGAGGCGTTTCAACACATCAGCGACAAAAGATTGGATTTTTGTTCATTGTCTTTTTGGGAATTGAGCGTTATTATCAGTACTTATTATAAATTATAGGACAAAGACGACAACAAAACATTACTTTCAATTTGAAACTGAAATAAAGGTTGACATATAATATGTATGAAGCGTTCAAATGTTTATGAATTCAACCACACAAAAAACAACAGATGTGTTAATAAATGTTGACGTCGCAAACAAGTGAGTTTCAACTGAACAGTTTCTGATAATAATTTGAACCAGATGTTATACAGAGAACATGGGGGGATAATAACTGCCAGTAAAAAACAAACAAACTATTATTATTATTATTATTATTATTATTATTATTATTATTATTATTAACTAATGTTAATGAATAGTCGGTGAATTCATTGTTTGGCTTAGGTAACTCCACCCAGTCATAAAAAAGAATCCACGTGTGGTGCTCGTGATTTAGCACACGGTTACTAATTCTGTAGAAATCAAACCTATTTTCTGTGGAGGTCTTGAAGCCAAACAATGTGAACTACATTTTTACAACACAGCAGTGTCAATACACGCGGCGAGCGATTCTGAGAGAAGAAAAGATAACATGGGAAAGATATTATGGGATGAAATGTAAACAGGATGTTGAATTATTATTATTTTTTTTAAATCCAGTTTTTTTTTTGTTGCTACATTCCATTATCAAAATGTCACTTGCCAAATATTCCACAAATTCCATATTTGGGATATTCCTCTAGATGTACTACAGTGAGAGGTTAAGTCAATGGCAGGAAAAAAAAAATTGCTATATTCCTTTTTAATGTGCGTACAGACAGACGAGAAGAGGAAAGTGGAGGGAGAGACGGGACAAAAAGATGAAATTCATTAGAAAAACGTGTTGAACACGACTGCAGCTGGGAGACAAACAGAAACAATGTGTCAAGTGAAGAATCTAATATGCAACATGACTGTCATCTGGTCGAGAAGACAATAGGTCCTCTCAACAAAAATCTATTTGTTTTTAAATCAGTGGGGGGAGAGAGACACAGGGACTGGTACTGCCAACAGCCAATGGATTGTATTTATGTTGCAATGACAGCTAAACTATTAATAGTCAATCAGTGGCACTTAACAAGCCATTGATCATGTATGGACAAACAGGCTCAGTCCTTTTATCCACAAACATGAAATATACTCCAACTGCTATGTTACTGAAAAATATAAAATACCATTGAATATATCATAAACACCACTCTGTAACACCATACATACTATTCAGTCACTTATTCAAGCATTAATCAAACAGAACATTTAGTCATTTTCAATTGCTCTGAGTCAATTTTAACAGGCTTGGGTGATGTTTTTGGCTAAAACACTTGATAAATAATTAAAACGCAAAATTAGTACAAGTTTTTGCTTTCTTGTCCTCAACGCAACAAACTCCAAATTGTGTAGTCTGCACTGTGCTTAATTACTATACTGACATTACAAAAAAACAACAACTTCGCAGGTCTTTTTTTTTTATGATGGGAAAGGTCACAAGGATGCTTTTCAATCTTAGTTTGATTTGGGTTTCTAATGTAATTAAAACCAAAATTAAAAACAAAACAAAAACGCATTTAGTTTATTTTCAGTAACTTTATCCACAACCATTTCATATTTAACTAGAAATAACGCATGTCCACGTGGTAAAAGAAGCAATATATCTCCAAAAACAAATACTAGTCAGCAGGCCAATTCTTCTCCTACAGGAGCAGAAGTTCTTCCTTTTGGGGGTTTCAGGCTCTGTTTATGTATTCTGCATTGCATTATTACCTGCAATCATGTGTGGATTTTCGAATTGCAGCAGGGTGCAGTGCAGCTAGGTCAATGTGCAGCATGGTGGGTTGATACAGAGAGGCACAGATCAAACACACAGCGCCGCCGCTTCCACGGCACACACAAACACGCCACTTGCCAGCACCTCATGTTGGGGCATAATCATAGTTTTACTTTGTTCATCGTTTGTGAATTTCCATGGTCGTGGGTGGCCAGAATCAGAATTGACACTGAAATCCCAACAACTGCACAGCCTTGTTTGAAATCCAATTAAAAGATATATATGTATATATGTATATATGTATATATATATATATACACATATATATATATATGTATACATATATACATATATACATATATACATACATATACACACACACACACACATATATATATATATATATATATATATATATATATATATATACATATATATACATATATATATATACATATATATACATATATACATATATATATATATATATACATTTCAAGGTTGGATCACTGCTGAAAACCAATGTATGTCATAGTGCACCTTCCACATTCTGCTTCCCTTTTTTTTCAACTCTTCCCCTTTCACACAAGCAGACATATCGTCAACAGACTTTGACCGGGTTACCCATGTGACACATCTATAATAGAAAGTCTTCTTTCAAATGAAGAAGGAGTAGTAAGAAGGTAGAGAAACAGAACTATCGCAGAGATTAGACAATAAGACCCAAGAGGAGAACAGCCTGAAGCTTCAGCCGAGATCATCTCTTTCTAAGATTGGGGGATAAAGAGGAAGAGAGTCAACAGACAGCCCTGCATTTAGAGCTCCCACAGCACCATGCAGGCTGCCCCTAGGCTCAATCACACGGCGGAAGAAAAAGGTTTTTGGACACCTCACATATTTCTGATGTACTGCAATGTGCTACGAATCAGTCTAAAGTCTCCAAGTGCCGTTTATTTTAGTGCAGTCACCAACATGAAGCCACATGGCAAACACTGCAGGCATGGTTGAGAAAACCCGGCTTATCGCTGCCTCTGCACAATTTGACTGTCTTTGCACATCTGCTTTGGTTGTTTGTTGGACAGAGACACACGGAGAAGCCTCACTAATTTCGTTGTGTTTACCTGACATAATGACAATCAAACTATTCTATTCTATTCTATATTGATTGGACTGTTTTTGTAACTGCTGTATAGTTTATTTTCTGTAGTGTTTTTTAGTGCTGCAACAGTGTAGATTCCCTATTTGGTATCAATAAAGTACATCTATCTATCTATCTATCTATCTACATGCAGCACCTGCTGCACTTTTCTGCCCAGCTCAGAAACAGATGCTTCGGCAAGATGCCTTTGTCCCTTGAACTCATCCAGAGTCCAAGGGTACGAAAAGAACGAGAAGATTGTGGTTTTCTTATTTGTCTTGTTAACAATAAACGAACAAAAAGAAGACGTCATTTGTCTGCGTGTCTCTGATGCAGCAAAACCCTTTGAAATACACACAAAAAAAATCAAATATTTAACGTCAATAATTGGGATTTGGTAAAATTTTAAAACTTTCATCATGTGCTGTATACATTCTATACACAGAAGGTATCTTAAAAATAGTATATATACACATAGTCTGTAGTATAACTTCCAACTACGTGTTGGCTCTTATTTTGGGTGAGGTAAACAAAAAACAAAAACGAGGGAAACCTCACCAGCATCAGCTACCATCATCCCCACTGCCTGACACACTGTGTTCAGCATTAATGAAACAGTCGGGCCTCTCTTGAACGTGCGTTTAACACGCTATGACACGCTATGACAAGTTAAGAAGAAATGTTCACTGTGGGATACGAACTAGCAACCAATTTGCTAAATCAACAAACACAGAGGGGAGGTACAATATTACGACATAGTGTTGGGAAGCAACCGTGAATAAACACACACAGGGAAACACCAAGTGATTGACTAAAAAGCTGTTCAGGGATGTTCCAAAAAAGCTCGAGGCGGCGTCCCTCGGGCAGAGCACTTTCACAGACAGGTGTAGAGACGATATAAGGGAAGTAACGTAAAGAGGACTACCTGGCACAACTCCATTTGTGGCGATTGCACTCATTGATATTGCCGTCAGCATTGTCTACAAAGAGACAGAGTGCCTTTAGTACATTTGGAGTGGTTCTTATTCCTGCAGTATCCTGTGGCTTTTTTTTTTTATCCTGTGACAACGTGAGCGGGCAAATACTTACGCAGCAGCAACACACAAAGACAATGCAGAGGGCCTGCAGCACCCCCGCACTTCCCACCACCCAGGTCAACCGCAGGAAGAGGATGACACCAAAGATGTTCTGCAGGCAAGGAAGGTAGACGCCCATAAAGGTTCCCATCTGCGGAGACTGAGCGGAGACACAAGAGAAGATGTGAGAACGATGCATCTGCCATCATTCAAATCACCAGTCAAAACACATCTCTTCCGTACTGCTTTTAACCTTTGATTACTGTTTTTACGTTTCTTATTAACGACACTTGATACTCACTTCCCTGTTTTCTCTTGTTTTACTCCACATTCTTGATTTATTTGTTGGTATATTTGAAGTAGTTCAACTGCAAATTTTATTCGGATGTGTTTTAACCTTTGTAACCTTTTCTTTTTTTGTAGAGTTTCTTCGAAAATCACTCTATAAATAAAATGTGTTGTTATTGTTATTGTTATTATTATTATTATTATTATTATTATTATTATTATTATTATTATATAATAGTAATAATAAAATAATTATAATTATTAATAATAACAACAACAACAACAATACTGCAAGCAGTTATAAAACATTTCAAAATGTACCTGAATTGTTTTATGACCCAGTTCAATAAAAAGTCTGTTTGTCCAGCAGTCCTCCAGCTATTAACTTGAAATTTGGACTTTATGTGCAATACCTTGCTCGCTTTCTTCTTCTCGCCGATGCTCTCAGCTTCCTCGTGTTCTTTGGCCCCCTGCGTCAGGTTGGTGTAGTTGGCCAGGCGATTGAGGAGAGACGACACCTTGGGCCGAGTGTCCATCTCCTCCTGTGGTGTGAAAGAGAAAAGAAGGGAGAAGAGACAGAAAATGCAAATGACTAAAGAGGCGCTGACGACCTGAAATTTTTCTCAAGAAATTTGGACAGTAATCTAGTTCTCATAGACAGGAACAGAATAGTCAAGAGAGAAAAATCAGAACCACGAGCAAAGAGGAATCCAACAGAATCCATTTTTCTTTTTTCTTTTTTTGAAAAAAAGACTGACAGAAACCTTGAATGTCGTGTTTAAACAGCAACATGTGGAACAGGGTTGCTTTCATGTACACTACCAGTCGAAACACCCGTTTCTTCTTTCTACATTGTAGATACACACTCAAGACATCACAGACAATATTTGACCAAGATATGCGGATTAATGTGGCAAAAGTATTAAACACCTAAATATGCTATGCTATATATATTTTATATGAAGGGTGGCTATTCTAGATCATCTAAAATATAAAACTTGTTTGAGTGATTTCATACTTGTTTGTTTAATACATATTCCATATGTGTTCATTCATAGTTTTGTTGCCTTGAGTGACAACCTACAACGCAAATAGTCAAAGAAAAACCATTCAATCAGAAGGATGTGTCTAAACCTTTGACTGGTTGTGTAACTTTGGAAGAAAGAAGGCAGTTGGTCTGAAGAGTTTCTGTCTTTCTTTTCTCTGTGTCTGTTTAGATGTGCATTCTGTTTAGGCTCCCCGCTGATTTGTGTGAGCAACACAACACTGCGGCTGCTTAGCAATAACTTTGCTCTCGTAAAATCAACCCACTTTATTCCGGTAATATAATGGTAATAACAGCGTACACAATGCGAGCCTCGAGGCCGACCGGAGTGCCGCTTTAGCAGAGTGGTGGTGGTAGAGTCTGCTTGCAAATGATCCCCGTGCCGTGTGGATCTTAATAATGTAACTATCAATAACACTTAATAATGAAGTGTCTGGCACAAACAACCTCACAGGTTCAACATGCCAATCAGCAAAAAACTCTGAAGTCACCAGTTGCCTTTGCTGGATTCTATGTGAACGGCGCGGGCAGGTTACTGGTGCGGCTCTGCTTGGGCTCTTAGAGCCGGACGGGTTCTTGTGTGAAAATGGCTCGTGATGCACAGTCATGTTCAAATAAGGCAAGAGTTTGAATTTCAAACCTCAAATAAGGCCAAGTTCCGGTCATAGAAGTCATCGTCATCCATCCCATGAGTGTTGTTGATGTACACGCTGGAAATCTTTGAATTTCCATCACCTGGATAAAAAGTAGGAGGTTAGAATTAAGGAGAGTCAGAAGAAGGGACAGGCAAGTCACAACTAATTCTTGTATGTTCTTTTTTTCCTGAAGGCATTTCAGTTATTTTGTCACCTATTTCTGTATTGCGGTCTATGGGAAAAGGCTTTTTGGGCTCATGGGATTTTTTTCCTGGCTGCAGTACCTCAAGTGGCCAGTGGGGAAAAACCGAACGCCAGCATATTCCCACTCCAGCATCCAGTTCTTGTAATACATTCATGGAGGCAACTCACAATGAGTAGAGCTAGGTGGCGCTGAAGCTAATATGACATGAATGGGCTACTTACACTGCTGCTATCCAAACTACGGTTGACATGACCCAAATGTAGCATTATCACAGCTTTCTGCTGCCGCTGTCAGCTCACTGAAACCAACAGTTACAAAGGAAAGCTGATGTGAAGGACGTGAAGCTAAAACCAGCCAACTGGAAGCAAAGACTGCAAGCATGCTGGCAGCACACCGAGAGGCAGTGTCAAAATATCTTGTAAGGAATTTCCCAGTTACTGCCACAAGAGGGCCACTACTGTTTAACTGCATGGTTATTTTTTTGTACTGTGTGTGTGTGTGTGTGTGTGTGTGTGTGTGTGTGTGTGTGTGTGTGATGAAAGCATTCAAACCAATTGTTCATCTATGTTCTTTGGCTGTGAATTACAACCAAAAATCAGACTTCCTATGATATTCAGCATTTTTTAAGAAACGTTCCCCATTTAAAATGAACAGGATGACGTTCTGAATTTAAAAAAAAAATTCAAACGTTCCCCATTCAGTCACAGTTTCAGCGAGAAACGTTATTAAAAAGTGAAAATGTTCGGCATGCCGAGACACAGCTGTCAAACTGGTTTCTGCCATCCAGGGGAAAAAAACAAAACACTGACGGAGAGATGAAGAGCCTCATAACGAGTTATCATCTTCACCAACAGATTCAGAGTCGACCTTCGTGCTGGAAAGCACACAATCGCACGCAGACATGGACGCAACGGCCACCATGGGCCAGGTTCCATTTCCACCTCAGTCAGCACAGGCGGCTGCCTCAGCAGCACCTGAGTCAGCAAACATCACTTCCCTCCCGCGACGCCACGGTCGCGCCACTGCAGGCAGCTGCTGCTACTGTGTGCACCCGTTACATTTATTGGAAATGACATCTGACCTGACATAACCTGACCGCTCATTGTGCAAACACGCAAAGAAAAGCATCTGCATCTTGTTGTCTGGATAAACCGTGAATTCAGAGAGGAACAAAGGTTTCGTTACTTGCTCCATTGACTTCCATTACAATTCTCTTCCCGAGTTTCCAGGAAAAGCACAGAGATCCCACCTGATTCCACTGCTGCTGTGATCACACACTTTGGCCTACGACAATAAAATGTAGACGCACATAATATATATGTAACATTTGCTTTGGCTGTAGGTAATCCTGTCTCATGGAAGTTAATTCGAGGTAATGCTAATTTAAGATTACTGACATTAAAGTGAGGTAACTCCAGCTACTCTGATGCTGCCGCCAATATGACAAGAATGTTGGTGTATTTTTAAACTAACAGGAATATCCTGAAATCGCCTTCACAATTCTGGTGGACACACACACACACACACACACACACACACACACACACACACACACACACACACACACACACACACACACACACACACACACACACACACACACACACACACACACACACACACACACAGAGTTGTCAGCAGGGAACAAACACAGAAAAAGACCAACATTTGGCCTGTGGGTGGCAACTTCCCATCCTGCTTCCAGATCTTCTGGCCAGAGACTGCGAGTGTGAAACTAACTACACGGGATATCGAGGAGTTGAGACTAACAAAGTCGCACTTGCAAGTTGCAAAGTTACACAGGCTGATACAACACTTTGTATGCAGTGTACGGAACGGTTTTTGGACGCCTCGTGCATTCGTGTTACACTGCGTCGCGCGAAGACTCAGTCGAAAGACTCCAAGTGCAGTTTATTGTTTGTGCAGACACCGACATTTACCTCACGTGCTTCACCTGCACTGCTCAGTTCAGCTCAGAACTGGACGCTTGTGTCCGTTTGGAACACAATCCAGAGCAAAAGAGAAGAAGAACTACAAGAGTTTAGTTTTCTTATTTTGTGTTATTGCCAATAAACAACCAAAAGTGTGTTTGTTTGTACGTCTCCGATGCAGTCAAACCTTTTGAGACACAATAAAAAAAAAATCTTCTGGCAAATACTTAAAGACAGTAATTGGGATTAAGTAAAAAAGTTTCCACGACAGTTTGTCCTCCTTTGGGAATGCAGACAGCAGGGAGGAGAGACTTCTGCTCACTGGTTGAAGATACACCACGGTCAAACCATTTCCAAAAACCTTCATTCTTTTACACGCACATTCCCACTGCAACAAACACAGACAGCAGCAGCAGACAGCAGCAGACAGCAGCAGCAGCGACCGCTCTTGTGTGGCGCAGTGGAGCACAGCATGTTCAAAGCCTAACCTGTTGGTCAGGACAGTCGAGAATCACACAACCAGGACAACAGACACCGCACAACTTGTTCCACTCCCAGTGTCCAACCCTGCTGCGCCTCAACTCGTGGCTGATAAGAGACTTTCCCACCGCGCAGCAGGAGCCGGAGGAACACCACTGAGCTGGAAGTTCACTCGCTGTGGTCATGAAAAATATTCAAAAAGCTCGAAAAAAAAAACAACCTGAAAAGCAGCTCATCTGAATACAGAGACACAGTTCCTGCGCTGCCTCCCCAGCTTGGCACACACGTGGGAACACAGCTGTTTATTTTTGTCAGGGTGTTTCCCCAGAGGATCAACACATCAGCACATTAAGCCCTGTCTTCTTTTTTTTTCCCGGCGACTGTGAGAAAGCCATGAGGTGGGAAGCTGATGGACCCCAGGTGTGTTCGTGCACGTGCGCTCAACACACAACACGACAAGTTTTCAAACCGCAAACACATCATCAGAGTGCATCTGACATCTGACATCTCTCTCTCTTCATGTGTGTACAAACTGACCATTGCACAACTGTATCACACACACACACACACACACACACACAATATATATATATAGATAGATATATATATACTATAGTTTAGAACATTGCATCTATCAATCAATCAATCAATCAATCAAACCTATCTAATGTTTGTGGAAAAAAAAAGTACTGAGCCTGTTTTTTTTATTTTGAAGGCTGAAGTTAAAAGCCATACATGATCAATAACCGTCGAGCGCTACTGATTGGCTATTAATACAGAAACAATCCATCTTTTCTCTTTTTGCTTTCTACCCATCGCGATCGCACTCGGTCAGCACCGGGTTCTCTTGGCAGGACACCACTTCTCACACGCTCTCTCCTTCAGGTGAGTGACTGACTGACTGCAGCGCAGCGCAGTGCAGCGCAGTGCAGTGCAGTGCAGAGGTGTCTCCGCCCGTCTCCCTCCATCTCCTGTCTACACCGCAACTGGTCCAAACCCAATCGGATTACTGGGCTCCATTTCTATTTATGGAAGCTTATTAAACAGCGCAGGGCATCCACACCAGTGTGCAAGTGCTTGAGTGGATCAGCGTGGCTAATTCAGTTACATCTCTTCACAGCTATAATGACCTTGTTGATCCTGTGAAACAACTTGGCTATTCTTGCAACACATGTGGAACGACGACATCTCTGTAGAGTCTCTCCACGCAACGGCGGTGCGGTCACGGCACTGGCCGTCTTAGCTGGGAGTTCGTTTCAAATCCCGTCTCACCTGGGTAGGCGCGGCTGAGAATTCAGCCCGTCAACAATGCGTATGGGCCGATGAGAGCGGACAGGGGAATGAGACCTACAGTATCATCCCTATATATACTTGCAGCTGTGCTCATGGAATTAATGATCAATTTAAAATAAGCCTTTTGTTGGCAAGCGGTAAGTTTACAGCAGCTTTTGCTTGAGAGAGGAGGGAGTTACCCAGGGGAATGGAGGGAAACCATCTAAAGCAGAGGTGTCAAACTCGTTTTAGTTCACGGGCCGATAGAGGAACATCTATTTCTAAGCGGGCCGGACCGTTAAAATCTTGGTATGATGAGAACTTCAAATAACGACAACTTCACATTGTTTTCTTTTGGTCGTGTTCTCGGAACACTCTGCACTCTGCATGCACGTTTCTCTTTTTTGACAGAGACAATTTGGGCCAATGAGAGTGGCAATCAGTAGATGTAATAAGTTAGGCCGGAAGACAATGAAGCTTCAGAGTGGCTCTACTTGGGCACCACTTGCTCAGCCCTGGTTTGCATAAAAGAAAATGCTATTGCAACATCCAGTGGACAGCAGAGCAGCAGTTCCTTCAATTTTAAATTCCAAAATCATCTTGCGGGCCGGAAATAACACGTTCACGGGCCTGATCTGGGCCCCGGGCCGCATGATTGACACCCCTGATCTAAAGTGACAGGCTTCCTCTTGATTGGAATGCACTTATACGTGCACAGATGGATGAAAATAAATAATTCATATACACGAGTCTGATTCCATTCGATTTGGCTTAATTAAGACTGAATTAAGTCTTTGTGAGAAACAAAATGTCTAAATCTGGAAAAACCTTGAGTTTTTTGACATATGAAAATCCATTGTTCAAATTGCCATTCAGTCGTGTGTCTGGGTTCAGGCGTCACAACAGAGGAGCGGCTGCTACGCCCCATATGTATAAATTAAACTGGAACAGAAGTGGGATGTATTCTTATTGTCATGCCTATTTAAATGCGTGTGAGCACCTTGCTCCATGCTGCTGTGGTCCGGTGTGCCACCCGCTCCTGCTGCGGTGCCGGCCGATGCCTCGGTGAGCGGGTCGCTTCGGTTGATGCTCTCTTTGGAACCGAAGCACACCCGGGCGCCGGAGCGGGAGCTGATGTCGGGCGACGTTTCCGACAGTCCCGGGAGGTCCTCCGCCTTGGTGGGCGTCACCGTGAAGCGCACCGACGCCATGGCGGCTCACTTGGAGAGAGAGGAGGGTGGACGGGGGGAGGGGGGGGCGAGAGAGCCGAGAGCGAGAAGCGGAGAGGGAAGGTGAAGGACGAGTGGTCGAGGAGTGACTGGCCGCCTCCTAGGTGGTGCTGGGGTGGGGGCCGACTCTAGGATTTGTTCTCTTGATGCTGCACATCTCCATTGAAGCAAAGTGGTTGGCTGCAACCACACATATAATGTTTTAAAATATGACTGGAGGTCTGAACTGATGTGAAACAGTTGCAATTGAAAGATCCTCTGAGGATCTACTGCTCTTTAAGGTTCTGTTTGGTCCTGTTTGTGTTTAGCTTTACTGACGTGGTGTTTGTGCTGCTTGTACAAATCCGGTCCTGATATGGAAAAGCAGGGCCGCAGCTCTGGAGAAGAATATGACTAAACATTTAACTCGTCTGCTTCTCTGTTGTTTCTCATGAAAACTCTGATCTCTGCCAAGGTGCCTTTTGGATTTTATTATGTCAGTCTACTCCAGCGCCCATCGACGGTCATAAAGGAACAATGAGGGAGAAGGGGGAAGGAGGGAAATAAGGACAACAAAAACTTCAATTAGCTCATGTGTTTTAAAAAAAAAAAAAGTCAAATTTTTGGTGAAAAAAGACAAAAAAAAGAACACTGTATGTTAGTACAAAACGTAAGTATTTACGTGATAAAAAAAAAAAAAATACAGAATATAATTCACTCCACTGTTGTTCCCTGAGCCACAGATGTTTTCTACCAGATCTCACAGGATCAAATGCAATCGTAACACTGTGTAGTTTGATGATTTGATCTTACACCATCACTGTATAAATGTTACACATTAGGGAACAGAGGATTAAAGAAGATTGGTCTTAAATCCAGTCACATGCACTACAATCAACAGGTAGAGGCTTTAGGAGTATTACATAGTAGCTCCTCGTCATTCTTTTTGCTGAACATGAAGTTTGTGTCTACTCAATTTGACTGTTAAATAATCTTTCTACAGTGAATGTGCACGTCAGTGATTTTTTTAAACACAGATGTTATCCTTTAACAACAACATGGCGACTGTCTAAATGAAGGAGGTGTAAAACAATAACCGGCCAAGAATCCGCTCCACCAGTGCAAAGTCAACCACGACTGACGCCGCCATTCTCCCGAGAGAGAAAAAAAACTGGAGGTGGACACAGCTGGATCTCCTTTTTTCCAGTTTGTAATTGAATTATTAAAGGAGAGCAGTTCTGACCGGTTTGCCTGTGACTGCTGGCTGCCTTCTTCTTTAGAACTCTGCACGCAGGGACATGACACGGCCTGTTTTGTGTTTAGTTTCTTGAATAACGATAATCCTTTCATAATGCTGTCAGTCTCGCATGCACTTTCTGAACACATTCAGAAAAAAAAAAGAGAGAAAACCTGTTGTTTTTTTTGTTTTTTTCTCCAATACATTACGTAAACACTGCGTGTTTGTCATGACTCGGGCCTATTTTAACATGTTACATCCCACTCAAGTACGACAGCGGAAGTCTGCGTTGTGTGTAATGGGTTGGAAACACCCCAGAGTGAGGACACATTCAGACCAACAAACAATTTAAAGATGTGTCAGTTCAACTGCTTCTACTGTGTGGACTGCAAGGAAACCAAAACCATCTCATCAACTATAACTATAGAATAACATATACTATTTAGGACAACTCAATATTATTTGTATTTTATTTATTAACATATTTTCATTATGGTTTAATTTTTATTAACAAAAAAAAAAAAAAAAAAAAAAAAAAAAAAACACTACTGAAAGAGTATCTTTCTAATAGTGCCACTACTAAATGTTGACCCAACCCTTTGTTTTCAATTTTTAATAACAAGCCGCGATATTAAAACGAAGTGCATAAGTTACAAAGTTCTGCATAAGCTTGGTTATCTTTAACTGAGCAACGCATTGTCTGCCTTGTTACCGTCCTGACTGCATTATTTGCATTCAGCGCGCTGGAAAAAAAGACAAACCAAATACCTAAGAGCAGTAGAACGCAACAAAAACACGACAATCGCACAGTTGACAACAAATAATTAAGTCGGGGTGTGAAGATAACGCCCTGCAGCAGCAGCAGCAGCAGCAGTGATTAAGAGGCGGTAACAAATGAGGAGTTTCCACAATGTGAATAGTTAATCGTCTGGTCCGTTCAATGTGTCAATATTATAAATAAAATATGACAGCTTAGTTGATGGTGATGCTCGCTTGCTAACAGTCTCTCAGTTGTCACTGTAAGCCAATTAAGTCAGCCATAATAATTCTGGCTTAAACCGGTCGCCGGCCAACACCTCGAATACTTGTATAATACACATAGGAGACCGGCGTGTTGATAAAGTAGGAAAGCCGTGTGTCCGTCATTTGTCTCCCCTGTTTGTCATGGGCAGCATTTCCATGACAAAAGGATTGCGACATCTGTCAGTGGCTGCTGGTCTCAGTGTTCAGCTGCGCGCATTCCTCCAACTGGATAACATCGCAAATTGCGCGTTGTTGATTTGAGACATATTGGCGCAATAATGCGTCTGTTTTGTGACCAAAAAGAGGGCTTTTCGGGGTTTCGATTAAACACGGCCACCGACGGCTCCTTTGTCGGATACCATGAAAACATCTCTTGAGTTGCAAGCGTGTTACAAGAGGTGAATGGCATGAGGTGGTCCCCGTCTTTCGGGTACAGTCGGTGCAGCTAGCCCGGGCTAGCGGCTAGCCGGAGGTTAGCCATGCCGCTGATTAACTCCCCGGAAAACCAACTCATGTCATTTCACACAACTACAAAAAAAAATGCCACTAAATTTCGCAAACTGCACACGCTAGTGACATGAAGTACATACCTGGGGAGCGTTTCCTTTACGGAAGGTTTCCACACACAAGTGTTTTCATTTAGACTGAGTACGTTGTATCCTCTCCCGGGTTTTCTCGCCACTTTTCAGTGTACAGCCGACTAAACAAAAAAAATATTCGAGGACGCATGGCGTGTCCCCTCTCCCTTGCCGTAATCACAGCGGACTGTTCATGCGTAGTAAGGCAGGCGTTGCAAGCCGTCGGACAGAGCTGGACTGTTCGGCGTTGCTACAACAGTGAAGGCATAAGTCTGAATTTGACTGTGTATGTCAATCATTAAACGTTTTGGTGTTTTTTTTCCTTTTTAAATGTAATATTACAACCGTAAGATTATAATTAATTATTAAGTATCATACTTAGTATGTGTGGTGTTTAATTACAGGATTACATTTTGTTCATTTTCAACAGTTTTAAAGTGACAGTTTTAAACGTTGTGCTCAAAATCAATAGATTTCTAATTTGTGTTTCACTCCAACTGTTTTATCTCTTCATTATTCTTGTTTTGATTTATTATTTTCTGCTGTTCCGTTAATTTCACAGTGCCTGCATAAATTAAAGATTACCTTACCTGTCCATTGCTGTATTGGGATGAACACAAAAGTTTGAGTGTCATGTTTTGCATTATATAGAACTTGTTCAGCTGAAAGAAATGATTAACTCGTTTTCCAAAAGTCATTTAATTATTGACTTGTCATGATATGGACTTGGACTTTAAGGCAGACAATTGTGTCTTTCAACAAAACATGATAATAAGTAATGACTTGATGTTCTTCTTCACAACATCTATAAATCTCCTCTTCCTCTTGGCCTCCTGCCTGGTAGTTTAGCATTCTTACCGTCCTGCTCCTAGTATATTCACTGTCCTTCCACTGGACATGTCCATATCACCTCAGTCTGGCCTCTCCGGCATCAGAACACCTTCAGTCTGGATTCTATAAATCCTGGTCTCTCCTAAAGAGACGCTCAACATTTTACCATCTTCTACTTGCAGCACTACCTCCTGTCTTTTCCTCAGCGCTCATGTTCCTAAACTATACAACATCACCGCAATTCTCCCCATTGTTTCATACACAATTTATTTCATTCTTGCTGACACTTTCCCCAAACTCTTCAAAGTTACTTGCACTTGCCTCATTGTATTGGTCTGGACTATTGAGCCTCAGAACTTGAAATCCTCCTCTTTCAAAAGCTCAATTCCCTCAAAATTCCCTCGAAATTCCCTTTCACCATGCCACTTCTATTCCTCACATCAACATTCATGCAGTCCTCATTGCTACAGCAAACCTTCACTTGACACCTTTCAAGGTCAGGCCACCACCTCTTTTGATTCTCCTCCACCTTCTCCCACTACAGATGTCATCTGCCAAAATCATGATCCATGAAGATTCTTGTCATACCTCATCTGTTCGCCTGCCCATCATCATAGAGGCCATGTAGGTGCTCAGAGTTGACCCTTGATGCAGTCCCACCTCTCCACCATCATACTGCTTTCACGTACATCATATGCCACTTTATACAGTTCTCTGCCAGTGCAGACTCACTTCAAAGTTCCTCTCAGCACCCCATCATGACCCTTCTCTCAATCTACAAGGGCATTCTTTGCATAATTTCCTTCATTTTTCATTCAAACGTATAATTAGGACCATTGTGATATTAATTGTCTACTTTGTTAAAATTTAAAAACACAAAAAGGGGTTGTAGCATCATTTATTCATTATTGGAAAAAGTTATAGCTACAAAGTTGAATTAAGGACAAATTGTGGTACTTAAAAAAAAAAAACAAAAAAAAAAACACACAACTTAGTTTGCATTAAAAACAAAGAGTCCACTTAATAGGTCCCAGGCTCCAGAGTTCAGTTCCATCTTCAAATGTCACTTTCGTCCTCAAACATCCATCCATCCAACCAACCATTTTCCCCCTTCACTTTCTCAGAGGATTGGTCTGGGCTGCTGCGTGAGGAGAAGGCCAAAGCGTTTCTTCACCGTCACCCGGTGTCTGGAGAACTTGTCGTCAGGGGAGAATCGAGCAGGGTGGGCCGAGCTGGTGGGCTCACCATCAGGGGTGACTTTCTGTTGGTGGTGAGGAAGGTAACGAGAAAATAGTAGCTGTTGAGAAGTGTCACACCAACAGGACTGGAAAACTGTCACGTGAAATTAAGGATATATATAAAACTACCAAGTTAAAACCAAACTGCTTGGAGGATTTGTTTGAACACTAAAGTTTATCAAAAATAGTTGCCAGACATCCTGAATCTAATCGCATGAAGGTGAAGTGTTGTGAATTAGAATGTGGGTCTGTGTATTATTATAGGTGATGCATACAAAAACACAAATTACTGTCTTCAGAGTCTTCAATGGAACTGATCGAAATCAAACGTGATTAGATTTATCTGGGAGTTGAATTTATGGTCAATTCTCATATTTGAAAATAGTTACTGTAAAAGCTAAGGCTGCTATGAAAGCAGGGATCCACGGCCTTTTCCATTAGAAAGAAGTTTTAGACCGAGTTTAACCAGCAGTTCAACCGGGAACACCGAACCGAGTTACTCTTTCTTTACGTAGAAGAACAGGATATACTACTTTATACGAACAATGCAGACACGAAACACATATTTCCCACACAATTAAATGATGCAATTAAATGTGATGGAGGGAGTGACGTTATAGTTACCTTCAGAGTGTAAACTCTGTCCCCGCTCTCGTTGAGGTAATACTGCAGAAACATCTCGATAACACGTGTTTCGTTCCGTCCAAACAAGAAGCGACGGGTCCAAAATGCTTTTTTATTGCAAAGTACGGGCGTAACTGCAGGTAAACACCGTTTACTTCCTCAAGAGTCCAACACCACGTGCGGAACCTGGAAAGTCTAGTAGCTAGTTTACCGTCGCAAGCCGAGCGGATATCCGGCGCAGACACCGCATGGGATTGTGGGTTGTTGTTTTTGTATTTTGTTTTGGGTTTTTTTTATTTTTGTTTTTAAATCCTTATTTATACTATATATATATATATATATATATATATATATATATATATATATATATATATATATATATATATATATATATATATATATATATATATATATAGTTACATATATATATTTATATATTTTTTAAAAAAAATATTGTACAAGAAAGTTCGGTCGAATGTTCCCAATCTAAAACATTTCTGAACATAATGCTCCAAAAACAACAGAATATAGCCCCGCCCACCCACCTACACACACACCTACACACACACACACACACACACACACACACACACACACACACACACACACACACACACACACACACACACGTGACGAAAGTATTCACATTGTTTTTATTTATTAATTTATATTTCTCGTGAACATAACAGATGCGCATTAAGAACATGACTTTGATCTCTTAATGGAATTGTATATTTTTGAAATGTCTTTGGCCTACGTGAAATTAAATAATTAATTTAAAAAAAAAAAAAAGTTCTTTTTTTTTGTTTGTTTTGTTTTTTGTTCCGTAGAAGCCCACCACAGTCCGGCCTTCAGTACACATTTGAGGGCCAAATGCAGGCTGGCAGCAGACAGGAGGCAGCACACCAACATTCCAGACTCACATACCCTGGAGGAGTTTTCAGGTCATTGTGCTAAAGAGAAACATTCTTGAAAAGTGCAGACTGGTTCTTCAAATATGCAAAACAGGCTTGTTAAAAAGAACCAAAAACACAAAGAATGACTTCTATGACCATGATTATGGTTTAGAGCAGGTGTGGGCAAACCTTCTGACTGGTGGGCTACAATGGGTTCTAAAATTTGATTTGACAGAGGGGGTTGGAGCAGGAACAGATGGATGGATCGTTTTGGTGACCCACCTGATAGGAGGAAAAATATGTCATGATGGAACATATGTGCTTAAATGTCAATTGAAAACGAATACAAGCAAAGTTACAACAAAACATTTGAAGCCCCACGGTATTTAGCTCTTAATTGAGATGATGACTCTTAAAGCAAAATGGATGAAATACAGCTATCTTATGAATTGCTCACTATTTAGATTCATAATTCAAGTTCGGCAGGACAGATTAAAAAGCTTAACGGGACGCACATGGCCCCCCAGGCCATAGTTTGCCCACGTCTGGTTTAGAGTTATAAGAACATGAACAAAAGGGCTGAAAAGGGGGGATGGAGGAAGGCTGAGCGCCACACAATATATCCAAATCAGACTGGCCATCGGCAGGTTTTTACTGGCAATAAGCACAAAAAAAGTGCAAAGCAGAGATGCACAAAGACCAAACATCAAGGCCAGCTCACCTTCTGACCGTGCAGAGACAGCAGACAGTGCGACAGCAGGTTGGAGACAAACACATTCAAGATGGACAGGGATCCAAAGATGGCATGTGAAGAGACAGTGAACAATAAAGCACACAAGCACGAGGTGATTTTACCTGGATGTGAATAAGAGGAAGCAAAAGAGGAAGGCAGGGGCTAAAAATATCTCCATTCTATTAGCAGAACAGGTAACATTTGGGAAGGAGGAAAGCAGGATAACAAAAAAAAAACTGAGAATCAAGGGGAGATCTGGAATTGTCTTTCAAAGAGAAAAAAAACTCTGGGTTAGAAAAAGACGCGTTTTAAGACAAAACCAAAAACCTGCTGGCATGTGTGAAGTTTAAAAAGAAACAAAGGTAAAGATGCTCGACCTCCCCCCCCCACCCCCCGCCAAAAAAAAAAAAATGGACTCACAACTTTATTTAAAATATATCCATTTATTGTTTGCTACTGTTAAATATAAAGTCACAGAAGTTGTACAATCTCTTTAAAAAAATAAACCTTCCCGACAGGAGCATGTTTTCTTTTTCTGGCACATCACATGTTATTCTCTCTTTCAAAGTAAAGATTTCACACATAAAAAAGGGATTAGATATATATTTTTCTTTTCAATGGCCCAAGCAACAGCATTTGCAACAAAACATGGTCATTATCCACATTTATAAAATAAAAGGTGCACTTGTAAAAACCCAAACGCACCACACACACACACACACACACACACACACACACACACACACACACACACACACACACACACACACACACACACACACACACACACACACACACACACACACACCTTAAAATCTACTACTGTGGCTTCCCAAGTTCCAATGCTACAGTAACAGATTCAAGAATTTCATTCACACCCGCAATCGCATACAAATAGAGTGTTGTTCACACCGTTGATCTGTTTTTGGCCCACGACAAGAACCCGCCAGCGCACAAAGGCAGTCTCTCCTTTATGACACTCAGTCGTCCTTCTTGTAGGACTGAGGGGAGATGCCACCTTCACGCAAGTTGTTGTTGCCATTCATCGCCTGCATATTGGTCAGCTGATGGCCCACCACTTTCCCCGGCTCCAAGTACTCCGTCAGCACCCTCTGATAGGTCGGGTGGGTGGTCAGCACTCGCAGCAGGTCATCTGTGGGAAATGATGCGGCTGTGGTGAGAATCTCAGTATTTTGGGGCTTTTCAGATGAATAAATAAATAAATAAATAAATAAATAAACAAATATATAGTTTGTTTTTACAGCAGCCAACAACAATACAGAGTTTAGTTAGCACGCTTGACTCCAGTTACACTGATCAAGGTTCTGTTCCATGAAGGTGAAAAACATTGCCACCTGGTGCCACTTGACTCAATAAACAGGGTCTGCATGGAACTTAGTCAACTGCATTCATATTAACAGACAATTGCTGCTATGAAAAAAGACATACTACCATAAAACACATATAATATGAAAATAAAGTTAATCTCCATAGTCTAGTCATAGTCATAGTTCTTTTCAGGTCATACACTATCCACTAGGGGGCGCTGCTTCCATTGACGTGTAATTCGGTAGAGTTCTTATCCGATCATCTTTCAGCTAGCTTGCGTTGTCAGCTTCTATTAAAAATCTGCCAGGCCTCAAGAATCGACATTGCAGCCTCCTGTTGGCTGTCAGTCAGTGAACGCAGCATCGTCAGATTTAGTTGCCCAATCATCTGCAATTTAGAATGGAAATAACATGGCACACTGGCGCAGCAGCTGCACCAACCTGTTCAGTTGCTTTATAATGTGCAGTTTATTGCACAAATTTGGACAAGGGTTGAAGCTCGAGACAGTTTTGTTGGTGGACTGATTCAAACTTTGTTGAGGAATCTCCTAAAATAACTTTTTATTTGGAAGTTTGGTCAGTATGAGTGACCTTCAGTCACTGAGTCTTGATTGTGATTTAAATGCTTCGGAAACTGAGCCTTGGCGTCATATTGAGTGTGTAATACGGCGTATTAATTTAGGATGGACTAAGTATGACGTCATTGACGGCCTCGGCGTGAAATGCACGGCCTGCCACTGCTCGTCAGAAATAAGAAAGACACTCAAGGAGATTTCAGACTTCAGCATCTGTGCAACAACTGCAAAATGAAAAAAATCAAACCAAGGAAACATAATAAAGTGGTTTGTAGCGGAGACTTGTAGAGGAGACTTTTTTTTTAGGGAAAATTAGGGAATCCGTCAACATTTGTTGGGTCTGCCAACTTATCCACAGTTTTAAAGCTACTGCAAATGTGTTGTTTGCGTGCATGCATGTCATTTGACAAAGAGTGATTTGCAAGAGAGGCCACTTCAATCACAGATCATTACTGCTCACCTTCAGTGAGGCGGCCATCGTTTGATGCCTGAGAGTACAGTTCTGCAACACTGTGCTGAGGAACACCCAGCAGCGCACCCATGAGGTCAGACAGCTCTCCTGCACCCAGACTGCCTTTGCCTTCCTCGTCAAACAGCTGCACAGGTGATCGGACAACATGTCTTAAGTGTCAGAGAGCAACAGAAAGGTGTTAATCTGAAGACCACTGGTGGGAAAGGGATCAATAGGACTTACATTAAAAGCACAGTGGAGCAGCGACTGGAAGGAGATGGATCGAGACAGAGCAGCGACGCTCAAGTAGATCTGCCTGAGGTCCACACTTTGATCCTGCACAAAGAGGACAGTTCCTTGTTTGGCCCAACAGAGTTAAACCTGCTTTCCCAACTTTGATCTAGATTGCGTTTCGTCACATAGCATCACCACATGAGGCCAAATTACATACTTTGAATGAACATACCTGACATCAAATGCTACCATCTTGTTGAAACATATTTATATTTTAAGAATTTTTACATGGCCAACAAACCAAAATCAAAAACATTCCAGCGCTAAATAGGAACTGTTTATACCAGGCATGGGCAAACTATGGCCCGGGGGCCATATGCGGCGCATTAAAGCTTTTTAATGCGGCCCACCGAACTTGAAGAAATCATGTGAAAAGTCAGTATAAAGTCATAAAATAGCTGTATGTCATCAATATTTCCAGTGTGTTTCAGAGTCATTTCAATAAAGAGCTAAACACTGTGGGGCTTCAAAGACACTGATTTGGTTGTAACTTTGCTTATGTTCATTTTCAACTGACATTAAAGCACTTGTTTCTACATATCCCACGATATATTCTTCCTCCTGTGAGGTGGGCCACCAAAACACTCCATCATCCATCTGCTGCTGCTCCGCCAACCTGTCCCTGTCACATTTTACCACCAGTCAAAAGGTTTGCCCACCCCTGGTTCATACCTTGGAGTAGAGGCCACAGATCTTGACGGCTGATTCTCTGTTTGTCAGTCCCAGAAGAGGGACAAGTTCCTCGGCGTTGGCCCGGACTGATCCCTCTGCTCCTGACCGACACCTGTCAATCATCCTGTCCAGCGCGGTTTCTACCTCACTTGCTCCGAGTCTGATGGGGAGAAAAACAGACTGCGTAAACAAAGGAAACATAAAAAGGAAGACCAAAGACAGAAGCCAAACGTGAAGGCAGAGGTTTTTTTTTTTTTTTACCCATTCATGTGCAACAATGAGAGCGTTTCCTTGGCAGGTGAATCCAGAGGGAGGGAGAGGCCGCCCAGTTTACTAACAGGAACTCGGCCCTCCATCACATAGTCTGTAGCAGGGACCCCCAGAGCACTGATGCACAGCACAATGTTTAGTTTGCAGATTTTGCATTTAAGAGCAATCGATTTTTTTTCTAGCTGAAAAACATTTTTTTAATAAAAACAATCGTCTAGATACAATAAAAATCTCATTAAAAAAACAACAACACTTTTTTTACTTTGTTTAGCATAATGTGGGGTGAATTGGCAGGAATTGATCTTTATTCCTTATGTCAAAGTGTCTCATTGAAGGAAAAACAAAAGTCTGAAGGAAACTATTCATTACTGCTGCGTAATGATAACTGTGGACACACAGGTGTAATTGCTGTTTGCCGTACCATTGAAACACTGAGTCTGGAATCTGGCTGAGAGCTAAAGTTGTTGATCAGAAAGCTGGCAAAGAATGAAGATGTGTTGTGTCAATATTAAACCTTGAAATGAGAACAGTTTGCCACTCACTCAGCCATGAGTTTCTGGACATTGTCAGCATACAAGGTGGGATTATTCTTCTCCTCATCGGATGGATTGTAAACTGGAAGGTACTGCAGGACAATTAAAAGAAGAAGAAGAAGCAGCAGCAGCTTCTAGTTACAGTAAAAGAGGAGGTAGGAATAAATGACACCTAAAAACGTGCACAATAAGATGAGAAAATGTTTGATGATTCGTGTAGAAGGTACTTTGTAATGTGTAAGTGTCTCACCTCTACGGTTATGTTGGTGTAGAACTGTGAGGTTGTGTGCCACAGTACCTCCAACCTATTAGAAATAAGCAAGCAGAATGAAAAGTCATCACTGCCAGCACATGGGTGTGTTTCCTCTGAAACACCCTACAGGCACAGTAGAGGAAGCCGTGTTGTTTTTTGTTTTTATTTTATTTAACTACATTCTATATAAGTCTGAAATGATTAACAATGTATATATTTTCTTTCATTTTAATAAAGTAAAATCTCAGAATATCAGTCTTGACAATTATAGTGTTATATTGACATTGTTTTCCCATAAACAACTATTGAACAGGTCAAGAAGTAGCTTCACAGTAAAGTTTGGAAGAGAATAAACTCCAGATTCACACATGTTATTGTGTAGTTGAATCTGGCTATATATTATTTCAGACTAAACTTTCTGCTTCGACTCACCAGGTTGTTCCTTGGTATGTCCAGCGGACGGTATCCTGAAGCGGACCAATAAAGACTGATTACACAGTGAATACAACAGGTGCTTCCCCCCCCCGCCCCCCTCTTTCTTTTCCTAAGTGGCACTGGGGAAGTCTGTGACCACCTTTGCCTCAATTTCATCCAGTGTGTAAACACAGTGGCGGAACAACGCACGGTAATCATGCTCACAAATGTGTCAGCAGCCTGATAAAACTGGGTGGGTGCGATGTGTACACACTGATCCGCCAGCGCGGGTAAAAGAAGTCGGCGCAAAACAGAACAAAGGAGGATTGTTTCTCGCAACGCTTTCCAATTGCTTTGGTTTCAGTATCAATATAAATGAGTGACTTATAATAGCCTCTCATCGTAGGGCTCATCTTAGGTTACAGGAAATGTGACGTCTTTAAATAATCAAGAGCTTGAAATACAATGAAATTATCGTCAGAAACAATAGTGATAAAACATGTACATGAAGCCATTTTGCAGACAGGCCACACACACAGGTAGTACCCGAAAAATTAGAATTTGTTTTGTTTTGGCAATTTAACATAAAAGATGAAACCAACAAATTTTTATTGAGCCATTCCACGCAAACTGACATCTCAAGCAGTGCCTTGTTGCAACTTTGCTGATTAAGATTTTCAGCTTATTAAAACCACAAACCCACAAACTCAGAAAAGTATTATAAAATTTGAGGGTTTTTTTGAAGCTGCAAGACCTGATCAGCAAAATCCAAAGAAATGAAAACTTGAAATATATTGATTTGCATATTATTCCTTTATATAATATGTCACATTCACCTTTTAAGTTGAATTGCAGAAATACAACAACCTTTTCAGGACATTCTAATGTTCTGGGTAGTACCTGTGGTTAGCCCTCAAATAGTAAAGTGGATCATAAGCCACACCCTTTTACCTCTGCGACTGTGAAACACCAAACTGTGGATGAGCATGAGCTGCTCCACAGGTTTTTTTTTTAACAAGCTCTCTGCCACAGAGTTGAAAGGACGTCTCTGCACGGCGCTTTGCAATCTCAGCAGAACAGGATGCAACGCACCCCCCTTCGACCCAACTACCTTCACATCGCAGATACCCGCCACTCAAATTCAGGAAAGCTCCACACGGGTCGGAGCCTGGTCTCCTCAGTCACAGCCCCTGCCCCGTTGTAAACCGCAGCAAATAACCCCGACTTCACCTACCAGTTTGTTTGGGTAACGCAGCAAAACAGGTTGGACCGGGACTCCGGCGAGAAAGGCACCTGATAGAATTGTAGAAAAGAGAGAAAGAATGAAAGAATGAAAGAAAGAAAGAAAGAAAGAAAGAAAGAAAGAAAGAAAGAAAGAAAGACACGGCCGTGAGTGCGCAACACTGTACCACAGAGAGAAATGAATCATTTGGGAGAAAGGTCCCATGCCTTCAACGCCCATTGCACTCATTCCAAACTATAGTCATGCTGAAGCATTGGCCAAGCCAAAGAACAAGTTGAACGAGACAGAGCGTCATCATCACCTGGTTTGAATCTGATCAGAGCACTGCCATTTGTTGTGGTTCCCTCAGGAAACATCAGCATCTAAGCCAAGAATGAGGAGGAGACGTTATGTTCCCAGAGCAGGCAAACCGACAAAGAACACAGCCGTCTGCACACATCACACGCTTTCCGCGTGAGCAGTTGTGCTTTTGCTAACCAGCCGTGCAGTTCAAAATGATTTGTTTTCAAAGCATTTGTTTAAGCCCTAAAACCAAAAAAAAAAAACCTATCCACAAAAGCACAAAGAAACACATTACACAACAGTACGTTTCAGCTTGCTTTTATAACATGTGGTGACTAATGACTAATGAGAGTGCAATCTAACTGTAAACCAGCTGGTGCAGTGCATGGTGAACTGGATGAGCGTCGTATAGTCGGACATGGACACAAAGACACCGTCATTCAGTTCAGATGAGTTTCACTCATCAGACCAATAGCAACTGCAAATACATACATACATACATACATACAGCAGCAAAATGTGTGACTGGAAGGTTTGGTTTTATTTGCTATATTCTGATGATGGTTAAATATAATCCAAACATCTTTTTATTTCCTGTAACTTAAAGTTAGTGGAAGGCGGCTGATACAACAGGAAATTAAAGACAAAGGGAGGCGGGGGGGGGGGGGGGTACTAGTAGTGAGAGTAGAGCTGAGTTGCAGAACAGTGTACTGTTATAGTGTTTGTTGACCATTTTCGAGATGCAAAGCTTTTATTAGTATTTTTTTTATTTTTATTTTTTTAAACAGAGCTTTTTGCCACCCGATGGTGGAGAACTCACCTGAGGCCAGTAGCCCTTTGAGTTCAGCCTCTCCGAGATGTCGGTGATAGCCTTCTTTCTTGACTCTGGATCCTTTCTACTCACAATCACAGCCTGGTTGAACTCCAGCAAAGCTGAAACACACACACACACAAAAAAAACACAGAAGCAAAATCAGAATCAGAACTGGGTTGGGAGTCCTGAACAGTAAATAAGGAGTCAAGGAGCAGGTGAAGCAGAGCAGAAGCCAAAAGAATGAGTCACGTGTTTATCTTTGGGCTTCCATGCATACCTTCCAGAACGCTGTTAGTCCAAATACTACCCAGGCTGTGTTGCATAATGGCCACAGCACCGGCACAGATCCAAAGATAAATCTTTCGATTTGATGTAAAAAAAAAAAAAAAAAAAAAAACTACTAAAAAAAACGACTGAAACATAACTAGACATGGACATAAAGAAACGATGATCAATCAAAAGTGTTTCAAGAAGTCGATGCTTCTTTTGTCAGTAAATTGCTTGAATGCTGCTTGAAAGACTAAAAATTAGTGACCACAAACATGAATAATCTATAAAATATAATATAAATACGGTATATCAAATCATAAAAGGAATTCCCTGAAATTCCCTTTTTCCCTTTTTTCTATAATAGCGCAATCAAACAATCAATGTCATTCACATCAGGGGCCCAAACCTCCAGGAGCAGAAAACCTTGAACAGTGGCTGCGTTTCCATGACAGTTTTTTTTACAAAATGTATGAAATCTCGAGAGTTACGTTTGCTTTTGATTGTTTACGTTTGTTTGCTGTCACGAATGGTTTTCTCTTTGATTACTTGGAAAAAAAAAAATACTCCATCTCCTCCTCCGTCCAATCATAACGCGCCATTTTCACCTGAAATCAACTGAACTGGTCATGTGACCCCGTACGTCACGTCCGCTGACATGTAGATGTGAAAAAAGTCTTTCCATGACACTTTTGCGATGTACCGCTATGTGGATATGTGTGAAAAACCACCTCTTGAGAGCATCAAAACCTTTGAGCCATATTTGAGAGGTTATATTCCAAGTTGAGCTGTTTCCATCACCAGTTTTTTATTGCCATATTTAGGTTTTGCGCAATTCTAGGGGCCATGGAAACGCAGCCAGTTAGAACATTCACAAACATTCCATCTGTCCAGCTCCTCCTCCATTGAAATGTTGTTCATCTCACCACTCACCTCCGATGACGGGGAGGCTGGTGTTCTCCAACCGCGACACCACGGTGGCCAGCTCGGCTGGACACAGAACCAGAATGTCCATGAAGCCACTGTGAGGCGCCACCACCAGCACCGGAGCCTCCTTCAGGTCCGCCCGCCGACCCTTGATCTTCACCCAATAGAATCCCAGGGAGAAAAAGGCAGCTCGACTGAGCACCAGGATGATGGGGTGCAGGAGCCAGCGGCGCCAGCCGCTCACCGGCCGGGAGCGCTCCTCCGGAGACAAGCCGGCCAATCGGAGGCGGGCCAGAGGCCACCCCAGCAAGAAGAAGAGAGCAGCGAGGGTCATGCGGAGGGGGAAGAGGACGCTGCCAAGGAGGACGCCCTGCGGATCAGGTGAGACAAAGAGGTTACAATCAGAGAAGAGCAGTGAAAGTCGTGATGTTTCTCTTGTTTCTATTGAATGGTGTAATTCTCATAAAATCTCGTACGTCACATCTGGTGATGTGTAAACGTGAAAAAGGAATTCGACATTCAACACTTTTGCGATGTACCTCTGTGTCTGAAAAACCACCTCATGAGAGCGTCAAAACCTTTTAGCCATATTTGAGAGGTTTCTCCAAGTTCAGCTGTTTCAATGACCAGGTTTCTTTTCTTTCTCTTTTCTTCCAATATTTAGGTTTGTGCAATTCTAGGGTTAATGGAAACGCAGCTACTGTGAGCCACAGACTGGACACTCGGCAGGGGGCCAAGAGCATCTTTCCCACCATCCTTCCATTTTTCAACACACTTCTTTGGCCCTTGAACATCAAACAAAGTACTGCATCAACAGTGTCAAGCGCAGGTGCGTCGACAGACACTTGAAACCAGGGTAAGCCGTTAAGCTGGAAGGTTCTTATTTTTTCTTTTCAGAATAGCATCTGTAGCCCTTTGCTACAGATGCTACGCCCCGCCTCCAACCCCAGCCTAATAGGGCTGCAGCAGGATCATTTCAAAGAGTTGACAGGTTGCATTGCACCTGCAGGTGCTGGGTACGTCGAAGCTACATAATCACTGAACGGGACGAACGGGACGTGCCCAGCTATGCCAAAGTTGAAACTTGAGCACCCCACCCAGTCAGGCAGCAGCGAGGTTGACACTCATTTCCATGAAGAATTCAGTGGCTCGTGCAGTCTGAATACAAAATAGTCCCATCTGTAACCCATCTGTTTAAATCATGCTACTCCACCTAACGGTGCTGTTTCATTTTACTTTAATTTTACCTTTAGTTTTATTTCATTTAATTTCTATTACTCTTTGTGTGTTTAGCTTTTGACTGTTGCCTTATTCCATTGTGTTTCCTGTAAATTGTCCTTGGGGAAAGGCGCTTACAAATAAAATGTATTATTTTCATCATTATTATTATTATTGTTGTTATTTATGGGCACAGCCGCCCAGGACTGAGTGATGGGCTGATGACCAGCTGTGGCAGAAACAGGGAAATGCTGCAGGACACACAGTGGCATTAAAACATTGCACTGTGCAAATACGGTGCATGAATGAAAGGCTTGAATGTGAATCATTCTGATCTCAGACGGCAGATTGTGACTGTGACTGTTGGAAAGACATGTCTTATCAATTGTGCACTCATGATGTCTCCACCCAGCTGTTGCCTCACTTGTGTATATAAAGTTAATATCACTTATGACTGTTGCCGTTTGCTTCAAGCAGCTGTAAAAGTTATATATATATATATATATATATATATATATATGTATATATATATATTCACACTCTGCAGTGATTTTTATACATATATGTACATATATAGAATAGAATATATATATATATGTACATATATATATATATATATATATATATATATATATATATATACGTATATATATATACATATATGTACATATATGTATATATATATATATATATATATATATATATATATATATATATACACATATATATATATATATATATATATATATATATATATATATATATATATATATATACATATATATATATATACACATATATATATATGGGTACTTATATATATATATATATTCACACTCTGCAGTTAGCAGCCAGCTCTGTCAGGGCTTTTATTTATTCACGCTTTTATTTATTTGATTTTTATATAATATACATATATATATATATATATATATATATATATATATATATATATATACATACATACATACATACATACATACATACATACATATATATATATATACATATATATATATACATACATACATACATACATACATACATGTATATATATATATATATATATATATATATATATATATATATACATATATATATATATATATATATATATATATATAGCCGCTGCAGAGTGTCAATAGGTACCAGTGCTCTCTCTCAGATCTCAGTCCAATACACACACCTCGTCAAGAGGTCCAGTCCAACACACACACACACACACACACACACACACACACACACACACACACACACACACACACACACACACACACACACACAGAGAGGCGCGCGCGCGGCAGCTCGAGCCGTCCAGCCGAACATTACCCGGATCTTCTGCGCTCTGCTCAACTTCACTGCGTGGACGAACGGATGTGGATACTCGCACGTTGCGTAGACGCCGTCGCTCCGAGCCATGACAGCAAACTTGACAGTCGACTTTCGGCGCAAAGAGATCTCCAAGAAAATCCCCGGAGATTAAAAGATAAAAATAAAACCTTTGATGTGCGATTTTTAAAAAAAAAAACCCAACAAACAAACAAAAATAGAGCGGTGTGGGTGAAAAGGAGATCACTCCGCCATGTGGCAACGCACGAAGCGAAGAAAACTTACATTCACATGGGAACTGCCTGTCCGTCAGCTTGTATCGTCTCCTCCACCTGCTCCGCCCCCTTCACAGCTCGGCCCACCGACACTCGGGGCTGGGTCAGTCAGTCAGTGAGTCAGCCCGGCCAGTCGAACCGGTCCCCGGTCCCCGGAACCCGGCGGACGCGGACTGACCCAGCCCCGAGTGTCGGTGGGCCGAGCTGTGAAGGGGGCGGAGCAGGTGGAGGAGACGATATCGGGGACCGGTTAGACTGGCCCGGTAGAGACTGGAACTGAAGAAACACAGCTCACACTCCTGACACTGACTGGCTCTCTCTCTCTCTCTCTCTCTCTCTCTCTCTCTCTCTCTGTGTGTGTGTGTGTGTGTGTGTGTGTGTGTGTGTGTGTGTGCTAATCCAAAATCAGACGTGTCATCAGTGTGTGTTCATGATGACTGCTCTGGATTCTGCTCTTGGCAGAAACAAGATACTCAACAGAAGACATTTAATGTAACCCTCACCCTCACACTACAGGAGGGTTAGGAACCAGCTGATATAGGTTCACTATTTAACATTAGATGAAGAACGTTGAGATTTCCTCTTCTCTAAATCACACGACTGGTGACAGGCTGACTGTTTCAAGGTCATGCTGTAAACATCACGTGCACATCACGTAGACATTTTGGGTATCCACTTATTGCCACTCCTATATGAGTCATCGTCTCACCCTGGCCATTGAGCAATAACTCTCACTCTATTCATTCATTTGGTGTTTAAGGGGACCCAGAATCCATCCCTGTGTCTTCTGCTTCCCACCAACTTTAATTTCAGGTACTTCAGACTCATAAACCTGATGCTGCTAGTAAATAATGTAGGCTGTTTTGACACAAAATTATAGAACATTGTTCAAACAAAATGTCTTAAAATGCAGCCTGGTAAAATATCAGTGATTTTTTTTTTTTTTTTTTTTTTAGTTGAACAAAAAAAACAAAAAAAAAACAAAACAAAACTTCTTGTTTTGGAAACCATAAGAAAATATAGTACTGCTGAGAGGCAGCGCTTTCATTTGGTGCTGTCTGCTCGAGCAGTGCGCACCTGCACTTTGTACTATTCATTAGAAATTGACAGTCTTTCTCACAATTACACCTACTGTCGTCTTTAGGCTTCAGCACCAATTGAACTGGAATTACACTAAATGCAACAAAGACATATAACCACAGACAATGACATGCAATATCAGTTTAGGTAAAATTCTCCTTTAAAATTGTTCATTTCCCCCTCATTCTATTCACCCTATTCAACCCCATGCAATTCTGAACTCCTTTGTTCTCTCTGCGTGTGATACTGATACTTCTACCAAACCATTGCTGATACCAACACCAAACACACAACATGACTAAAGACAGGGAGTAGTGAGAGCAGGATAATGAGGTCCAGTCTGGAGTGTGATCCCGCATTTATATAGCATAGAATAGTATAAGAATCATTAAAATGTTCTGCAAATTTTTTTTGTTGTTGTGTAGCTTTATTTATTTTTTTGAGTTGTTAACTACTCGGGTAAAAACGAAAAGATCATTTTGTGAGAAAAAAAAACCCCCGCTCTTCAATCAAACTTTTTTTTTTTCACGTTTTTGTGTTTAACTATCAGATTGAACAGATGGAGTTACTGAAGTTACAAACGTAGTCAGGATATTTTAAGCATTGATGAACGTTCAGTATCAACAATGAACAGCACACTTTAATCCATTTTGTTACCGCTTCTCCCGCACTCAGGGCCGTGGTACACATGTAGTCAGAGTTGAAATAATTTGAATTCAGTTGATAGAGATTTATTTGATAGAACCGGGAGAAAATCAGTATAAATAAACAGATCTATAAATTATATATTACCTTGTGAACAGAGCATTTCAGTATAAACCATGCAGCATAAAAATGAAAAACTATAGGTTAATAATTATAGCTGGCAAAAGATTTGTTTTTTTGCTTTAAAACTATTGACTACAACACGCACACCTAGGTGTTCCCATCGAGTTAAAGTTAGTTCAATATTTTCGCAAAATCGCCCATTACCATGATGCCTATTGTCATACTGTATGAGAAGGTACATTCCCTTTATCAGCTTCTCGTTCTGAGATCTGCCACACAAGAGACGCAAGCTGCTCAGTGAGCAGTCGGGTGGATGAGCTGTGACCTGCACCACGTTATGAAATAACAAAGTCACAATAAAACACAGAGTTGTTTTTAAGGCAAATGCATTGGCAGAACTGCATTCCCGACACACTCGCTGGGCAGAGTCCTTTCATAAGCGCAGGCTTAGTTGAGCTACTCCCATCATTAAGACAATAGGTTTGTTCAGGAGAGACCGACGCCCGATCGTCGCAGACTTTGAGCCAACAACCAAGTGAGAAACTTGGGCACGGCGTCACTAAGCCCAGCGGTTCATCCAAGATCATAGTTTTGAGTATTTGCTTTGTACGTTACAATGTTACATAATTCCACATTATTATTTCATCGTGCAGGCCGCAACTTGTCCACAAGAACATTTCGGAGTGTACCTTCTGATATGACAGTGGGGATCAACCGACCCATTAAGTTCTTCTTGCAATGACCAAAGAAAGAAATAAACAACAGTCAAATTCAATGTTATTGTACATTTTAACTGGCAATTAAATACAGTATTTCTACAGTGTCAACATAATCACGGGTAAGAGAGGCAAAAAAAAAAAAGGCAAAGACCACCAGCAGATCAATAAACTGAAGTAAACACAACGTTTCGATGGCAATGTTCAAATGTGGGGGTTGGCAGGTTAATAAGTGTGTGCATGAATGAAGCTGTCACATGCACCCTTCTGTTGATGTCACTGGGGCCTGTCAGATCTGCCGCTGTAGAGGTTGACGCTGTTGTGGACGTGAGCGTTGGCTGCAGGGGGTCGGGGTCAGGGGGGGGCAAATAATGTTGAGAAATAAACTCTGTATCTATTTTATCCTGCATCCTTTACTCCTCCTTCACAGCACCATCCCTCCACCTAGAATCTCAATCCTCTGTTGAGAGAGAGAGAAAGAAACAGAAATACATCAAATACAGAAAAAAATGTGAACACAGAACAAAAAACATTCATCTGAATTTGTGTCTGAATTAGAATAGGACTGCATTCAACTTCTTGCATTCAGTTTGAATTCGGGGACAAAGCATATTTGCTTTCAGAAGGACCGCAATGTTGAGGATTTATCTTGTTTTCATGGTTAAAGGAAGCCAAAATCATCATCGACAGTGGGATCCAATGTTTTTGCCTAGACCCACCGAAAATTAAAAAATAAAGCAACAACACAATATTTCACTAACGCGACACAAAATCTCTTTAGATTCCATCCAGAATCAGAGGTCTAAATCTGGGAAATTGGACAGTTGTCTATTTTTCCAGTTTGAGCGCTGATTTAATGATCGTCACTGACCCTTGTTCACACGGCCAAGGTGATCAAACAGGGTACAAATACATCACATAGTTGCTGTTGGGCTACTTCATGAAACAGGAACAGCTTAAAAACTTGTCTTTAATCCTAAAACAGTTCTGAGAACTGTAAATATTTCCTGCAATATAAACAAATCCCTGAGGTCCCATCCCATTTATGATGCATCCTAGAAATAACAAAAAAAATAAATAAAAAAAAACTGCAAAAAAAAAACCCTCCACTTACCTGAGGCGGCTCTATGAACGCAAGCCAATCGGATGAGTGCGTTGGGAGCAGCCCCATTGACTGACACTTGTAGATGGCTAATGCTGAGGCCAAGAGGTTACCGACCAGGTAGACGAGACCCTGAAGCCACTGCTGACTGGAACTCTCCAGAAGCTTGAACGCTAAGATAGAAAAATATGGAATGATTGAAAGCACAAGGCTGTAACAGAAGAAAGAGCTTCGTTTGGCCCTCTTTACTGACCGACTTCTCAGATACTCACTGGCAGACATAGACATAAGAGCCTGTATTGGCCTCCAGGCCATCATGCAGACCATCATAATGGGGAAGATTGAGATGGTGTTGCCGGACATGTACATGATGAACAGGTTCATGGGAATCTGCTTCAGGGGTCCCAGGGCCACGTCCCAGCAGCGCTATGTGACGCAAGATGGAAAGAAACTGACTTACATGCATGCGATTCAACGTTTTAACTGTAGTGCATGAAGTTGGATAATATGAATGACTAAAGCAGCACCGAAATATTTAGAGTGCTTTGCTGCTGATCAACTATAGACGAGGGGCAGCTTGCTTGTTGTTACAAATTTGTGACTCTGGTCGTGCAGAAGCAAGCCAAACAAACAAAAGTTGTTCTTAAGTCCGTCTCTAATGAATAATTGAGGTTGGTCTATCAATATGTTACCAATACATTTCATCCACGTATTTAATTCATGAACAACAGCAACTCAAGGCACGAGTTGCGATGGACAGTTGATTAGTTTAACACTGTAAAGTCATGCAGGGGTTCTCAACTGGCGGAGTCTCAGGATCCACACTTTTTTCCTGATCATGCAGTCGCGACTCAAATTTATTCCACAAATAAAATAATCGCTAGCCACCGTTCTATCATGTGTAGTAAATAAATTGTTGAAATAATTTAATCAAATTGTCTGTCCAGCAGAATAAATGCAGTAAAAACATTTTCTTTCTTTCTTTATATTTTAAAATCCCTTTAAAAAAAGAAAAGAAAAACTGCCCATGAAGCTGTGACCCAGTCAAAACTTTTGGGTGACACACAGGTTGAGAAATACTGCTGTAAAGCATATTGAGTGCCATGGATCAGTGCTGTTAATGTTGTGCAGTAGATGTGTTGGATCTACTTGTGGCGTTATGCCCAGTTTAGTTTAGGCACCTCAGAATTGCATGAGTACAAGTACGTGGAGCAGTTTACACATATAAGTAAAGGTCCTCCTGAGTGCTCACCTTCTCCACAAGGTTCTTATCAGTCTCCTGGATGCTGGTGTCTGGGACTGGCTTCTCAGAGTAGCCAATGGGGTAGACAACATCTCCCTGGCCACCTTGCCTCTCACTACGACTCCTGCAGCACAGAAACAACATTGTTAGCTTCTATACATCAGCAGAGACCCTTTCACATAACCCAGTGTTAGGATTTAATGTTGTGCTCTAGATCTATCTATCCATCTATCTATCTATCCATCCATCTATCGAAGACCCCATACTGACTTCTATCTATCTATCTATCTATCTATCTATCCATCTATCGAAGACCCCATACTGACTTCTATCTATCTATCTATCTATCTATCCATCTATCTATCCATCTATCTATCCATCTATCGAAGACCCCATACTGACTTCTATCTATCTATCTATCTATCTATCCATCTATCTATCCATCTATCGAAGACCCCATACTGACTTCTATCTATCTATCTATCTATCTATCTATCTATCTATCTATCTATCCATCTATCGAAGACCCCATACTGACTTCTATCTATCTATCTATCTATCTATCTATCTATCTATCTATCCATCTATCTATCCATCTATCTAAGACCCCATACTGACTTGACTTGAAAACTGGCCACTGAAGTACAGAAACAACGTGAATTGAGTGAGTGTCTGCTAATTACGAAGGTGTTACCGTGTGTTTCCCAAGCTCAGTTCCAAGGCCCACTTCAGTCTCCTGGCACCGGCGCCTCCTCTTGTCGAGAGAGCCCCTCCTGCAGCACCTGCTCCACCTTGTCTCCCTGGAGATGCCATGGCGAAACCTCGGACACACCAATGAATCACATAAACACACAACACTTTCCTTGGCACACAGAAACAGAACCGACTGTTTCTCTCATCGCAAAAAGGTACACGTCGCAACGAATGCAATGTATTAATACGAAATGTACACACTTGTACGACGTTTATTGATAGCGGCACAGACACACATTGTGTTTGCACGGAGATCAATTCATAACAGTGTTTTTATTCTCTAATAGATCTCGTTAGAACAAGGACAACAGAGGTGAGCACGAACCAAAGCAGACAGCCCGTGCGTTTGCGCCCGATGCCCAAGCTGACGTTCGATCACAAACGTAGAAGAACACGTGTAAATATTCATGTGTTTAACATTTTTGCTTACCTTATAAAACAATTAAAAAAAAAAAGAAGCAATAATCACGTATCGTATAAGATAAGGCTTTTAACACTAACGAGCTAAAATTTGCTAACTGCGCCGAGAGACCATCCGTCAACAACTTCCGGGGCCCACAGTGATGACGTTTTCTTTTGGGTGACCTACATATACGTCATATCCGCTCCTTGACGTTGAACTTTACAATGAAATGTAAAAAACACAACAACAAAAAAACAACAAAAAAACAAAAGACGTTTAAAATATTCGTCTTTCTTTTTGTAAGAGGCATGTTTTTTTTCCTAGCGTGAGAGCGCTGGTAGGCTGTGTTCCCCCAGCAGATGGCGCCTTAGACAACCGCCTAAATCGCCTATACACTATTCCAAGAGCCAGCCCTCATCTAGAGAGTGGGTGGTAAAAGTTGTTGCAACTCCACAAAGAAGACATGCAGCAAAATTAGTCAATATTTTAAATTGTGGTGCAAGAGTTAGTTCTAAGTTTTTCAAGACGTTTTTATGCTGCACTGTGCTAGTGCTGTTCTTCAAATCCTAATCTATCCAAATATACTGACTCTGGGCCACTTTAATAAGGTCTTTGTGTCACTTCATGTCGCAGATCACGTATGTCTCATGTCAGACAACATTAGCATTGTTTTAATTCATGAAAACAGCTATTGCCCCCAAAGTCATCTTGTCGAGATATTAATGTAGTAAGATGCACTTCACAGTATTTGTTAACTCCTTGCAGATAAAATGAAATTAAGTGTCAAAAGCATTTATTATCAAAGAACCGTTATATACAGTACAAATTCTGTGCAATACATATTCTGTGTGGGAACACTTTACAATAATATTCAGGAAATGTGTATTGCATGCTCATTGTGAGCCTTATCAGTAGGCTGGCTTAACAGATGCATAGACAAGTTTACACTTTAAACTGGAATAGTTTGTTCATCAGGCTAAAATCAAAGTGGTGCAGTGCTATGGACAATGTGTTCATTTAACCGGTCGTTAAAAGCTGCTGTTATGAATACAGCCGTGTTGGATTTCGACTGCATCGGAATCATTCAACAACATGTTGTAGGCTCAGCTGTTTAAGCGAATGTAATGTTTTCTACATCACTTGTACAGACTAAGCTCAGGGCTGTGGTACAGACACATGTAGGAGTCACAGAGCAAGCGGCGGGCCGGTTCCTGCAAAGATGACGCGTCCAGTCTGCTCAGCTCCTCCTCCGAGAGGCTGAGGTAGCGCCCCACCTCGGGGCAGGCTTTCACCTGGGGGATGTTGAAGCCGTTTTCTCCTCCTGGGTGAGTGCACAGAAGAAAAAGGTGCTGCAGTAACTGTGCTTGTTTATGACTGTGCAGGAACTGCGTTTGTATATTTTTTGATCCTATACTAAAATGTGACGATCTTTTACCTTCTCGATCAGCCATGCTGTCAAAGAACAGCCAGTCTGTGACAAGAGGCCCGTGTTTGACAAAGCTCACGTAGTGGCTGGTCTCAATGCAGGTCACCGCAAATATCGACATTGTCTGGCGGGCGCAGTGCAGGGATCCAGTCCACGGTTCCACCGGGCCAGCGATCTTCAGGGGACGGTGGGACATTCGCTTCCTGTGACTGTGGACCTGATAACAAAGAGGAACAAGAACAGATAAAAAAAAAAAGCCAACAAATTATTGTGTGTATATATCTGTACATATGTATAGTGTATACATATATATATGTATATAATTATCTACATTATTATCTGTGTTAGGAATGAAATGCTTCCGCACTCATTGCACCATCGATAATTTCACAAACTTTACCACTCATCCCTCCCTTGGCACTGGCACGATCCCACACTTTTGCTCTTACACTGAATTTGTCACTGAGCTGAGTGCAAAGCATGATGAGTTTTCTACGTGCAATCTTAAAAATAGTTAACAATTCTTCCACTGTGCTTCGCTGCAGCCGACACTAAATCAAAGGTATTAAAGACGTTGGAGAAGTTGATGCTACCAGCTTCTTATATCATAATAGAGGACGTAAGTTACAAAGTGCTCAATAACTTTATTTAAAACATCATCTAAAAAAAAAAAAAAAAAATCTTCAATATGTACCTGTGTGTTGCAGGTCTGACAGTACTGCTTGAGGTGACCTGGTGTGATGTCCACGTCTTCATAACACTGAACACACTCCCACAGAGCTGCAGCCTGGCAGATGCTACACTGTCTCAAAGCTGGGAAAGACAAATTTCATGTTTAAACATCATCCAGTGTTTCATGCAAACAATGAGGGCCTAAACACAATTGCCGACGTTCTAGATTCTCTTGGAAGCGGTTCTTACTGTCATCCAGCAGGTCTGTGATGTCCAGGCTGAGTGTGGGCAAGATTGCATCAAACATTTTGAAGTCTTTCCCAAATCGAGGCATGAGCAGCAGGAGGCATGAGGGAGCCTGGTTGGGTCATAAACACATTCATTTAGGATGACACAGTCGTCATTTTGTGGGTTTGCTTGCTCCAAAAACGACCAAAGGGCTAAAACGTAAAAGTCAAAGTGCTAAATATATATATATGGATGGACAGTATATTTGTTAGCTGCTCCCCCGCCTACCCCGTTTTTTTGAGTTGGTCACATTATGTACGTCACCTCGCTGTTCTAGGGGGTCGTGACAATATTTTAGTTCAAGAAAGTCACTCATGTTTCTCATTTGCTAATAATAAGCCTGCATTCACATAAAGAGCGAGTACACTTGACAGCACAGCTGCTATAAGGATAATAAGTCTCTGTATTATACAGGTACTACCCGAAAAATTAGAATATCAAGTAGAAGTTGTTTTATTTTGGCAATTTAACACAAAAGATGAAAGCAACACATTGTATTGAGCCATTCCACGCAAATTGACATCTCAAGCAGTTCCTTGTTGTAACTTTGCTGATGAAGATTTTCAGCTTATTAAAACCACAAACCCACAAACTCAGAAATTTTTTTATTTTTTTTTAGCTGCAAGACCTGATCAGCAAAATCCAAAGAAATGAAAACTTGAAATATATTGATTTGCATATTATTCCTTTATATAATAAGTCACATTCACCTTTTAAGTTGAATTGCAGAAATACAACAGTCTCTTCAGGATATTCTAGTTTTCTGGGTAGTACCTGTACTTCTTACCTCAACCAGTTTGAGACCGGCGTGGAGGAATGAAGACTCAAGCAGTGCCTGGACGCTGGCGACCCTCATTTTGGCTGAGGGGGAGGCGAGCGGGATTGGGGAGAATGCAGGTGAGAGGGGGGGCGGTGACGTGGGAGAGGAGGGGAGGGGGGGTGGGAAGAGCTGGTAGAGGTGGCAAGCCTGTGGCTGGTGAGTCATCGATCTGACAGGAGAAGGAAGAGAAGACGGAATGAAAGGCGAGGTGGTCCAGGACTGATTTTAGATTTTAATGTTATTTTTATCAGACAATTATCTCTCTCTATACTATAGTTTAGCACATCGCATGCTTCCTATTACTCTAGTTCCCTTGTCAGGCAGCTGCAAATGTGAATTTCTCATGGAAATCAATAAAGTATCTATATATATATATATAACAAGGACAACACTAAAAATAGGAACAACAGAAAACACAGCCATCATAAAAGAGAGGATAATTGTCAGTCTGCTTCGAACAGACAGACAGACAGACAGACAGACAAGCAGACAAGCAGACAAGCAGACAGACAGCGCTGGAGTCACCTGATCTGCAGGAGAGGCTCAACTCGGAGCAGCTGGAAAAGCTTGTTGAGGAACTCCTCTGGATCTGAAGGACAAAGCGACAGCGGCATGGCAACATTCCTCAGACTGATGGTGAAAGATGTTTGTGCACCCTGGAGCGGCTCCAGCACAATTCTAAAAGCACGCTGACACAGTTGTCACACACACACACACACACACACACACACACACACACACACACACACACAGACAGACAGACAGACAGACAGAAGCATACAAACCCTTTTCCTGGTTGGTGAAACCAGTGTCACTGCTGGCAGCCTCCAGCAGGCGTCTCAGAGCCATGGTCTTACTCGCGCACACGTAGCCGTACCTGGGGAAGCCACCCACAGTTTTTACCCATGATTAGCGCGAATTGGGATGCAAAGAGAAGGGTGAGCGCTGCAATGTAACGTGTAATCACTTGATGTTGCTGTTTCTTCTCAAAATCTCCAAATGTTACACACTGAACCTTTAATTGGTTGCGTGTTTGTCACACCACGATCAAAGGGTGCGGCTCAACAGTAAAATTGGGCGCAATTACCGGGGATAAGTGCTTGCTTGCTTCTACACAAATATATTTATTAGACAGTAAATTAGGTGTTTATTGTGTTTATTCTTTCTTGTTGTTGTTTGCTGTCAAGAATGGTTGTTATATTTTTCGCTTTGATTACTCGTAAAAAAAAAAAAATTGCGTCTCCTCCTCCGTCCAATCATGGCGCGCCATTTCCACTTCAAGTGAAGTGGTCACATGACCACGTACGTTACATCCGCTGACGTGTGAATGCGAGAAAAGTCTTTCTATGACACTATTGCGATTTACCTCTACATGGATACATGGATGTGAAAAACCACCTCATGAGAGCATCAAAACCTTGTAGCCATATTGGAGAGGTTTGTCCAAGTTTAGCCGTTTCCATTACCAGTTTTTTATGACCATATTTAGGTGTTGCGCAATTCTGGGGGTCATGGAAACGCACGCAGCTACTGGTCCGACCTGTTCAGGAAGACTCTTTCATGTACACATCCTGTGTTAATCCCTTATCCTGGTTTTGCACAGCGTCCCCACGGACTCACCGTCGCAGTGGGTTGACAATCTCACAACGCAGGAGCTCCTGAGCATGACTGGAGGTTTGCTCCGTGTCACGATCGATTGGCCAGAAAAGCACCCAGTCTGCTGAACTGCAGCAGGAAAACAGACTGTAGGGGTGGGGTGGGGGGGTGAAGAGCCAAAGTGACAAAATCCACCATTAAGTGGAAGAACTTTAAGTTTAGGAAAACTTCACCGTGCTGCACACACGTCAAGTGAGCGTCTTCACCTGAACAGCGTGGCGTCTAGGTAGCAGGAGTTCAGATGACCCTGGATGCCTCTTTTCCAGCCATGGTAGAGCTCCCTGGCCTCCTCGCCATCCACAGGAGGGCTGTGCTCCTCCACTCGCTCACTGCCCCAGTCTGCAAAGGCTGCAAACAACAGGAGGGGGCGTGCAAAATAAAGGTCAAGGAAAAGAAGCTTTATCGTTCTTATGCATGAAGTTGTACAACAACAGAGGGAGAAACCCATGTGAACACATGTAAACTCCACAACAGAGAGATTCTTGATGGCTGGCAGGGAATTGGAACCTAGGACCGCCTTACTGCGAGATAGTAGTAGTGATCATAGTAGTAGTAGAAGTAGTAGTAGTAGTAGCCCTGAGTGTTACACATAGGACTGCTTGGCGAAAGAAATTCTGAATATTAAAAAAAAAACAAAAAAAAACCCAGGATCTTAAAGGTATTTTAGTGACCGTTAGTGGCAATCAATTGTTTTAGTTTTTTTTTTTACTTTTTGAAATAATATGAGACCCCCTTAAAATTTTGCTTTAAGCTTTCAGGGGTTTTCATGGGTTGATTACGGGGGTTCTACCCCAACAATCCTCTGTATTTTGTACACTGGTAGCGCGAATCATTGTTTCGCCGTGAAAACAGCATCAAACCCATCAACATATTGACAGCTACTGCGACAGAAACCTGCAACCTACCAACAGAGTTGCATCGCTCTACTTGGTTGAGTGGCATCTCGGGAGCAGGGAACCTGGAGTCCCGTCTGCAGTTGCGCAGCTTCACAAACAGCCCTTTGTTGGCCGGGCAGCGGAAGTGACGTTCACCCAGGTAACTGCCGTCCGTTCCTGCGGATATTTCCTGGTCCTGCCACACACAGTTTGCATAATATTCCATGACTCTGTGCAGCTTCTGAACAAATGACTGGGTGAAAAGCCTGCAGTTTTACCAATGTTTCAAACTTAACAGTCATTGACATACAGAGAACAGCAAAAAAAAAAACAAAAAAAAACGAAAGCAAAACATTTCAGTTACTTTACAGGTAAGAAAAACATAATCATATCTAAAGAAATCAAAACTGTATATTTTGGATTTGTTTATCAAAAATTTTAACCACAGGAGAGAATTGTCACTCTTTTAATTCTGTTAATTCAGGCATTGGCAAACTATGGCCTGGGGGCCATACACGGCCCATTAAGCTTTTTAATCAGGCCCTCCAAACTTGCAGAAATGATATTAATAGTAAGTAAGTCGTAAAATAGCTCTGTATCATCCAAGTCATTTAGAAAATAAAACAAAACAAAACACCATGGTCACACTTGTTCACTTTCAATGGACATTAAAGAAATGTTTTCTACAGATCTCATGATATATTTTTTCCTCCAATGAGGCGGCTCACCAAAACACTCCATCCATCCATCTGCTGCTGCTGCTCCCCCCCCCCCCCAATTCTGTCACATTTCATCACCCATAGTGGCCCACCGGTCAAAAAGTTTGCCCACCCCTGGTTTCATTTCTTCTACTTACCAACTCAATTCCTGCAACTTGCTCCGAAATGCCGCCGATGCTTCCTATCCACTGAATAACCCCAAAGAGTGGTGGGTCGTTGACTTCGACCATGGAGCCCACTTCCAGCTCGCCCTCCAGTCCTGTCTCGTCGTTCTCCTCCGGAGCCTTGCACTCATCCGGCGACCTGAGTGGCGAAGGGGGGTCCTCCCTGTCGTTGGTCGGTTGCTGCAGCTGTTCACTCAGGGACGGCGAGGTTGGGCTGCGTGGTTTGGGAGGAGGTAGAGGAGGCAAGGGCTTCTGGGTGGGCTTGGGTGGTGGCAGCGGAGGGGCTTGCAGTGCCTGTTTACTGGGTGGCATCAGGGCTATCTTGGGAGCTGAGAGGAGCGGCGACGTGGGGCTTGGTTTGGAGGCGGGAGGTGGCACAGGCTTCAGGATGGATTTGGGAAATTGGTGAAGGACATTGTGATGAGGACTGTTTGATTTTGAATCTGGGGGAAAAAAGCGCAGTTTCAAAGTGCATACGAGACAAAGTTAATATATTTATACAGGTTTGAGGTGTTATTGCACAGAACTATTAAACATCATATGTCATATTCATATGCATATGTCATATGAATGAATGGATTTTCAAGGATTTTCAAGTGCTAGGGTGTGTAAGGGTGCAAGATTTCAAGACCCTGGCATCTGTTGGCTCGCTGTTGATCTACCTGCTGGGTAGACTTTGGATACTGGCACAAGCTGCCCGTACTGAGGGGAAGGAATGTGGCAGAGTTTTTCTCCCTTGTAAAATCCATCCCAGTTACCAAGAGGAGTGTCCTGTGAGACGGTTGGACAGCATTAGAGGATTCTGATGACTTTATTGTATAATACTGTGTACACCACCAGTCAAAAGTTTGAACACAACTTCTCATGCAATTTTTTTTTTTTTAATCTTTTGAACTTTCTACACTGCAGATAGATACTGAAGACAGCAAATATATGAGCAAGATATATGGAATTATGCAGCAAAGAAAAAGTGCGTTCAATAACTAAATATGTTTTTTATGAAAGGTGTTTTACTTATTTTACATTTTTATTGTTTATATAATTCCATGTGTGTTCATACGTAGTTGTGATGCCTTCAGTGACAAACTGCAATGTCCATAGTGACGAGAATGAAAGAAAAGACATTCAATTCATAGGCTGTGTCGTACTAGTGTAGTGTCGTGCAGTACTGCAATATGTCAAACTAAAGTAATTGTTCAAGATGCCGGAAGCATACTGACCAGCAGCACTCCAACATACGTGGACGAAGAAGCTCGTCCTGGTAAGGGACCACAGAATTGCACCTCCCCTCGACAGACACCGTCCTCCAGGGCAAAACACACCCGCTGGCCAAAGTCGAAAGGTGGAGGAGATGCGGAGGCCCGGTGGTGGGCCTGGTTCTGAACTGGCGCCACCTCTGCGGTTCGAGGGAGGATGCTCACAGAGTGCGGCAGAGGAGGACTGCCAGTATGACGCTGGCGGAAACTAATGTGACGACTGGTGGGCTGCTGCTGCTGCTGCTGCTGCTGCTGTTCTGGATGATTGTTGTTGGTGTTATGGTGCCCATTGATGGGATGATTGTGGCTCCGGCGATGGTCGTTCTCACGGACGTATTCTTGTGCGTCGGGGCCACTGCTGCGAGACCAGTAGCGCAGCCTGATGTGGCTGACTGGGAGGAAGAGGGCACAGCCTTCAGGGCAGCTGAAGACCCGATGGCCCTTGTAGGTCCCGTTGCTTCTGCCCTTTCCAACCGCTGAACCCTACGGAGGAGATGGAGGATAAGACAAAATCCAGAATTATACATTTTGGTTGTTTTTTTTTTTTGGAGCAATTTAGAAAGTTGGAGTTTGCATGTTCTCCCTGTGTCTGTGTTGGTTCTCCAGCTTCCTCCCACACTCCAAAAACATGCGTGTGAGGTGAATTGGAAACTGTAAATTGTCCGTAGGTGTGCATGTGATTGTGAATGTTTGTTTGTCTCTATGTGGCCCTGTGATGAACTGGCCACTTGTCCAGGGTGTCACCCTGCCTTCACCCTATGACAGCTCCAGCAGACCCCCCGTGACCCTGAGCTCGGGAAGAAGACGGTATTGAAAATGGATGGATGGGTGAATTTAGAAAGTATTCCTGTTTGTGTTGATAAATGGTCTGTTGAAAGTCACATTTTGGAGCTAGAAATAATAATAATAAAAAAAGGCAGAGGGCCCCAGATTCAAGTTTACCTTGAGTTCTACTCCAAAAAGCACTGCATTGCTTCCTCTGGTTAGCGGTCCAACATATCTAAGCTCCGCTTCGGCCAGCTCATCTGGTTTCCCCAACTGGACCCACAGCGGCGTGTCCAGAGGCAATTCTGCCAAGTGCAGCAGCCTGTCAGGACGCTCTTTAAAATGACAAAATGAAAGAAGAAAAAACATCACCACAGGGGAAGGAGATGATTTACAGCACAACATAACTCATAAACATACAGACTATTTTAGTACCAGCAATTGGTGCAGTAAAATTCAGGTGACATACACAAACTTCATCAACTCCTGACAAATAGCCTTGAAGGGTTCTTCTTTCCAATTACATCTGTGCAGAAATGACTACAATATAATGATATTTAAATCACAAAAGCAAAAGCATAATTACTTAAAAGTCTTATACGGAGGTCTGGATCGGATACAGGCTCCAGCAGTCTGCTGAGTTCAGCTGAGACTTCAAACAGGACCTTCTTCTCCAGCTTTAGCATGACATCTTTGTCCAACACCTGCAGGAGGACACAAGAGGAAAGGGAAAAGCCAAAAGCATGTGAGAGAATATACAGAAATAAATACAGAAAATCAATTCTAAATAGTACAAAAATATTGTAGTTTCTTTTGTTTATGGTGTATTTTCGAATTGACAATGATTATTATTATTATTATTATTTTTTTAAATTATTATTATTATTTTTTTTAATATTCACCAACTATTCTATTGATATTCATGCTGCGCCAGAGGTATAGTTGCCATCCGGTCATGTAAAAGTGCACGTTGTGCATGTACCTTGACCCAGGAGAAGTCCCCTCTATTTTTATCTTGCTCTTGACAGAGGAACCCTCGCTGTAGCCGAATGGTACCGTCCAGCTGGTCTTGGACCTTTAGGTCCGTCGTAAGCACGAACATTTTGGGGGCTTGGCGCTTCCGGTTAAACTCGTGGGCGCCTGACATATTTTGCAAGTCGTGTGTGTCGCTGAATCACAAAATAAAAAACAACAACAACAACATAAATACAACAACAACACAAAATAGTACCTGCGAAATAAATATACGTACTTGTTTGAGGAACGAGATTTGTTAGTATACCTGTGGTGCCGACAGGTGACGACATTTATGTCCGAATCTTCAAAGTTCAGGAAGACGTTAAAAGCTCGTCAAGTACACACACTACATATCCGCCAAATTGTCAAGTCACGCATAACTCACGTTTACCTTGTGTAGTGATAAAGTGAGGCCGTCTGTTCAACGTGTATCGTCTTCCTTAACTTGAAACGCGAACATTTCCCGTCTCATTTAAAACAACGTTTCAATAACAAACTGTGCTGTGAAGCAGGAAGCCGCGGGAGTGGCAGCCCAACGGGCCAATCGTAAGACAGACAAGTTTAGCCGGAAATGCTTTAGCCAATCACAGTTGTGTGTAGGCGTTCTCTGGACGAGTGGAAATTCCGCATTTCTGTACAGGTAAGGAGAGATACACACACAAGCTGTCCGTTCGGAAGTATTTTTTTTATTTTTTAATTTATAAATAGAGTAGAAAAGTATATCTTGCAGGGAGAATACACATAATCATTTACATTCATATGTACATTACAGAAAAGAAATGCTCAAGTCAAGCAAGTCAACACTCGACTTAGGCAACATATTAGAAAGTGCAATGTCAAATGTGCATAATATCATCACTTTTCCTGCCCTGTGTGTAATTTGTTGTATACAACTCTGGTTTATAAGAAGTACGTTTGTAAGAAATAAGCTGTAGTCGTCTCTTCCTACATGTGCAGTTAACGTAACAATCACTTGCAATTCACGCGACGTGTGGAGATTTGATTTCCAGAAGCCGAGAAAACCATAGTGGAAAAGTCCTGAAAACACGGCTCTTCCCGGCTTCCGTAAACTCTCCTATCATTTACTATGAATTAGATATCAAACTCAGCAATAATAAACAATTAAAACACTATGACATCACCTACAATATACATTTACAAAAGGGCGTTTATCTTTCTTTTACCGGTTTCTCATATTATGGACTCAAATTTTAGATAAACGAAGCACTGCTTCTGTAAAAACAACACAATAACAGCAAAATATGATGCTCCCCTGCAACTTGATAAGAACAGACAAAGTGGCTAAAAAAGCAAAGTACCTATACGAACTACAAAAACAAATTGTTGTAGATTTGAGAGTTCGTTATATGCATCTCTCATGTAAACATTGACCTTCATCTTAGCCAATATTCAGCTGCATTAAAAATCTGAATATTCACAGAGGGAGAGAATGCTCTTATTTCTCGGCAGCAAAATGGTGTCTTCATTTAGCCATTCAGAACTGTACTTAGTATCTTGTCCAGCAGATAAAGGCAACCTGTCGCAAATGTTAACATCCAGCAGGCAGTTTTCTGTTTCCTTCTTTTTTTTATTTAGGCATTGGCCGCTGGGGTCAGAATGAGGGAGCTGAGTGCTCTGTGTTCACAAAATATGTGGTGAGTTCCCCTTTGCCTTTGACATTGACTTTTCCTCTGAGGGTCACGCTGTAGCCAACACTTTCCACCATCTGGGATGTTTCCTCTGTTACCTGAGGGCAGTGAGAACATCAATCAAACTTCTTCACCACACTCAGTTTTCTTCTGTGACAAAACAAAACAAAACTAGAAAGAAGAAACTGACAACTATGCTGGTTCCAAACATTGCATTTTGATTTCTTTTTTCTCACCTGTATTTTGTCCAACACTCCAGTGCTGTCCATTCTGCTGGCCACATTCACAGAGTTACCCCAAATATCATACTGAGGTTTATGAGCTCCAATCACTCCTGCAATCACTGGCCCGTGGTTTATTCCTGCAAGTGATCCGCAACGAGGGGCGAACACATGTTTGAAACCATGAGATGATATAATATCAATGTGTTTTTTTGTATTCTGAATATATTCTTGGACTTCATTCAGTTTTTAGTTCATCCAATCAAAAATAATGAAGTAGTTGGATGCAGAATACTAGGTACGATGGAGATACAGGTAGTTGTACACACGTACTTTCTGTAATGTAGCTTTCGGTTGAAAATTTTATAAATATCAATCTAGAGCAGACGTGGGCAAACTATGGCCCGGGGGCCATACCAGGTCCGTCAAATTTTTTAATCCCCGGCCCGCCGAACTTGAAGGAATTACATTATTAGTCAGTAAGTCATAAAATAGCTGCATTTCATTTATTTTTTTCAGTTTTTAAGAGTCATTTCAATAAAGAGCTAAATGCTGTTGGCCTTAAAAGACATATTTTAATCGTAACCCTTTTGTTCATTTTCAATTGACATCAAAGCACATTTCTGCATTTCAAATTGTATATTTTTTTCCTCCTTTGAGGCGCGTCAACAAAACCCTCTAACTATCTGCTCCCGGTCCGGCCCCTCAGTCAAATTTTAGAACCCATTGTGGCCCTCCAGTCAAAAAGCCCCCCCCCCTCCAACCCCCTGATCTAGAGTGTACTCACCAATTCTGAGTTTAAAGTTGTTAAAAGAGTGTGTGTTGATCAGCTCAAGTTTGCCCATGAGAGCAATAGCAAACTCCACCATGGAGCGCACATGAGTGTAGGACATCTCAACTTTCTGTAGAGGGAGCCAAATATCACATTAATGGTGGTCAGTGAAACCATCCAGAGTTCGCCACAGGCTTCTGATTATTTATTTTTTTTGTAATAAGATATGAAAATGACCTTTCTGTCATCACAGACAGGTGAATGTGTTAGCCCTGCAGCCGCCATGTAGGTACTGCCAATGGTTTTAATCTTCTCCACAGATGAGAATTTTGGCTTGGAGAGAAACTGCGCAAGAGAAACACGAGAACAAGGAAGGGAGTTAAACTGATGTGAGTAGAGAGCACTGTCACAGGTGCAGAACAGTGATTTTGTCCCACACACACTTCTTCCTCATACCTCATCGAAGTCCGATATGATCTCGTTGAGTAGGCGCAAACACTCCAAGCCGTCTCTGTTGGCGCTACTTTCACAGTAAAACTCCTTGAACTGAGGCACCGAGGCAAACATCACACACACGCAGTCATATGATTGACTGTACAGGTCCTGAAAGGTAGTTTTCAAACATAAAGGATTCAGAAGGTGACAACAAGAGATAGACAATCACTCTGCTCGCTCTTGACCCCTTAATTTAACAAAATGGCAGACGTATAATGTTGAAAGAACTCTTTAACAGGTCCAATCTTAAAGATAGAAGAGAAACCATTTTAAAATACGAAAATAACCACCTGACTGTGATGACATGTGATGGTTATGGAACCCTTTTTAAAATGTTGCATTTTTCTTGTTTGGAATTTTCATCTTGTTGTTTTGTAAGTTAGGTGTAGTAGCTATTCTTTGTGAGATGTATATGAGGAGAATAGAATACGTAAATGATGAAATGTTGATTTGTGTTTTTTACCTGGTTGCGAATAGTTTTGCCTATGAAGAAGGAGGCCACGTGAAGTGGCAGCACATTCTGTAGAAGCAGCCTGTTGACGTTCTCCATAGTCTCCATCTCCTCTCTCTCAGTCTGGAAGCAACGATCCAACAGGAAGTCCACACGGCAACCCAACTCGTCCTGAGAGGAAGAATAGGACACGTTGAATATATGATGAAATATATACATACATATATATATATATATATGTATATATATATATATATATATATATATATATATATATATATATATATATATATATATATGTATATATATATATATATATATATATATAAAAAAGGCCCAAAAACATTTTAATTGTGAGTTCATTTATCTTCAAATGAGCATAATCTGATGGACGCAAAAAAAAAAAAATGCTTGTTTTGACAAAAAAAAGAAAAGCTGGTGGAACTCCCACATACCTGTCTGGCAAGTATGATGCATACAATGTAAAAGATGACGAGCCAAACACCTGACATGATCTGAGGGTCCTTCAGCACACCAGGCCTGTGGAAAAACACATGCATATTAACCTTTTTAAAACTGTACGTACCTGACCACCATATATATGTGTACATATAAATAGTTTTTTGAAATAGTATCACAAAACAGGTGGGGATGTTCCGTTTGCTCTACTTGTATCAGCACTTGTGCTTACTTGGTGTCGTTGTATAGGAGGTCAATGAGGCAGTAGGACCTTGGGGCGAAGACATGCAGGAAGAGAGCCAGGTAAACCACCACTGCCAGGGTGAGCAGCAGTGCCTTCACTGACATGCATGTCCTGATGAACACGATGACCCCCAGCATGGCCAGCAGGCAGCAGTACAGGTAATACTGGAGTGGTGGAGAGGGATGCAAGTGTCAGTACTGAAAAACAGATATAGAGTTCTACATAGAGTTCTGCTTATTTTGCAAGATGAGAGAAGATAAAATACTGCAAAATCTTGAAATTGTTTTCAGTTCACAAAACAGTAAAACTGCTCGAGTACTGCGACTACTTTTCATGTTGTTTAGCATATATTTGTATCTTACTGTTACTAAAACTAAATGGTAACATAAATATTAGAAATAAATAAGAATAAACACATTCCATATGTTGTTTTTTTTACACTCTTTGTTCTTATTGTGTGGCATAGAATGAAAAATTAAAGTCCCAGTGATCTAGCAAGGGTTTTATGAAGATAGAATAGGCAGAATCTTATTGAAAGTGCCTTTTTTTTTTTTTTTAATGAACTCACAGGACCGGTGGAGAGTTTGAGACCCTCTAGCTCTGTCCTGTTGGTCAGTGCTGTGCAGTTGTTCCCCGGGAGGAAAACCTTCAAAAGGAAATAGACGATGAGTCTCGCACAGAGAGGGTTGAGCCCACAGCATCTGAATAGAAAAACAACTCACGTAATTGAGGATGGCCATGAGCAGGGTGATGAGGACACAAAGAGTGACCACAAAGAGTCGCAGTGCCACCTTAGTGGAGACGCCGCGGGACAGACCTGACATCCACTGAATACTGGATGGCATCTTTGAATGCCACTTCTGAAAACAACCAATGTGAAAACTAAACATCAAACTCTGCATCTATGTATATCTATCTATGTATATATAGATCCAGAGTTCATTGCACCAAGTTGATCCTTATTTACCTCCAGGTATCCAGTGAAGGCGATGGACAGAAGCAGCACAATCACAGGGAAGGTTGCACCATATGACACGGCCATCTCAAAATTGCTGGAAAGGGAATTAAAAAAAAATTGTGACCCTGTTACGTGTAGATATACATACTTTGCTCACGGTTAGAGCAAAGATTTCTTGACGTAGTGATGAAAAAAAGAAGGCCAAAGTGTGTTAATATTAAAAAAAAATTCCAATCCTCAAACTCACTTTTTGGAAACGAGCATCTGGACGGCAAAAATAGTCACGAAGATGAGGGTAACGCAGCTCAGCGAGTGGTGCAAACCCTTCACTTCAGAGACGCGGAACTGTAGCACACACACACACACACACACACACACACACATTAGTTTAAAAAAAAATAACAGCTTGTTGTTGCCTGCTTTCCCATGCATGCTGACATCACGGAGCGTCTTCTCCTGCTAGTCAGGACAACACGTGGAGTTACCTGTCTCTCAAGGCTCAGGTCATTGAACAGCAGAGTCAGACAGTTGAGCTTCTTTAACCTCCTCCTATAGTGGAAAACCAACCAAAAAAAAAGTCAAAAAGACAAGAAAAAGCTCAGTTTTAGTAGACAGGAAGACATCAGTGATAATAGACTTCATTCAAAAACCCCATTATGCACAAATTGAATGGACACATTAAGATGCCCAGTTTATTTCTTGAACAGACGATTAAACTTACCCTGCAATGTCTATTGTGTCCAATGAGCCCCTGACGCCATTATCCACAACCAACCTAGGATAAAAAATACATCCCAACTGTAAACAACGAACTAGAGAGCTGTAAGAAAACATTTTGTTCTAGCATTTCAAATCAACTATGATGAATAAAAAGTACAAAACTACAATTTATTATTATTACTTTCTTTTGGTATCATTATTGTTACTATTATAATGTTGTTATTATTGATACTTGAATTTCCCTCGGGATCTATCTATCTATCTATCTATCTATCTATCTATCTATCTATCTATTCAAACTTGTTTTGTTTTTTTCTTGACATGATCTGAAAATGATGGTGTGTTTTTTTGCAAGTCGCTCTGCTGCTTACCAGGAGTCGTTCTGATATGGACAACCCTCCTGAAATGTAGGCACAATCTGAATCAGTCAATTGCAGCACCAATCCTAAACATACAGTATTACATTAAAAATAAATAAATCTAAAAACAGAGAAGTCTGTCCATCCTCTTTTTGTGACCACTTCTCCTGCACTCAGGGTCACAGGGGTCTAGACACCGTGGACTAGTCACCAGTTTATCACAGAGCAAAAACAGACACACACACACACACACACACACACACACACACACACACACACACACACACACACACACACACACAAAAAACAAAACAATCGTTCACACACACATTCCCACCTATGGACAATTTAGAGTTCTAGATAAACAACCCTAATGTGCCTGATGGCGCTTGCTGTGAAGCTCCAGTGTAACAACAGATGTTATTTAACACTTTTAACACAAACGCCGTACCGTGAGCATGTGGGATTGGCTCAAAGCAGAGTTGGTTGGCATGATGGGCTTCTTGGAGGCTGCAGAGTTAGGATTGCTCAGGTCTGCAAAGGGGTGAATGTTTCTCCACGATTGCAGGTACTGAGACATTCGGACGGATGCCCGCTGCCTGTTGTCCCCTAATGCCAGAGTGTTTACCTGAAACATACACAGAATATGACTTCATTTTCACTTTCATGTTTTGCTGCACACCACTGTGACCATAAACAAGCAGCAGATTTATTATTTATTTTTTTCCAGTTTAGAGATATATGTGTGCGTTGCTCAAAAATTGATGCATACCGACTTCGGTGTCCTGGAGATTTTCTCTGGATCTTGGGGATCAACCACCAGGTAGGTTTTCCTTCCTTTTAGAAGCGGATCTCGACTTCCGCCGTCACTTTCCTGCACCTGAAAGGCTCCGTTCAAGTGTCCCAGAGTCTCTTCAGTGATGTGAACTCGCCTATTTATAAGAATTTCGACAGAGGCATCTTAACGCTCCAGTGAGATTCTTAGGTGGCCGTTAAACTGTGCTGCAAAGCCGAGTGTCTCCTCACCCAGGCAGGCCTCCAGATTCCATGCGATTTGCCAATGTGACATCATCTGACCACACGTCGTACTGCCACTTCTGCAAGCCGATGACACCACAGAGCACATTGCCGGTGTGGACCCCGACTCGCATACTGACCTCCACCCCTGTTGCCTCTTGCAGTTTGCTACAAGGAAGCAAAATAAATGGCAACAATCATTCCAAAACAACTTTGATTTGAAAGTTTTTCAATGAAAAGCCAAACTGGACTGTAAGGGCAAACGTCAATGTATGAATATGAAATAACTCATATTAAGACTCATCATTTTAGAGCAGGGGTCGCCAACACAGTGCTTTTTAGACCCCTGCTCTAAAAAGTAGCATCTAACAGTGTCTTCACATTGATCAGTATTTTAAGAATAACATTTAACTAAAGGCAAACTGAGAAAATGTGTTATTTCAGGAGAGCGTAGCAAACTGGTTGCTCTTCATATGTACCCATCAAGTAGCTTTCAGGTTCAAATAGGTAGAGTATCTGTAGCTGGTACACTACAAAACTACCACTATAAATGCCAAGAAATTATGAGGATCTTGCAAATTAGACACAGGCAAAAGTAGGTTGTATTCCCAGATTATATCTCTCTTTAACAACCTGGTGCACATATATATATACATTTTAAAATCTGTCTGTCTAACAAAATGTAGCAAACACATTTTATTGCCCATTGCTGACAAGAGGAATGACACAGAACAAGACCGGAACTTCAAGCTGCACCGTAGGAGAGTAACCCCATCACCACCACTATCTTCCTGAGACTGGGAAAACAAAACATAAAATGATGTCATGGAACAGTTGATGAACTAACCTAATTGCAGTGCACATATCCAGTCCCATCTGCACACAGTTCCTTGCGTGGGTGGGGATGGGGTCAGGTAGGCCAGACACACAGTAGTAGCAGTCACCCAGGATCTTAATGCGAAGACACCCATTCTTCTGCAGACATGAGATGAGCTGTTAATGTAAACCACCTAGTGACGGTTCTAACTGATCAGAACTTTTATTTTTTTGGTAAAATCTTTATTCCGTCCGTTTGTCTTTTTTTTTTTTTTTTTACCTTGGCAATGTCATCAAATCTCCCAAAGAGCTTATTGAGCACTGCAACCAACTCTTCGGGCGAACAGGAACTGGCCAACTTAGTGAATCCCACAATATCTGCGTACAAGATACTACACATACAAAAGAGGCGTCCGCGTTAAAATTCCCAATCGCATACAACGACCCAGTCAAAGCAGGCGCAAATGGTTTGCACTGCGCCACAACCGAGCTGATGGGGCCGTTACCTGACGTCTTTGTGCTGACGGATGTAGAGGCTGTGAAAATTGTGAGAGTTGGATTCTTTCTTCTCGTCGCACTCGGGCTTGGAGAGTCTTTTTATCACTTCCGTTTTCAGCTCCACAGCGATGTAGCGTGGCAACACTGACAGGAGGAGCCGCTCCTGTTACCATGGACGCAGCAAGGACAAGAGGTGGGTGAGCAGAGATACTGGTGGCTCGTCTGTTAGTTCTCTGGCCAACAGAGCAGAGGATCTTCCCACAAAGGTTGTCCATGAAATAGGCAACCGTCTGAAGGCCCTTTGAGATCTAGCCGTGTTTACACACCGGATCATGTTTCATATATTTGTTTACCTGCTGTGGGTGATACTGCCTGTTTGAGATTGCCTATTATTCTCTTGCAGCCTGGCTTCAGACAAGTGAATGATTAATCTATTGAGCCAAGAGCCAATAGCCATCACAGCACACAGTAACCAACCTCAGGCTGTCTTGGTAAAGAGTCCCTTAATGGGACTGATTACAGTTGGCAGTCTTAATTTTGAATGATCTGTAAATGGGTTGAACAGAGAAGAATTAGTCTAGAAGTTCAACATCTTGGCACATTTGGCCATTGGCACAATCGCCTACAGTCATATGAGAAGATACAGATTCCCTTATATTATCAGTGCCTGTTGATCTGGAGGGCAGTGAAGACAGCTGCTCAGTAGATAAAATGAAAGTGGCTTCAGAGTTACTTGACGTAATATCTACTTGGTTTTAGGCTATAATAGATTAGGTTTTGGTTCTTCATTTGTGACTAAACTTTTATCACTTTCCCAACAAAGTCCATCGTTATCAGACATCAGCTCCTTGTCAACAACTACATTGTCATCCTGTCCTGCAAGTATGTCTGGAATATAGCTCCATCTATGCATTTGCCTTAAAAATGAATCTGAAAGTCACTGAAAGTCGTTTTGATGTTGTTGGCTTGTGTATCTGATGACTTGTATTGTGCACCTGCACCTCCAATTTGTTCACTGCACATCTCGTCTCTCTGGCCCCTGGTTCTCAAAACAACAGGCACTCATGTTTAACAGGAATGTACCCACTAACCTAATGCAGAGGGGTGTAGTATCTGAATCTATGCATATGTCCTCATGTGTTCTTATGTGTATGGCCTGATGTGAACTCAGCAGTGAACCCGCTGCTGCACTCCTTCCCTAAGGACGTTAGGGTCCATATATGGTCTTGTTGTTGCCAACGTCCACCAAATTGAAACCAGATGGTCATTGGGGGTGCAACTATGGAATGTATACATTCTCCCCCACTTCTAGCATCTTCCTCCCTGGTTGCTGGGAGGTATAAAAGGTGATGGGAACAAAGCATCATCGGAGTTGCTCACATCTGGCCCAGAGACATCCCCAAGTGTTCTAGGTGCCTGACTGACATCTTGACTTCTTTGAAATAAACCAGTTTTTATCCAACTAAGTCTGTGTCAGTGAAGACTCCTTCAACATCTACATCACCTGAATCCACCAGAAGAATTCACCACAGGGGCAACAGGGTAACAGGTGAATTTGCCAAAATGTTGACCTATCCCTTTAATTCAACACGTAGAGACTTGTTTTTCACCTGCTGATATTTTCTTATTTCCTTCCGGGAGCGGATGGCGCTGAACTCTTCTCTCTTCTGATTGGACTTGCGGCGGTCGTGCTCAGTCATCCACAGATGGAAAATCCCAATGCAGTTCACACACACAAACAGGATAGCGTTTGCCACCAGCTGATAAAAGAACAGAAAGAAAAGAAAGGCGATCCTCAACATCTTCTTTGGCTCGCTGGAACAGATAATCTCCTCGCAACAGTAAAGTACGTTCATGTCACTTGTTTGTGTGTTTTACGACACACATTCCTGAGTGAAGAGATCATTTGTGTTCCAGTATAGCTGCAAATCCTGCCCTGCCCTTCCAACACAGAGCAGTAATGTCAGGCTCAGCTGAGTCCCACATAGTAACTGAATTTGCAAGGGTTTGCAAAACAGTTACTTACACAGGCAAATTTCTTCTTTGCATGCATTTGCGTGTGAAGATACTGTATTTGCGACTTAACACTTTACAATGACCAAGTACGATCAAACATGCCCAGCAGTGACCAGTTCTGATCATTTCAATGAATTTCAGGATTCCTTTGTGGATCTCTGAACAAAGCAAGGGTGTTTTATTGTTACCTGCTCGACGAGGTCTGGTGTCTCTGGTCTTGTCACAGGGACATATACGCTAATGATGACAATGTGTGAAACACTGGTCCATATCCCGACGATGATGGCCCAGGCCATTGAGAGGGGCAGCACTGTATATACACTCAGGGACAGGAAGAGGAAAAATGCCACCTGTGACGATAAAACGGCAGAGAGGAAATGAGATGCTGAGAATTCCTGTTGGCCAAGAACGATTTCTTCAAATAATGAACTACACAGATTACCTGCTCCCATGTGGTAACTGGCCCTCCGGTGAAGATGAACACTATGGCTGTGATATACAGGGTACCCCAGACAAAGAGGGCCAACGCTCCTGCGCAGCGCCTCACCGTGGCCAGCCAGGGAAGGCAGACGAGCAGCATGGCACTTAGACACAGCACCACACACAGCACTGATAGGGCACCAACGTGGACATCAATGTCCTATGAAGAGATGGCAAAACTTGTAAAAATGTGTGTGTGTGTGTGTGTGTGTGTGTGTGTGTGTGTGTGTGTGTGCATGCAGTGTATTCAAACAGTATCATAATCTTCATTTATATACACTTCAAAACATTTTATAGAGCCTAAAATAAAAGGTATTACAAAGAAGTTATGAAAATGCTAGAGAATTTGCTATCCTGCAGAGACAGGCAGTTCCAAAGCTGTGGGGCTCAGTTGGAAAAAGCCAAGATTCAAGATACAAGAACTTTATTTGTCACATACTGATGATGGATGTGCAGTGAAATGACAAAAGGGGCAATGCTTACGAGAGACCGCGCAAACAGCAAATACAACATTCAGTAAAGAAAGAAAGAGCGGTAAGAACAATCTGGACCGTACAATATATGCAATAAACAGCCTGGTCTCCCTTTCTTACGAGCCAGAGTGCAGCAATGACTGAGAGGTTCCTGTCCTGAGGAACTGATATCTGAGGCACATGAGCAAGCTCATATTGCGAGCCACTGAGTATGAGTTGCAAGGATGGGTGTCACATGGACTGTCATACGGTCTCCTTGAGTTTGTTAATAATCCAGCAGCAGCATTTCGAGCAAGCGGAACACCACAGTTGTGGAAAACTCAAGGGCATGTGACAAGATCATTTTAATATGAGAAATGTTCCTTAGTTGACCCGAATGATCTGCAGGTCAAAACGACAATGAGTGAGTTAGTAGAGCTAAAAATGATGCATAGATTGCATGTTAAATTTGTACTGTCAAAGACAAGACTGTTTTATAGCATGTTTATGTTAGGATGGACAAACAGGAGGGGGTCAGATTTAGACCCACTGAGCTGAAGGACGTTTTGATACATCCAGCCTTTAACGTATGACCCCGCGTTGCTACTGCTCGGTGACACGTAGAGTTGCATATCGTCTGCATAACAGCAGAAGTTTGTTACGTCTGCAAACAAAAGTGACCCAAGGGAAGAATATAGATTGAAAGAAAACATAAATCAAGAAGTGATCTGAAAGAACCAAAAGATGTCTGTCAGAGAGTTGTCACTGATCTCCAGTGTCCTTACTGCCAACACAGTCGGGAAGAACTTTGTGAGAACATCTGATAAGCAGCACACTCTGTCTGAAGCAAGCTCAACCTTGACTCCCTGTATTTGACAACTAAAGCCAAATCATAGCTCCTGCCTCTTCCTCCGCTCATTTCTCAACTCATATTCTGAGCAGCCGAAAAGAATTCAGATGTGTGCATGAACTCTGATCACCACAACCCAGTTGCCTCTTTAGGATCAGCTATGTTCAATAGCAGTTATAAGACACATCTAAGAAGAAAATAGATGGCACAGGCTTTTCAATCAGCTCCTGTGATGAGAAGCGAGGATCTTTTTATAATTGCACTGACTAATGGATACTCTAAACACGTTTTTCTGTTTCACATTTAAAAACCCTGTGAGCAAGTTCGGATCGCCAATACTTGAAGTCCATCAGTGTTCCGCTGAAAAACCTCAACTATACAGCACTATGGATTCTCAATCGTACAAAGAAGAAGCACGTGCACTATGGACCTCAAGACTGTGGGGGAACATATAGTTGCTGACAAAGGTCCAGATAAATAAGATATGACTCTATCAATATTATCATTTAAACTTCAACACCAACAGTAAATAAAAAGTGCCATGCGTGCCATGAGTATTCAGAACAGCACCAGGTCAGCTGTCATTGGGTGAGAGTGTTACGCACAGCTGTGGTTATTTATAGCTCCTGTTCCACCAATTTATCACGTGAAGCGTTCTTGTAAACGTCATCGTGGTAATCTCTCAGACAATATTATTAAATGTCAAAGCATTACAACCATTGCAATTAGAGAGCAGATACTAAATGTAACTGAGATCACATAAAAATGATATATTCACACTGATATATATGCATATTGAGCTAAAATATCATTGCAAGTGTTATTATCTAGAAATAGATTAAATAACACAACCTGACAATCAATTACGTTTTGTTAATTTAGTCTCAAACTGTCACCCAATTTCCTTCAAAGCCTCACCTTGTCTGGAAAATGCTTAGTCTAACCAGGCCTCGTGGCACATTCTTCTTAAAAATGTAAAAATAATGTTGGTGAATAAGCATTTGCATTTTTAAGATATCAGTGATATTTACAGTGGTGCAGTGATTAGCACTATTGAATCACAGCAGGAAGGATGTGGGTTCGATTGTGGGCCCGGGGGGCCTTTCTGTGAGCTAATCTCTGGAATTGGGATCTCTAAAGTGTCTGTGTGTGAGTGCGAATGAATAAACTGAACTGTGAATTTTTGTCTTTGTTTGTCGTTCTGTGTGGCCCTGTGTTAAACCGGCGACTTGCTGAGGATGTACCCTGCCCCTGTGACCTTGAGTGCTGGAGGAAGCTGGAGAGATGGAGAGAAGAGAATGCTGATGATCAAGGTGATCTGCTTTGGTGACCCCTGAAGGGAACAGCGAAATAGTAAAAATGAAGGATTATGGTATAACCATATGATATGGTACATTGTTCCAGCAAACAACAAATTCCATTTATCCGTTTTCTGTCAGCACCTTATCCTGCACTGAGGGCTGCAAGAGTTCTAGATCCTATCCCAGCTTTCTGGGGGTGAAGTTGGGGTGCAATCTGAACCAGTCACTCGTTGGTCACCACACAGAGACAAACAACAATTTGCACTCACATGGACACCAACAGACAGGAGGAACAGAGGAGACTATGGGAGGAAACAAATGACTTTCTAGCCAGGTGCTTAGAAATGCCAAGTCAAGAACATGTGTTTCCCTCACAGAACAGGTTTAATGCTCTTCTTCCTCTACCAACGATGGATCTGAGTGTGATGCGTGGCATGTCGCTGAAGCAAAACAAAACTGCTATAGTGCAACAATATTTTCTTTTCAGTCCACTCCTACTTCCTGTTCCCTGTGAGCTGCCCGTGCCATGCACAACAGTCTTTTGTCCCTAAATGGAGCTCACTTCCACATAGTGACCATTACAGAGATTAAGTAGAGGTGCACCACAACACAAACGTCATTTTATGCAGGGATGAAAATGTTAACTTTGTCATTATGCAAAAACATCTCCAAACATGTACATATGTATATACTATAAGTGTACAATTATGAGTTGTTTTTTTTTATTTCTTATTTGCTTGGTCTTTGCTCAGCCAGTGTATGTATTCTAAGATAAGACATCTGTGTTTATTATATTAACCTGCATTCAGAGTCGTGGGGAGCTGGAGCACATTCCCAGCTATCTTCATCAACAGTATCAGCCGACTGTATCAGTCACCAGTTCAATGCTTTGCCACACAAACAGATAAAGAACTTTTAAATGCACATGATTTAAGGCTACCTAGTTACTTAGTGTGCATGTGTCTCAGGGCTGTGGGAGGGAGCCAGAGAAACAAGAGAGACACAGAGAACCAACACAGAAAGTTTTGGATATTTGGATTTTGCTATCAGGTGAACGTTTTTATCTTGATAAAGTAGCGATAACCTACTTATGTGGCACCTGTGTAGTGAAGCAGATTAAACTCTAAAGTAAACACTTTTTCACATTAGAAAATGAAGGCCTCAGATATAAGTTGCTTTGCAATAAAAGTGACCAGCACTGTGCCTTCAACAAGACAACAAGAATGAAACAGAAAACGATGGCCAAAGAGAAGCATTTAACTTGACTTGATCCGATTTACACATCAGATTTCAAAGTCTCACTAGTCTGTCTTTTCTGAAATAATAAAATAATTCACAGCTTCAAGACTCCCAAATTTGCAATATTGAACATTCTGGTTTTCTGTTTCCTAAAAATTACATTTGTTCATCAACTCTCCAATCTTTTTTTTTATGCCCCGTCAGAGTCCAAACATACAGCACGGCATCAACAAGTCGCCCAGCCAATCCTTTTCAATTCACAAAGTATTGCATTGAATGGAATGGCAAATAGCAGCTGCTACACCTTTATTGGCAACCGCTGTGACTCCATCCCCTCTCCCCCCCTCAAAGGAATAATAATATTCCCGCCTTTAAGATCCAGACAAAATGGGCTTATTACACACACACACCTATGCAAACACACACACACACTGGTCTTACCCTTCCTGTGGTGGGAATGAGGACAATAATGGAAACGCAGAAGGCCAACGACAGTACCAGTCCCGACAGCATGGCGGGAGTCTCTTCCACACACTGCAGGAAAGCCCGGTGGAAAGTCTGGTAGCAGCAGCACATCCCCTCTCTGACTGTCCGCCTGGAGGCCGTGCTCTGCCGGTCCTCCTCCTCGCCAACATCCTTGCCCCACCTCACGTCGATGCTGTTTCTGGTTTCACGGACTTGGTGGGTGAAGTCAGCGGGTGGAGAGGAGCCCTGTTTCTCTCCATCCACGCTCCAGTCAGTTGCAGACTCCACCCTGTCTTCATCGCTGTTGTTGTGTACCTTTCCGACTTTAGAAGCGTCTAAATTTGGTTGAGAGAAATTCAGCGAGGACACATTGTTGGTCTTTTCAAAGGAGCTCCTGTCAAGTTGGGACAGCCTTTGGTTGCAGAGGTCTGAGCAGAAACTGCTCCCAGAGTCACCGTCGTGGCTGCGGCCGCCGCTGGAGTCGGAGTCGCAGCAGGTGTTTGCAGGCGATGAGGAGCTGTTTTCAGCTCGGGGCCGGTCAGAGCTGGACGAGCTGGTTACTGCGTCGCCATCCGTAGCCTGCGGAGTGAGAGGCGCTCCGCTCGGCAAAGACGACGGGAATTCGGGGTGGCAGAGTCCAGATTGCGAAACGTTAAGGTCACTACTTTGCGTGGATTCGTGGGCATTTCGATTGAAGTCCTCCAGCTCCAGGATATTCCCACCAGGGATTTTGCTCTTCCCATTGCCGGTGATAACTGTGCTGGATTCCTGGCCCTGGCTCCCCTTCTCTTGAAATCCTCGTGACTCGTCCGGCATTGTGACTGTGCAGGTGTTCAGAATCTCATTGTCTAATACCTTGACATGATGCTTCCTCTCCCTGCCAGTCCGAGTGTCTTCCTGAAGTGGCTCTCAACCTTTTGCTCTCTTGTCGCGTGTCAATAATTAGAGCCTTCAACTGTTGTCAGATGTTTGGACGTTGGATCAAACTTGTGTTACACAGGTCCGTTAGGGTCCCAGAGGTGGTTGGTGGGGAGTCTTGAACCACAGCAGGATCTCCTTTGTTGGGCGCTGTGTGATATTATATAATAAATGAATAAATATCAGGTATGAGGCAATAAATCAAAACATACAATATTTCTCTGCTAAAGCAAATCAACAGACATGAGTTTGTTGCTGTGCATGGTTTTAATTCCAGCTTACTGACAATTCTTCGAGTCATTTCCCCATTACTTAAAAACTTGTTCAGCAACCCGTGCGTGAGCTCTCACAGTCAGTGACAAACACTGGTGCATTCAGGTGTGTACAGGAATGATATGTCAGCGACGCGCCCAGTGCACATTAGGAACATTTTTTTTTTTCCAGTCAACACCCACTTCTGATTTTCCTCTGTCACGTTCCTCACCTGCTTCTTTTTCACTGTTATTTCACACCACATAACAAGCCTCCGTGCTGAGTATCCTACCGACCTTTCAAAATGATTTCCAGGATTGAAAATCACAATTTTAATCTGACTCTTTTTGGTACAAAACACGTCATAACAAAACTAAAGACGGATTAAGCGGTAAATTCAGATCATGACGTACCATGATTGAGCTTCTGTGTTGCTCTTCAACATTAACAGCCCTGTACTTTTCAAACACCAGCTTCCTGTAAGCGCTGCTCTCAAAATGCAGTGCATTCACTTTTCTTCTTAAATGTGTCAAGTGCTACTTTGCTGCAGCCATTTTCCACTGGTGTTGGCTGGTTTCACTACTGTGTTCTGCTGGCAAAAAGCAAGTTACAAAGAGGAGGAGGGATTTTCCAAAACTTACTTTAACTTCCAGACGTTAAGAGAGTTTTCAGAACCTCACCGGTGAATTTTTGTTTCGAACGCATTGAATAATTCAGAAAGTGCGCTTGTGCAGTTTAAATAAGTGTACAAAGAGATAAACACTCTAAATAATCAGTGCTTTTATTGTCAACTTACAGCAAAATGGGACAATCTACATTTTCGCGGTTAAAAGGACTTAAAGCACTCGAGTGACATATCCCATTTGTTGAATATGATTTTAAGTTGCCCATGTGATGTCTATTACTTTGTGAGTTTTTCTTTTACAGCAGCAGCAGCAGCAGTAGTTTTGAGTAGGAGCATTTCATTTGTGTTGGTGCGGCTGATTCAATTACACGGGAGCCCCACGAGATCGAATAGAGACGAACCTGCGTCAGATCAAAGCCATTTCAGAAAGAAAGCGCGTGAAGGCAACACTCAAACCATCTGAAGCGAAACTATGCTAAGAGACGGCGAGCAGTGAAGTGAACGTTATCGTTCCACATCAGCCTTTTTCCCGAATGGCAGATGATCTCCACCAGACTTTCCCCTCCCTGGTGTTGGCGGCGGGTGAAACCGCACTACTTGGAATATCGACGAAAACCAACCACTTGGTTGACGATGCTCGAAGGTTTACAGAGCACTTGACACCGGCACTTCATCAAGACCCCATTCAGCGCGCGAGTCAACAGCGCACTAACATTTCTGGAGGCTAACAAATAAAGTTTTACATTCGTTCTGTCTATGAAGTCGCGGGCGCCCTGTGATATGAATGAATAGGAGACAGACTTACATAAAGCCAGATGAGTCTTACCTCATTGTTTCTTACGGACGTCTCTGCCGCAGTTGCCTTGAGCGTCAAATAAATCCAACCATTGAACGCAACAGTCGGAAAACGCGTCGGAATTATCTTTCAGAATCCTGCTTCCTTTGCAGTAAAGACCCTTTTTAAAAAAAACAAAACAAAAAAACCTCGTGCGCAACGAGTGTGTGTGTGTGTGTGTGTGTGTGTGTGAGAGAGAGAGAGAGTGTGAGAGAGAGAGAGGCTTTGTGCGCGAGACACCTAGGTGAGGGCGCGGACGTGCGCAGGCGGGCACGAGCGCGCTGGTCCTGGTAACCAAATAAGATGTGAGAGGCAGGGATGGAGAGGTGGCCAAAGGTTGCAGCAGTCACACTGGACGGAAAGGGCAGGCTGTTTAAATAGCTTTATACATATATATATATATATATATATATATATATATATATATATATATATATATATATATATATATATATATATATATATATATATATATATATATATATATACATGACATTATTTTGTACGCATGTGAAAACGTGTGTTGGTAGATTGTTCACTGTAACAACAACACATTAGCAATCTTCAACTACTTTATTGGTGTGACAATATTTCCCCATAATGCCACACAGGCAATTTTTTTTTACGACATTGACAAGCACACAAAAGATACGGCGTCGGGAAGATGGTGACGCTGGACGTTTAAGTGCCAGATGGGAGATGTGGGTAACCTATTGGTAATGTACTGCTCCAGTAAGGTAGGTCAATGCGTTTCATAAAGCGTCACAATCAACAATGCTTGTCCATGAGCTGAAAGAGCTAGATACAAAGCTCAGGTGTTTAAAATGACTATTTCCTTTGGCACAGTTAATTATCAACCCCCAACAGTATATTTACCTTGTAGCTCCTCGTCTACCGCTTATCCAGGTCGCAGTGTCCTTAACGGGGAAAGCCAAACCATCCTCTCCCCCCCCCTCTACTTCCACCAGCTTCTCCAGGGGCAGCCAAGATGTTCCTAGGCCAGACGGGAGACAAAGTCTCTCCAGTACCCCGGCAGTCTCAGAAGACCCGGCTGAAGTTGTTGTCACTAAGTTGAGGAGTGTCTGTGAAGGATCTCAGCCATCCAGGTCATCTTAAAGTAGAAGGGTTAAGTTGGGGGCGACTGCACTTGTTCTTGTGATCTTGTGATTTCTCGGAGAACTGAAGAAGACTTTCGGGTGACAGGCGAAACGTCTTCATGACCACAAGATCAAGTCTAGTTGCCCTCAACTCAACCCTTCCACTTAAACTTAAGGAGTCCACTTTTTTTTGTGATATCACAAAAAGACACCTTCAGGGTTGTGTTTTTAGCACAGAGGAAAAATCAGAGGAAGTCAAATCGGTAAAGGATCAACTTTTCTAATTTTTATGGAGGTCATTCACAGGTTATAGTACACTTACAAAATAATGAAATTTTACAAAACCTGGGCACTTTGATACCAATGTAACTCACCACCAGGGGGAACTAAAGATGTTCCGTTTTCATTTGGACCATTACTCTATAAGGTTAATATGCCACACACACTACTGGGGAGGGGAGGGGAGGGATATAAGGGAAGAATGGAGCGACGTACCTTACATCACACCTTGCAATTCTGCATTTTACTTTTAAAAACCTCAGTACCATTGGCTATTATCAGTTTTTAAACCTCAAATATTGATAATAATTATTCTCTTAATTCTTTATTTGAATTATTCTTTTACTCTCTGTGCACCTTTTTATGAACTGTTTGCTGAAGACTGATTGTGCAGCTGAGAAACTGAATTTCCTTTGGGATAAATAAGGTGCTTATCAATCTATCTATCGACACTTTAGCAGGACCACTGGTGTTGACAAATGACACCAGCAACAGCATTGGCAGAAAAACAGAATAGGTCCTTTGAGAGAACGCAATAGAATATGGAATTAGTGGTGAAAGATTTCCCTTTGCATGTCCATTTAAATGTTTAAGAACTACAAAGCAAACCACGATCTCATTCCTTCGGAAAAAGGGTAGTGTAAGGAAGCTAAAGATGTTTTTGGAATATTTGTGGTTGAACAGTTTTGAATGGGAGAACATCTAGAACCAACACCCATGTGTTCTCTTTAATTTAAACTCCCGTGGAGCTGAATCAGATGCGCGGGATCTTTGTCAATGGTTCAGCACGCAGCGAGTGCAAATTCTCTAAGTGTTACTCAGGGTGTTCCTAAAATAGATGTTCTGCCTGTTTTCACTATTGTTGACAACTCACCGCACCGGTTTCAATAAAAGTCTGAGAAGAGGTCTGACACAGAGAAGAGTCCGAGTCACGAGGTTGAAGCTCCACGTTTCTGTGTCAACTAAGATATCCACAGATAGTGGGTATAGTGGATCACAAATGAAATTCTCTAGAGCAAAAGGAGATATGAGAGAAAGAGACAGAGGGAGGGAGAGAGAGAGAGAGAGTGAGAGAGAGAGAGAGAAAGAGAAAGATGGTGACATACCTAGAATTCCTTAGCTGCCTGCTCTGTTGGCAGTAAGCAAACAGGACAGTAACATTTTGTGTTTTTGTTTGCAACTTTTTAAGCACACTTTTTCCAAGCAAAACAACATAGAAAACAAAAATTATATATATATATATACATATACAGTACTGTACAGTAAATTAAAATCTCCTGAGAAGGTTGTTGTATTTGCCCATGTGTGAACTCTTCTGAGCCAACAACCCAACACAGACTTTTTAAAGGCTCAGGAGCCTTTTGCAGGTGTTTTGGATTCTTTGGACTCTTTGAAGCTACAAAACTGAAGCTTTTCACAGTATTCTCATTTTCTGAATTTGTGGCTTTGTGGTTTTAATAAGCTGAAAATCTTAATCAGCAAAGTTACAACAAGGAACTGCTTGAGATGTCAATTTGCGTGGAATGGCTCAATGGAATGTGTTGCTTTCATCTTTTATGTGAAATTGCCAAAATAAAACAACTTTTACTGGATATTCAGATAGTACTGTATATGCACAATTTATACTATATATGTATATATATATATATATATATATATGTATGTATACATACGTGTGTGTGTGTGTGTGCATGAAGTGAACTGGTGCAGTGCTTGGCAGTGTCGGAAGGTTGTGGGTTCCGAGGCCCAGGTCCCAGCTTCATTCCATAAAACCAGAGACATGCACATTAGGCCCATTGGCAACTCTACATTGTCTGTAGGTTTTGATATAGGAGCCTCTCCTCGCTGTAATAGGGCGAAGGCAGGGTGACACCCTGGACAAGTTGCCAGTTCATCAATCTAAATCTGAATCTACATCTACATAATATAATAAATCTAGTACTTGGTAAGTATTCAAAGTTCTTAGCTTTCTGCCAGATCCGATCTGACAGCACATTGACGTCCGTCTCCGTGGGGTGACACTGCAGCACCAGCGCCACCGTGTTGTCCTGGCCGCTAAACACCTGACAGAGTTGCTCTCGGAGGCTGGCCGTTTCCTCCGGACTCCTGTCCACCGCTGCAGCCACAGCTCCAAACCGCCCGTGTTGCTGGTTCCACCCGTTTTTCACGTTCCCGCCCTTTAGCCTGGTTCCCTCTGCGAGACGCATCTTGAGCGCCACCCAGTGTCCGGTCGCGGTAATGGATGACCTCAGTTTGAGAGGGCGGAGCCACGGGAGACTAAAGTGGTGGCGACACCAGCAAATGAATGGTGTCCTGGTTTATATTCCGTATGAATATATGGTGAATTCTTCTGGTTGCAGCAGTCAAGTCTGGATGTTGAAGGAATCCTCGTGGACGCCGACTTGGTTGTATAAAAACTGGTTTATTACAAAGAAGTCAGGTATCAAACAGGCGCCTGGAGAGGTTTTGTGTCCAGATGCGCAGAAGCTCTCACAACCTCTCTGAGGAAAGTTTGTTGAAGTTATACCCACAGGTCTCGTCATCAGGCACATTCCATATCAGGAGGACAAAGAGGCAATTATAACATAAAAGGTGAAGGGATGGGAAAGTTACTGGCCAGAGTTGGAATGTGTGTTTTCTAAACAGTCTTCCTAGGGAGTTGAGATGCAACCTTCCAAGGACAGGTTGCCTAATACAGAAGCTGCGCTAACGAGGGGCTTGTTTGTCTTATCAGGCAAGAAGCCTGCAGGAGTAGGGCCAAAGCTTCAGACACGACAAATGAAAATAAAAATGAACGACATGTAAATTTCACGTAGGAACATCACAAATTAACACGTAGAAGCAGATTATTATTTTTTTATTTAAACATAATCAGTGCATTTTTAAAGTCTACCAAATCACTGAATTTGAGGGCCCATAAATTGATAAATAATGAGCGTGTATGTTCATGATAACTGGCTCTGTGAATTATTCTTATGGCTCTCTTCTGTAACATGGAAATTTGGTTTGAGATTATTTTTTATGTGTGTCCCCAGACCTCCACACAGTAGGTGATGTATTAATTGTTGTATCGTTAATGTGTGGTTTCCAGCTTAATTTGTTTTCAATAATAACTCCTAAAAATGTATTTTCATATACTCTCTCTATTCCAGTGTTGTCTACAAAGATTTGAGTTTGATTTAGAGTTTTATGATTTCCAAATATATATATTTCATTTCATATAAATTGAATGACAATTTATTAATATCAAACCAACGTTTAGAAGTTGCGAGTTCTTTCTCCACGGTATCCAGAAGTTGCAGCAGGTCAGAACTCGCATAAAGCAGGTTTGCATCATCAACAAACAAAACAAAAGGCAACAGTCTGGACACATTACAAATGTCATTAATATATAAAATAAATAACTTCGGACCCAGCACATAACCTTGTGGAACCCCACATGTAACCCTCAGTAAGTCAGACTGTTCATCATTCAGTTGTACATGTTGATGTCTATTATCCAGGTAGTTTTTAATCCAATTGTATGCTCTCCCATCACCACCACAGAGGAAGGAGACCTACCTCTATAGTGGTGATTGGTGAGTAGCTAAAGGAGACCTGTGATGCTTTTCCCATTTCTGACCTGTAAACACCGTTACAATGTTGGATACTAGTGTCAAACGATGCCAAAGCCTCAAATAATGAGGTTCATGCATTTGGATGTGAGGCCTGCAAGTTGTTGTGCATGGTTCTGCACGCTGTGTTTTACCGTCTTTTATCATTGTCGCATTGACGTCAATGGCCTGGCCCCGCCCTCTCCCGCTCTGTCTCGGAAGTTATATCGCTGTGCATTGTATGTCCTAACCAACAGGGGACATGTACAATGATTACAATGGTTAAAGGTCCAGTGTGTAAAATTTGGCTGGATGTATGATTTTAATATTGGTGAAAGCTTACTATACAGCCCATAAACAAATTAATAAGTGTTTACTCGAAGTACAAAAAAAAAAAAATCATTTTCAAAGTCATTTGGTTTTCCTACCCATAGATCTGTTCTTACATTCAGAAAATAATATACTTTTAGAGCAAGAAATTAGAAATGCTGTACCTGAAAGGAGGCCAATGATCCTCTTTCCATAAGCTCCATGACAAGTCCAAGATGTGTTGATGGGCCAGAATCTGGCAATTTACCATTGAAGAGGCCCAGCACATGGATAACATGTGGGCTGCATCCTCTGGACATCATCTTGACCTCTTGTAACAAAGAGGCACCAGTCTTGCGTGAGCATTGAGAAAGCAGTCACTGAAATTGCTCATATGCCCGTGAAGGTTCTCAGTCGTCTAGGTCATCTTAGTACTTAGAATTAAAATTGTGTCGTGTTTCACACTGTTCACACCTTGTTTGAAATTGAAATTCAATAAGAAATTGATTGTCACTGAAAAACCAACTGTCTAGACATCTTCACATTCAGTACTCACAATTCAAGTTCAGTTCTCAAAATTGAGTTTCAATTTTTGTTGATGGACCGGCGTTCCGGTTCAACTCGCTACGATGTTAACTGGCTACCTTTGTTCACTCAAATTTTACTATTCAAATACAGTTTTTCAATGCAATGATTAAAATTTAACAATACAATTTCAAATTATGTGATTCAAATTCAAATTTTTAATTCAATCATTCGCATTTAGCTATTCAAATTCAAATATAAATGATTCAAATTCAGTTTCTGGTGGCACATATTTCAGCCCATGGCATTGCTCCTAGAAAATTACTCCAAGAAAATGTTTTTTTTTGGGGTCTAAGGGAAATTTAGTTTTATTTAGCTTTCCTGAAGAGGCTAGCACCAGGCAGAAGTTGCTTTTTCCCAGCTAGCCAAAGAGAAAAACCTTTATTTACCATACATGCAAATGAAAAATGAGAAATCATTTATGGGGGATATAAGGGATATAGGTTGAACACAAAACAAAAAGCTCTCATGACAACGTGAATACTAGTGTATACCAGAAGCAGAAGGCAAAGGGAATTTTTTGATTCATAGTTTCACTTCTGCTTTCACATTGTTTGGGAATCCAGGAGGAGGAGGGTTTTATGCACATTTCACCACGGACAGACTGCAGGGGTAAGTGCTTTCCCTGCTTTAGCCATTCAATCATTACATTTCAAAATGCTCACTGACCAACCAAAAAATTCTATATATATTTTACAAATGATATCCAAACGTTGGAAAGACTGTGTACAATTTATGTTTGACTAATGTTGTGTATAACGAAAGTATGAATGGGTTGAAAAGCAGACAAATCTGGATGATGATTAATGAAGTAGGTCTCAAGAAAGAAAAACTAATTTCTTCACATTTCTTTTTCCTTTTTGTGCCACTGGTTTGTAATATGACTCCGATAATTTCTGTCATGTGTGCAGCTGTGTGAAGTACACAAGTCTAGGAACTTCCATTGTAGGAAGCAGGCACATTGTCGAGTATTTCAACTGTACAAAAAAAACCCCAAATCTGTAGAAGATTGTAAACTGTTAAAGATGATTAAAATGATTATATGTTTCCATAAGAAAAAGTTGCTTAGTCGATTTGATGAATGTGTGAAAATAAGAAACCCTGGATCAGTCGTTCTGCAAGTTAAAGTTATCACCATGTGGCAACAGATTAGAAATCACTCAGAAACACCTAAGTATATGAAAAAGTTATCGCCATTGCATTTTCTTTTAACTCATCCCTGTGTTTGTGAGTTGAGTTTGTCATTTTACTTATCTTGTCTGAAAGTCTACTTCCAAACAGCCAGGGTCTCAAGCAGAAGTGAAATCTATGAATCCCAGTTTTTGTTTCTCTCTTGCAATTTATGATTCGCGTTTGCACAATTTTGGAATTGATTTAACACAATTCTAATTTACATCTGCATAATTGAAAATTGATTTTTGTTGCCATTAAGACACATTAATTTCCATCTTCAGCGGGCAATGGCATCATTTGGTGGCTCAGCTTGTGAAATGATAAGCGACGCCTGCCTCAGTGACTGGGTGGTGATCGGCTCAGGTGGTTTCGGACAGGTCTACAAAGCCAGGCACTGCGTGTGGTACTGTGATGTGGCCATTAAGGTGCTTCACTATGATGATGGGTAAGCCGTAAACAAAGAAAGTTTCAGACTGCTGCTTTCAATGGCCATTACCAATTTAAGTACTTGGAGATTAAGTTGAGGAAAGTGGACAGTTTTTTTTTTTTTTTTTTTTTCTATCTTCAAGATGTTTTGGCTCACACCTGAAACTCATGTATGTTGTTACTCTGACAACCCTATGGGTGAGGTTTCTTCCTCCCTGCTGTCATGGAGCCATTAGGGAAGAGACAAGGTGTGAACAGTGTGAAACACGACACAATTTTAATTCTAAGTACTAAGATGACCTAGACGACTGAGAACCTTCACGGGCATATGAGCAATTTCAGTGACTGCTTTCTCAATGCTCACGCAGGACTGGTGCCTCTTTGTTACAAGAGGTCAAGATGATGTCCAGAGGATGCAGCCCACATGTTATCCATGTGCTGGGCCTCTTCAACGGTAAATTGCCAAATTCTGGCCCATCAACACATCTTGGACTTGTCATGGAGCTTATGGAAAGAGGATCATTGGCCTCCTTTCAGGTACAGCATTTCTAATTTCTTGCTCTAAAAGTATATTATTTTCTGAATGTAAGAACAGATCTATGGGTAGGAAAACCAAATGACTTTGAAAATGATTTTTTTTTATTTTTTACTTCGAGTATTAATTTGTTTATGGGCTGTATAGTAAGCTTTTACCAATATGAAAATCATACATCCAGCCAAATTTTACACATGGGACCTTTAACCATTGTAATCATTGTACATGTCCCCTTGTTGGTTAGGACCTAAACTTTTCATAATGCAGCAGCAACTGGCTGTATGGACCTCAGGATAACATTTTACCTTTTGGTTATATCAGCCTTATTAAGTACTGTCTTTTTTTTTCAACAAACAGAAAACTTTGGGTGGAACTCCACCCTGGGCCTTGGTTTTCAGACTGGCCCACCAAGTTGCTCTGGGCATAAACTTTCTCCATTCTCTGTCACCTGCTTTACTCCACTTGGACCTGAAGCCCGGCAATGTGCTGCTGGACTCCTCCCTCAAGGCTAAGGTAAAGCTGCTAGTGTAGCAGCATTTCTCCACAGGAAGAAGATTTAATCTGACAAAATGAGCGGAGTCAAGATGTGTACAGGGGGAACGCTTCAGCTCTAATATACATTTTTTTTTTAAATCATTTCGTTTTTAGAGTCTATGAGGAACTGCTGTACTCGTCTGCAGCACAATTATAAAAGTGGCTCAACACCAAAGGGCTTGCTAGGTTCTCTGTTAGGGATTTGAAGCCAAACAACCACAATGATATTCTGACGTTTGCTAAAAAATTTCTATTGGTCACGCAAGTCTGTAGAATGACTTCCCCTTGCCAAAGATTTCACTTCGTCACTTGACAGTTTTGGTTTCCATCAGTTTGCTGATTTCCCAAGGTCACACACTGGATTTAATCTGCTGCTTTGGTCTCAGCCCCTCCAACTGTACTGCTGACAAACTACATACGGACCATTTCCCTACTCTCATTTTAGTGTCACCCTCCCCATCCAACCCCTCTTAATAGACTCTCCTCCAAAGGCATCACTCACACACCCCTCCTCTGATTTCACTCCTATCTTACTGACCACACTCAGTTCATCAAGGTCAAATCCTTCTCTTCACAGCCCTCAACAACCCTCAGTTCAAATCCAGACTCAAATCCTTTCTGTTCAAAATCGCCTTTTCGGTGTGACTCCACTAGTCCGTGTCTATTTTTACTCTATTTCATGAATTATTATTATTCATTCTTACCGTGTGTAATTTCTAATCTGTTGTTTATTGTATTTGTTTGTAAAGTGTCTTTGAGTGTCAGAAAGGCACTTATAAAGAAAATGTTTAATTCTTATTATTGTAATTCTTATTATTATTTTTTATAATGATAATAAATTGGTCACCAACTGTGATGTCATGAAGTGTATTTGTCTCTACAGTCTTGGTCAGGTCATTTCTTCTCCTGTCGAGGCATTGCCCTGGCTAATAATGATAATAACAATAACAATAATAATAATAATATAATAATAATAATTATATTAGACAAAGAGACAAAGGAACCCATCACTGGTCAAGAAAAACCACCAACAACAGAATTATGGAAACTCTTGTGACTTCATGCGAGGGGGGAGACAAACGGGAGCAGCAGACATATTAGCAATGAGTTGTAATCGAGAAAGTACAAGAAATAAAAAAGGAAGTGAAAAAAATTGACCGCAACACACACACAAACTGAATGCTGATACGACAAGTGAGAGACTTCCTGTCACTGCCTGCTTACTCTTTTCCCAAAAATGAAAAGCTCCATTGCACCCTTTCTGTTTCTTAATGTGAATCTTTCTCTCCTCTCAAGCTCACAGATTTCGGCCTTGCCCGCTTTTACAGCAGCACCACGCGTGTTTCTGACAAAGACAGTGAGGCAAGCGGAGGGACGTACAGCTACATGCCACCGGAGGCCTTCAACTTGTCATATAAACCAACACGAGGCTCTGATATATACAGGTGACAAAGTGCTGAATGAGCAGCAGAGGTTCAAAGTACCTCAACGCTGTTGAAATACAGTAAAGTCCATAGAGCGGAATGTATGGTTTCTCCAAAAAGTCAACGTGTACCCTTTGTAATGTGTTGTAATGTGTCTTTCAGCTACGGTATACTCTTATGGTCCATAATCACAGGAAACAAGCCGTATGCAAGTGAGTGATTGTCTTCCTTTCTGATTCATTTATTTATTAATTTTTTTTTACCTTGTGAGATTTGTGCTAGGCCTTTGAAATGGGGCAACAAAGCATGGATTCTCTATGGGGAACTGCCCATTAGTCCGACCTCCCATTACGGTCAGGGTTAGGGGAGATCAGACCAATGGGGGGGGGGGGGGGGGGGGGGGGGGGTCGGACCAATGCCATGCTCCGATCTCTATGAAGGGCTTGTGTGTTTGACAAGGTTGGCTGCCTGTAACAGCTATGGAACTGAAAACATTCGGTGATGAAGCAATGATGGAAATTGTGTACTTCACTCCTCTCTCTTCAGGGCATATTTCGAAATCTTGTATGTAAATGTATCATTTACTTCAGGCTGATACAGATTATGTATTATAAAAAAACCAAAAAAAACCCAGATAATTCTGAACATACCACCTTCACCGCATGAAAGAATGATAAACTCAAAGGGACAACAGGCGATGTGTGTCATTGTTCCAACCCTGAAAGCCACAACACTAAACGTCTCACCGTGTCCGATGTCTTTGAAGATACAGGTCGCACCATAGTGCAGCTTCGCATCCCTCTGGGGGATCGTCCACTACTTAATGACATCACCACTCACTGCAAAGGGATCACAGGACTGTCGCGGCTCAAAGACCTCATGATAAGATGCTGGGATGGAAACCCCAGCGTGAGGCCGTGCTCCCGCAGTAAGAAAATGACTTCCAATCTTCTTCCTCATCTTGAAATTCATCAAATTGTAACGACCTAAGAGTGCTTCTCTCCGACTGGATCCTCAAGCAGGTCCTTCTCGTCCGTGTTTTATATTATATTAGGTTTAGGGTCACTGTAATTTTCACGACATCCATTTCAACCTCCTGTACTATGCTTGGGTGAAAGCTTAGGACATGAAACACAGCAAGCAGCTGAGCAATGATCATTTTTCTTATATTAAGAGACACTTTGATACAATGATTTTATGACTACTTTTGAACACTTTTGAAAATGTGTTTTTAATAGACACATACATATTAACATCCCAATTATACTGTACGTACAGCCTGCACGTCCTTGCTTGCAATTTGTTTTCTGGTCAATAAAGAACTAAATGAAAAATAAATTGAAATCCAAAATGTAAAAGGTGAATAAATATAGAATTTAGATGACGACACTGTGTACCTTACATGCTTAGCGCGTCTTTGCCTTAAATCTGCCTTCCACGTGTCATTCCCAAGAGTGTACAGCAGAGACAGAAGAACTGTACAAGATGCACCGACATAGAATTAACGATGCAGTTTATGAAGTGCAGAAGAAATTGGTAAGAAACTCATCGAAACACATTTTTGCAAAGATGGAAAAGTCAGACGCGATGCTCACTTGTCATCTTCTTTGCAGGATGAAAAAGTGGATCAAACCAGTGCAGCGCAGATGAAGTCGGCTCACATCACTCAGGAGTCAGGTTGGAAATTATATTGGTTTGAATTTTAAGAATTGAACCTTGATTTAATGCACACGCACACCTACTCTCTCTCTCTCTCTCTCTCTCTCTCTCTCTCAAACACACACACGTATGGGTTCAATGTCGGACGCCCTTACTGACACAACCTTGGGCTGGCATGAGGAGGATGTATCTGCTTGAGCGCCTTTACAAAATATCTTAAAATAGAGAATACTTTGCAAATTTGTGTCATCCTTGGCATGCTGATCTTCTCTTTATCCTTCCCATTTTAGTGAATGTACTACTAAAGAAACCCTGGCACAGGGCATACCTAAAAGAGACATGTGAATACTTTAAGTGAATACTGGAGAAACAAAAAAGATCTGAGGGAAATCTCATGAGAAAGTTATCAAACGCTGGGCAGAGATTTTAAATATATGCTCGCTTGATTTGATGCTGCCCATCATTAACCAAGTGTCCACTGAAGCAAGCACAGTCAAAGCAGAGCTTTTGAAAAAAAGAGCATCTCAAGAGAAAAAGTTGGAACAAACTTCTCCATTGAGAGTTCCATAAAGACTGCAGAATGTCAATACAAAGAGAAGTTACTCAGCATCAAACTAAAAAAGTACAAACACGACACTGAAGACAACAAGAGGAACAAAATCTACAATTGGGAATTTAAAGAGGCCTCTTCTCCTTCACCTATCTATTCGCAAAGACGCATGGCTGCTCCAAGAGCCAGGGCTGGGCCCACGAACAGGTCTGCGTGCCGACATCCACCTACCTACCGCAGAGACCAGACCAGCCCACCAAGCAACCCCTCTTTTTTATCCAACCACGAGAAAATGGGCAGGCGAGGGCGAGGAAATGCAGGATGGGCAAACAGTCCTCCAGACATCGGCCGCCGGCAGTGCACTTAGAGCAGCTCGAAGACGCGGTAATCAACATTTCCTCAAAGTTGTCTTTTGTCCCCTACAGTGGGCTTATTTGGCCTTGAAGTGGACTTTTCTGTGTGTTTCAGACAAATCAAATTCTGTCACTTTTTCTCGAACCAGCGATTCATGCACCCGTCTTTAAAGCCAAAAGTTCTTTCTGCCCAAACGCCAACAATGCATCCGTAAACACTTTCTGTAGGGTGGTGGAGCAGGACATCATGGAAAAGGTCTCTAGACCACACAGCAGCATGTCCAATTAAAATACAAATGAAAAGTCTGCTTTGGATGAGCTGATGAAGGACATTGTTATTAAACCGTGCGATAAGGGTGGTGGTATCTGTGTGCGAGATGCTGAGAAATATAGAAACGAAATCCTTTCCGAAATGTCCAATACAGATTCTATCAGAAGGTGAACTATGACACCACCACTTCCTTTCAACAGGGAATACTCTATTACCCACACGGGCAAAAAGCTCATGTCCTCATCATCATCATTGGGTCATCACGTGTACATCTACCCACGTGATATATGTGATACGATGTCCGTGTGGTGTGGCTGACATTGGGAAAACTACAAGAAAACTCAAAGAATTATTAATGGACATAAAAGCAGTATTCGCAAAAATGGGAACTTCCCATTCATCCAACCTTCTATTAGTCCGACAAATTGCCCATTGGTCCGACCTCCCATTAGTCCGACAAAATTGACCACAATTTGTATATTGATGTTGTTTCCACGGATTGTATTTTGATATTGTTGATATTTAATATTTTATGTGGCAAAGTGATTGGTTGGTGTCACACTGCCACTCCTATTTAATGTAGCTTCCTGTATTGGCACATTTTGCTTGAAAAAGCTAATGTTTGTGTCACGACGTTTCTGGTAGGTACCGAAACGTCGCAATAAGTTCTGCGTCCAATTCAATTTGGACTTAATTGTCACCCTCTGGCGCGCCTGCTGAGGAAATAGAGGTGCAAAGATTTTTCCCTTTACCAAAACCTTCTCTTAAATATACAGTTAAAACAGATCAAGGAGAGCGAGATCCACAGTGGGAATGGCGTCATACTCTGTTCTTCTAATCTGCTTTTCTATGGATCTGTTTCCCTCCAGACAGAGCCAGAGTTCGATCTGCAAATATCAGTTATGTACTGACAGTAACCTCCCCGATTCAGGTAAAACGCTGACAATCCAAACCGTTGCTTGTGCCCGCCCAGACTTCAGCCTTTTTTCTACCTTCTTCCTCCTAAAATTCAACGGTTTACAGTGGAGGTATATCAATCTAAGAGCGTTTAAAGCAACAATTCTGGAAGCTAAAATCAATTAATACTTTAATACTTTGGCTTTTCTTTCAAAAATGCATAACTTATAAAATAAATGACTTACTGAGCAGCAGAGCTTTTCATATCACTCGTTCGCCAAACAACTTACAGACTAAATAGTGGTTTATTTCTTTCAGGAAATGCATGGCAGAAGGACTGCAAAAAAACCAAACCAAAGATATTGTGCAGGTAAAATGGAAAATGAAAATAAAGTAACACCTGTGCGGCCACTAGCCGTCTTGTCCCCTCCCTCCATGCCACTCATCTTGCCAGTTTATGTGAATACAGGTGAGCCATCGCTACAACCTGATTGGTGCCCTTACTGCCATGCCTGCTGTCCTATCGGACGCCGACTGACGCACTGAGTCCCGCTCCCAAGCCTCGACACCGCCTGCTTTGTTTTAGTATTTGTCTTATTCTAGTTTTTGTCTCTATCTAGTCTTCGTCTAGTTTGACTCTCTGTCTTGTTTCAGTCTTGTCTTTGTCCCAGTTTTTGTTTTCACTATTCATTTTTCGGCGACTTATTTTCAATATCTGGAACCACGGCAATTTTTACTCGCTTAAGACAGCAGCAGAGACAACTCAGCCTCGTTCAGTGATCACTACTTTTTTTTATTTTGTTTCTATTCTTGCCCGTTGTCAAGCCTGCTTGTAATGCATTCTTGATTCTTGATACTTGATAAAGTACTACATATGGAAGTGTTGTTGTTCGGACATGGCTGCAAGTTGATGCACGAGAGTCAGTAAAAGTTATGTACGCAATGAAGCTCGTAGTGATGGGTCATATGCGAACGAAGCGATTCTAAGAACCGGCTCTGTGAAGTGAACGAAGGGAGCTGGCTCCTGATTGGCAGAGCTGATTTTTATTTTTTTTTTGAGAGAGAGAAAGCTGCACAAGATTATTCGAGATTAGTCTAGATGTGTGCGCTGAGCACTTCACCCCTGAATGCAATAGAGTAAAGGAGAGAAAGGGAGAGACGGAGAACTGGTGCAGATGATAGACGTTATGCCGTTCATCCCGGAAGCAAACCAGAAAACGGGTTGATCCATATCCAGTTGCGGAGTTGCCGGCAATTCAGAAGGCGTTTTAGCTGAGATTTTGCACGAAATGTAAAAATAATATATCAGAAATGGAGTGGAAAACTGAATAATGAATACCATTTAACAGACACACAAGATTGGCATTTAGTTTTTTGAATGCCAATCTTGGCGAGACAAATTTTTTTTTTTTTTTAGCTGAAAGCTGCTATTTGTTTGTTTTGCAATTGTTGTTGTTTTTATTTTGATGTTCATTGATGTGTTCTTTCATTTGCACATAGTTGTATTAGCTGTTTGTTTGGGTATATCATATTTATTTTTACAGTACTGAGTTCCATGCTGAGTGTGTAAATAATAAACATTCAATATTTTTGATATATATCCAGGAACTTGCCATGACTTCTGTGTTTGTGTTGTCTTTGTCACCAACAATTCTAACCTACATAAGGCTTTTAACTAAATTTGATATTTTAACTAGAGATGGGCATTTTAAGAATATTCCTCAATCAATAATTGGGAAAATTAACGATCAATAATCGATTTTTATCAAGTTTCTATATTAGAAATGCGTGTGGCAGGAAATACTCAGACAGGGTCTTTTCTTAAATGAAATCGTATTTCCAAGAACTGATAGTCCAACAACAATCCTCTTAAATAGGGTGGTTAAAACAAAACGATAAAGATATGTGACACTTATAAAAGCAGCTGTGAAGCTCCGACGAGCCAAACCTCTTCACTTATTAACAGCTCCCTGATGTCACTGCTGAATTAAAAAAATAAAAAAATAAAAAAAATAATGATAATTTAAAAAAGAAAAGCCCACACGGCGCATAATTGTCACAGTATGTCCGTTCACATAAACAAAAGTAACATGCTGCCTTAGCTTAGCTGCTAGGCTGCAGTCCAGCAGGCAGCAATGAATGGAAGACTCGCTGTCGTAAAGTCATATCCTGACTGTTTTCTTCATTAAACAACATAATGTAACACAAATATACCACTTCATAAACCTCGTAATTCGAGGTAGCTAACTCACCAGGATATTCCAAGGAGACGGCCAATCGGAGCTTCTCTTGCTGTTCTTTCCAACAGTTCGTCAACGCTGTTGGAACTTTCCTTTCATAAAAAAAAAATAATAATAATAATAATACGATTAACTCATAATAATCATTCCAGGAATTAAATCGATCATTATTTGAATACAGACCTTTTTCCCCTTTTATGGCTCCAAACCACATCGCTATCAGAAGCAACGTGCTTCTCTGCCTGGGCCACAGCACGTGGCTGCCAGGTAGCGCTCATGTACGAGATGCGTTCATTGTTAGTGGGAAACTAGCGCGTTCTCATTAACGTGCCAAGCACATCTGGGTTTGCGGCGTTTAATAACCGTGGGTAATATAAAAGTTAAGGGTAAAATAAAGGATCAAAGTAACCTGGGTTACACCAAAAACACTTTGACGGTGTGTGTGTGTGTGTGTGTGTAAACTGAACATGAAGTAATGCAGTCTCAGAAAGGGAAGGTTGTGGGTTTCGAGGCCAAGGTGCAACTTGTGTTGGACCTCCATCTTTATTCCATAATCCAGAGACATGCACATTAGGCTCATTGGCAACTCTACATTGTCTGTAGGTGCGAGTGTTGTCGTCTATCCCAGCTGTCATAGGGCAAAGGCAACCCTGGCCAAGTTGCCAGTTCATAAATCTAAATTTGAATCGACATCTATATAATATAATAAATCTAGTACTTGGTAAGTAATCAGAATTATCAATGTTTATAATATTTGTTGTAGCAACCAGAAGGTGGTGCCAATTCACATTTTCAGTTTTTTGAGAAAACAAACAAATAAAAAAAAATCCTCATTGAGATCCACATTTTTCAAAAATACATATTAAGAGCTAAAAAAAAACAAAAAAACAAAACAAATAACAAACCCGGAATAGCAGAGTAATAAAATATATCCTTATTCATTTATTTCACACAAGAAACATGAGCTCTTAAGGGCACATCCAGATAATTAAGCATTCCAATTATTTAAGACTGAGTTATACCTTTAAAACGCTGCATGATAGAAACCAGACCAAACTGAACAAAATGTGCAGTGGTTAAAAAAAGGTCTCTAAAATCAAGCTTTGAAGAAGCCAAAGAAAGTATTTTTCCTAAATGAACATACTGGTTAAGCTGTTGATACACCCTTGGTCCTCATATCATTAAATTAGCTGATGTGCATTTACTACAGCGGAAAACTGTGCCTCGCTGCACCCAACACTTGGTTTTGTTTCATCATCTGGAAGTAAACGGCAACCATTTTTGTAATCTGGACAGATTAAGGAGTGGAAGAGGCCTCACACCTTTAGGAACAACAAGTAGCACAACATGCTGGTTCGCGTTAGAATCGGCCCCTCTGCTGAATCAAACCCTGGAGTCGCTAAGCTAATAAAGTTTAGGGAACCTTCAGACCAGAATGCAATTTTTAGGTAAGTAACGGAAACCAAAAACACAACATTCAAACATTGGAAGGTATTTAAATGTGCGGGAGTGTCAACAGAAATTTGTCTCGTTATTAAATCCTATAAAAACATCGGCTTTCTTAATTTGCTCATCATAGAAAACCCAATGATTTAAAAAAAAAAAAAAAGCAAAATTCTCCCAAACAAATCTCAGTCTGTTTGCTGTTCCAAGATCCGATCGGACAGCACATTGACGTCCGTCTCCGTGGGGTGACACTGCAGCACCAGCGCCACCGTGTTGTCCTGGCCGGTAAACACCTGACAGAGTTGCTCTCGGAGGCTGGCCGTTTCCTCCGGACTCCTGTCCACCGCTGCAGCCACAGCTCCAAACCGCCCGTGTTGCTGGTTCCACCCGTTTTCACGTTCCCGCCCTTTAGCCTGGTTCCCTCTGCGAGACGCATCTTGAGCGCCACCCAGTGTCCGGTCGCGGTAGTTGATGACCTCAGTTTGGGAGCGCGGAGCCACGGGAGACAAAGTGGTGGCGACGCCAGCAAATGAATGGTGTCCTGGCTCTGGGTTTCTGAGAAAGTGTAATATGTTGATGAACTACGTGAACATTTCACCTAGGGAACATCAGACATTAACACGTAGAAGTGTGTTTGTTTATACCTGTGATCTGAGCGCAGGAAGTCTTGTAGGTGAGGTCCTCCTCTGCCCAAAGGATCATCAGGCAACATGAAGAGATCCCCAGCAAATGTGTACTGAAGAAGTCTGGGGACGTGGTGACACAGTAAATAGGGTTATGGAGGCTGAAGCGGTTTGACAACTCAAATTGACGAGACTGTGAAAGCATGAAGTTTGCATGGCAACTTCACAGCAAAAGATATGTTGTCAGTCACACACATTAAGCTTGTGTTGCGTCTTGCAAACTAATCTTCATTTACCAAGTGTGGTCACTTTAAAGAAAATAAAAATGCAATTTCACTTTTTTTTTTTAAAGTCTGCACGAGGGATTCTCAAATAGTTCCGTTATTTACACAGTGTCAGAAGTAGGTCAAATATTTTATCCCCATTTCACCGCTCTCTTGGTGAACTTTTGCCTCCGCCAGCAAGGAAGTCGCATTGAAGTGGCTTCTTTTTCATACCTCTTTTTGACAATGTCCCTCCATACAGCTGATTCATCTGAAAGGTCTCTCAGATTATCATTTGTGACAATCACTCCGTCTGTCTTCTGCGCGAGCTGTAGCATGAATCTACAGAAAGGGAAGAAAGGGGAAGAAAAAAAAAGAAAAGAAAAACCTTGTAAAAGAATGTTGACCCGAGAGGACTTTGGTTACACAAGCTATTGCATGCCTTGTTTAGGTGTTCAAGCTTTATTGCCAGCCGTTGCTTCGTGTTGAAAATGAACAGCTGTGCAGTGAGGTTTCATCAATCAGTCAACAAATATTTTGCCATGCATAAAACTTTTAATAAGGATTTAAGTTCCCTTTTGGGGCCAGTATACGTTGGTGTATATATGGTGTTAGTGGAATTCAACCCTAGCCATATTGCATCCATAACCGTGGTGTCACATGGGCTATCGAGGAGAAAAAATGCATATCATGGGATATGTAGAAAACATGTGATTTGATGTCTATTGAAAAGAAACAAAGGCGTTCCAACAACGTGTGTCTTTTGAAGCTCCAAAGTGTACAGCTCTTTATTGAAATGACTTTGAAAACACTGAAAAAAATGATGAAATACAGCTATTTTATGACTTACTTACTATTAATATAATTTCTACAACTTTGATGGCCGGGATTTGATAGCTTAACGTGCCGCACATGGCCCCCCCGGGCCGTAGTTTGCCCCACGCCTGCTCTAACTGACACTCAACCTTTCTCACAAACAACAGTACATTGATTTGAGGCACGAGGACGAGTGTTGCACATTCAATGTGAAGCATTTTTCAATGAAATGTTTTTTTTCTTGTGTCGTATCTGTTTAAGGACAGGACAGCAGCTTCCCACCTGTCATCGTATGAGCAAATCCTCTTGCCCTGGACTTCCCTCGACGGAGTGAAGGAAACCAAGCCCACCTTATGCAGCTCTTCCAGATAGTGCGGCTCTAAAAGGCATGAAAACAACATTCCATTAAGTGAAGGCAATGACAATGAAATTTGAGAGCAAACACACATTTCCATGACTTGTTGGGCTTCACATGGATCGTACTCAATTTTGAAAAGGAAAATGATGGAAAAGTTCCTGACTTGGTACAATGAGGTGCCAAGCAGGCCGTCCACCTCCTCCTCCTCCTCCTCCTCCTCCGCCTCCTCCTCCGCTCTCTGACTACTCTGACCTCCATTCGAGGCAGAACGAAACAAAATCTTATCTTTCCTGCACCCGTGTGGAAATTGCGACTCTAGCGTGTGTTCGAGGAGCTTCACTCCCACAAACTTTTGCTGTGTAAGATCTACATGCATGGCTGATGAAAGAGTAAAGAGATGCTGACTTCAACATCCTGTATGTGTGTGTGTGTGTGTGTGTGTGTGTGAGAGAGAGAGAGAGTTTTTCCCCCCACAATAATAATTGGAAATTATAATTATTTCTTGTTTTGAATAAACATTTTTTTTTCAGGTGTCAGTCTGCAAGGCCATTTCTACAAATAGTTTGCTATTAACGCTTCCAGCGAGACTAATAAAGGTTCAGTTCATTCTGATAATAATAATTAAAAAAAAGATTCCAGATTCTGCTTTTGTGTCTGTTGGCTTACTGGAAAGTTCCTGTACGCTAAATGGAACTTATCTCTAATCCCTCTTTTGCATCTCTTTCACATTATCTTTAGTTTTTTCTAGTGCGATTCAGGTAAATCATTAAAAGTCTTCAAATCACAGAGTATAAGAGAAAGAAACTGAGTTAAAACAACACAAAGGGAGCATAAGAATTCACCATCTATTGTACTGACGGTAGTTAGTTCATTTCTTCCCCCTACGCTCATATACAGTTGCTCTTTGCAATTCAGTTGGCTTCAGTGACTTTATTGAGAATCCATGTCCAAACAGTATGCAAAGCACTGTTACCTTTTGTCTTCGGGTCATTTTTCTGCCTCCACTGAGGAAGGAAGGTGGTGATTTGACGATGACCTCTGTCCCAAAAGTGCTGAACAGCCAGGGCGATGCCTCGACAGGAGAAGAAATGACCTAAGCCATGACTGTAGAGACAAATACACTTGATGACATCACAGTTGCTGACCAATTTAATATTAATATTACAATTATTATTATAATTATTATAACTATTATCATTATTATTATTATTATTATTATTATTATTATTATTATTAATAATAATAATAATAATAACAATAATAATAATTATTATTATTATTATTATAAATAATAATAATCCAAACATTTGATTGTGAATACACTGCAAAACAACTGTTTGTCTACGAGGACATTGGACTACATGTTATGTCTTACAGCTTCTTATTCAACTCAGACAGGTTTACATGCTTTTATACAGCATTTTAAAAATTCATTTCACAAAAACAAGAGCATAATAATGATGAGGGCGTTGATCCCACACCCCAGGACAACGCCTGTAAGAAAAATCTAGTCCGACACTGCAATTGATTCATTCACTAATTCATTTTCAGTGACATACGCCGCAGTTTTTCTTTTTTGAAGATTGGTGTGACTTAACTTTTGGTTGTTGCACTTGCATCGCACTGTGGTTTGGCAATTAGACCATGGGTGGGCAAACTATGGCCCGTGGGCCATATGCTGCCCGATAAGCTTTCCAATCTGGCCCGCCGAAATTGATGAATAAGAAATAAGTCATGAAATATCTGTATTTCATATTTATTTCAGTTCATTAAGATTCATTTCTAGGGATGCACCAATACCAGTATCAGGTATCGGTACCGGTACTGGGGTGGAGTACTCTATTCGTAAAATATATGCCGATAGCACGATATTATTCCCTCCTATGAGGCGGCTCACCAAAACACTCCATCCATCTGCTGCTGCTACAGCCCCCCTCTGTCAAAATTTAGAACCCATTGTGGCCCCACCAGTCAAACATTTTGCCCACCCCTGAATTAGACCCTTAGGTGCGTCAGCAAGCAGCACGACTCAAAGTCACACACGAGTCTTGTTATGTCAATTATTTGGTGTGGATTTGGTGCAAAGTCAGCCTGGGGGCGTCGTCATTCCTGTGTCATTCACCTCATTGCCACATTGCTGCCGTCAATGATGATCATCCTCAGGTTCCGGTCGCCGGGCTCGTCGGTTAACTGAAGCCTGAATGGCTTCTCCAGGCCTTCCATGAAACGCTGCTCTCCCGTCACCACCATAGAGGAAGGAGTTGCCACGGCCGCTCTCTCCTTTGCTCTGCTGGGAGACGAGTCTTTCCCTCTTTGGAGGTGAGGCGCAGTGGTTGCCAGTTCTCGTTTCAGGGAGCTTGAAGACTGTGGTGCTGCACGAAAGAAGTCGTGGTTCACACTGGGATTGTTCCTTACTTGGGGCTGGTGGCTGGTCGGTGGGGGATCCAAGGATGAGGAATAGGTGGGCATGGGTGGTCCTTGGACTTTAGGGAACTGGTGGTGGGAAGGTTGCAACTTGGGGGTCTGCAAGAGCTTTGCGTGAGGGCCGTACTGATTTGAGGTAAACTGGTGGGGCTTGTCGGTCCAGTTGAACAAATCTGGCTCTGCAGCTGGTTTGATTAGTTTGGGCACTGCCGTCCAGCCTTTATCTGGAGATTCCCTCCTCACTGCAGGTACGAGGAGTTCAGTGTCTCCTCTTGTTTTGTCCTGGGCCTTGTCGAAGCTCTCTACTTCACTCTCCAGCACGACGTCGTCCATCTCCCTTGGACCCTCCCTGAAGTTGTCCACCTTTCGGCCCTCGTCTCTCTGCAGCTCCAGGAGCAGCTGGTGAGTGGATCGCTCAGGCAACATGTTGTAGACTTTGGCTACTTTTTGCTCTGGGTACCCGCAGCTGGCTGCAGCTTTCTTCAGCACCCCAAAGACAAAATCTTCCTCTTGTTCTGCTTCCTGCTTTGGAGACTTCCTCTCCCCTTCAAAATGCCTGCCGGTTCCAGCTGCTCCTTTTTCTTTTTCTTCTTCACAGACTTCCTTTGCTTCTCCACTTGTACTTTCACCTCCTGCTACAACATCTCCATCTTCTTTATGCTCCGACTCGCATGGTCCGTTGCTCAAGGCAATTTGAGCAGTTGGACCAGCCAGGGTTGCCAGTTCCCGGTCATTGCGATCCTGTTCCTGTTGAACCAAATCTAATATCTGCGAAGCCTCTTTGGGTCCTGTTTGGGCCAGTACGCGTTTCACAACGTCCTCTGTGTAGCCCATGGCTGTAAAGAACTTTAGAAGAAGCAAAAACTGCAGGGCCTCTTCCGCTCTGGGCTCTGTCACTTTGGTACTGGAAGTCGCAACTTGCTCCAGCTGCTCCTCACCTTCCGCCACATACGGGGAATGTATAAGTCTTTCCTCAGCACCCTCTACTCTCCCCTGTGAGCCCGACGATGTGCGTAAGGACTGGAAAGAATCCAGTCCACTGGTTGCAGAGTTTTTCAACGGCCCTGCAGCCGTCCCTTCGACCCACTGGTGAGTCACAATGTCACATTTGTCCCCTGAAACCCTGGTTGATCTTGCCTCTTCATTTCCAGCCACCATTGGCAATCTAGGCGTTGAATCAAACCCTGATTCTTTCACCAAATCAGAGAGGACTTCTTTCACGGAACCTGGTAAAAGCAACAGATCCAAGATGTGCCTGTCCTCCCATTTCTCCACCAGAGCTTTGAAAGCGCGACGTGATTCCAGTGACTCGCCGAGGCATTTCTCCCCAACGTCGGCGCGTCTGGACTGCGTGTCATTGCACCTCTCCACCAGGTCTGTAATTAGAGAGTAGGCTTGCACAACTGGTTCCGTAATGCCTGATATCAGCAGGAACCCCAGAGAGCCAACCTGGTTGGTGAGAAAAAGAAAAAAAAATGAGACCTGGCTCATATGACGGATGCATGCGTATTTCTTTGCCACTGAAGTCCCACGAAATTAGAAAATTCAATCCTGTACTTCTTAAACCTGCCTCAACTACAGAAAGTTTGTGTTAAAAATGTCCAATTTTCAATATAAGACATGTACAGATTTCTGAACCTTTGGGACATGTAGTTTAATTGTGGCGTTAGTATCATACATAAGACATACATAAGACATCTTATGAGACATGAGAGTATTTTTTTAGACCCTGTTCTGCAGTAAGAAATCACAAATGAAATCAATAATGAAGATGTGAAAAATATTAAAACTTCCCTGGCTCAGACATTTGCATTTTCACCAATTGTCTTTATACCAGGTGAAAAAAAAAATCCCCTCACCACATCATTCAATATTGCAGGAAGTTCCCTTCAATAGAAGCAAAGCAAAAGTTAAAATGTTGCCTTCGGCCACTGCTGCTTGCACTAAGAAATTTGAAATTAAATTGTTCATTTTTGTGATGTTTAATCTTAAGCGTCTGCAAAAATGACTGACAACTACCTCGCCTGACCCAAGATGGCATTATCCAAGAAAGCCAGGTTTTTTTTTCCCTTTACGTGTTGAGAGGAAAAAATGTATTTCAATTAGTGTTGCAATCAAACAGCCCCTCGATACCGACCCAAACGTAACAGCAAAAAAAAAAAAATCTGTCCACAAAGTCTGTTTCCACTTCCCCAGAGTCTCTAGCAGAGAAATCACAAGACAAACTAAACATAGCCATGATTGGATGGAGGACCACTCCAGTAATACCTGACTTCTGATAATTACTGTAACACTGCATACATCTCCAAACATTATTTTGCCCTAACTTGCAACTTGCAATGTATGACAGCTGTGAGACAGCACCTGAAGAAAAAATGACTCTGAAAGCAACGGTCAACTGAATATCAAGAACGCAGCACAAGCCAGGACCCTGGAGTCGACACTCACCACTATATTTGCAGATGTGCGTCTAATCAGACTGTCCATGAACAGCCCTCTGGCTCCGCAGAACACGCAGTGGAGGACATCAGGATAAGAAAGTTCTTGTTGCTGCTCCTGGTTTACAACTCCCTTCACAAACAACTAAAAAAAAATATATATAATGAGAAAATAAACAGGACTGTGGAGTTATTCTGGATGCACACTGGTAGCAAAAGAGCACTAAGGATAAGAAATACAAAGATAAATGGTGCCTTGTTAAAAAAAAAGTTTTTTTTCATTCAGGCTCAACCACAGTTTCAAAGTAATCAGCTCAAATAAAATACTAAAACTAGAAAACTATTTAGGACTCACCTTTGCAGCTTGCACACAGTTGTCCTGCCCTCGCATTTTCAACCATATCTGTCCGGTGTTGGCATGAGAGAAATCCTCCTCGCCAATGTCAAAAATCACACAGAAGATCCTCTCCACGGTGCTGTGCAGCATGGTCAGTGAATTCCGCAGCATCCCGGAACACGCAAACTCGTCCACCACCTCCACTGCCCCTCCTCCGGCCCCGCCTCCATCACTCCTCCGCGCACTCATTCTGAGTTATGAACTGGGTGTCGTGGAGTTGGACATACTGGAAGAAAGGGTTGACATTTAGGTGCAACTTTACTTGAGTGGGAAAAAATATGAACTGCTTGCATTTTAAAAATTAACTTCTTATTCTTTTCATTTAAAAAATAAATAAAAATGAATGCACCATGGCGCTGCTCACCAATGAATTAAAAAAAAAGTCTGAAATTGAGTTATGACAAAGTTTAATATTTATGCTGTATATTGTATATAAGTATAACGAAACAACATTTATAAATACATGTACAGTATTACACATGTATGCACAATGCAAAAATGTAAGTAGAATAAATAGAAAGAATAATAACACATAATCCTAATCTGTGTTCAGCAAGTCTTTCAGATAAGATGCTACCAACTTCAACGCCTACAGCCGCTGCACACTACATGTTGTACTAATCCCCCCTTTGTCTGTGGAGCAGGCAATACTTTCATAGGTGATGAATAATACATGTGCCAGTGAGTCAGGGAAGTTTGTGAGCAATTCAATGTGTGCATTCTAACAGACCAAATGCTGGAACTTTAGAGGGGAAGTTTCCGCCTCCGAGTGAAGAACCACCTGAAACACGACTGGCACAAAATGAGTGCTTGAGCCGGGCTCAGAGTATGAGACTTCTGTGCCAGTGTCAGAAAACATACTGCCTGCCGAGGCCTTGCTGCTGATGTCTAACCTGATCTCACACTGTTCTCATACAGATTGCAGAGTCCACATAAAATCACGAGACGCTTAGCAGATCCACCTTTTGGACTGTTGTTAATCGATACATGATGGCTCAGTGTGGTGTCTGCTATACAAATACACATGTACGCACACATACTTAAACATGAATGCCAATTATTAGCTGCTTTATTGACTTATTGCATCCAAATTCATACTTTAAAAAAAAAAGGGACATCGATCTGGATATTCTTTAGACTAAACAGCTGATTATTGTTGTTCTGGACAATGAGGTGTTGTTTTTTTTTTTTTTTTTAATGATCCATCATAAAACACAGTTTTAGCGTTTTGCACTTACTTTGTGTACTCTGAGTAAGTTAACAGCTGGAAAAAATAACTAGTCTCAGCTTAAGTGAGCTGAAGCTGAGGTTTTACCTTGGACCCTGCACCATGAGAAATGAAGCCACAAATCTCCCAGCGTGGTAAACAAAGGCGCCCTCTGCATCTCCATGGACCGCTGCTGTGTATTGACAGATTGACTAAAGACCATTGTCTTAGCTTTGGCTAGAACTACTCCCAGGCCTGAGAGAGAGAGGACCGTCGGTTGGTATCGAAGGTTGAACTGTCCGTCAACAAAACTTGAGAAAGAGGGACTTTTCTAACCCTCGGCCAAAAGCAAAGCGTCTTCCGCTTGAGTCGGACGACATCCGCCACAGGAGCCGTTCAAACGAAAAACAAACAAACAAACAAACAAACAAACAAACAAAAACAAGCAACCGCGGATCTCTCAGAGGACGACTTTGAATTATTATTATTATTTTTTTTAATCTTACGTGACTCTTTGGTGGTTGTTGCGTCGTTCGACTTTGGTTCCAGCACTCCTGGTCAAAGTCTTCGGCGCTCACAAGTCGACGACGACGACGCCGACAGTTGAACGCGTTGACATGACACAAAAGGCGAAAAGCCCACCTTCTGTGGACTGGAGCTACAAACAGCGACTAAACATCTCGCTCTTCTGCTGCTGCTGCTGCCGAGGCGGTCGGCAGGCAGGACGAGGAAGTCATACAGTCACCACTGGAAAGCCCGGGCGCAAAAGCGAAACGAAAGCTACGCACTTACAAGAGTTGCGCGCGAGGCACGTACACTTTCTGACTGGCTCTGCTCGCGATTGTAGCACAGGCGGAAAACAAACAAACAAACAAACAAACGAACGAACACACGCAGCCACGGTCTCAACTTTTTTTTCTTTTTTTCTTTTTCCCAACCTGACAACCATCAGGTTGAGGTGTCAGGGGATGCGCTACTCTTTGTTTTCAAGAGCCACACGAACTTACGAAAGACCAACCTACATATTTAAAATAGTTTTTTTTTTTTTTTTTTTTTTTTTAAATGTGTGACGGACAGACGAGAAGCGGAGGGGATTTCCAATGACGTCAGAGTGGGGTTTTCTTTCTGACTTTTTAAAATTACCATTAAAGGGACAGATCATCAAAAATCAACAATTGTTTCTTAAAGCGTCGCAATAAAACGCGTTTGAAATCTTGAAGGTACGAAAAAAAATAAAAAATAAAAAATCCTAGTACAGATGGCTCGAGGTACGGAAGAAATGTTACAGCTGTGCTCTTCTGACCGTTCGGTTCTTCGTGTTTTTATGCCAACATTAAATTCTCCGGCAAACGGCGCCCTCTAATGGTAGATTTACAGATAGGTTTCGGTGACGCTATAAATTTGAGTAGCGAAGAAAACGTAACTTAAATGTAAGAAAAAAAAAATAATTTAAATCTGAAAACACAATAAATAAATAAATAAAACAAACCCAGCCAAGCAGTTGGATGAATTGAAGAAAAGTATTCACTACAAATGTAAATGAAAAATAATTTACACGGTTACTAAATGTGAAGAGGAAAAGAGGTTGAGCAAAAGACCAAAAACTCTCATGACGACATAAGTACTTGTGTGTGTCAGAAGCAGAAGTCAAACTGATTTTTTTTTTTTTTTTTTTTGATTCATTGTTTCACTTCTGCATTGTTTGGGCATCTCGCAGCAGGAGGATTTTTTTTATTTACCACTTACTATTATTTCACCACGGACAGACTTCAGGGGTAAGTGCGTTCGCTGTTTTAGCCATTCAATCATTACATTTCAAAATGCTCACTGACCAACCAAAACAAATATACATATTTTACAAATGATATTATTAGACGAATGAATGTTATGTATAGCAAAAGTATGAATGGGTTTAAAAGTTGACAAATCTGGACTACAATTAATGAAGTAGGTCTCAAGGGGAAAAAGAAAACCGAATTTCTTCACATTTCTTTTTCCTTTTTGTGCGCCATGTGTGCAGCTATGTGAAGTACACAAGTCTAGGAACTTGCCATTGTAGGAAGCAGGCACATTGTCAAGTATTTCAACTGTACAAAACAATGTCTATCAGGGACAAATACACCGATTTGCTCTCGTGGCGTAAGTGACAGTCAACATAGTCAACAAGCATTTTTTTAAAACTATTAAATGATGATTAGAATGATTATGATTCCATATGAGTTAGTCATTGTGTGTTTGTTTCTGCCTATCCTGCCTGAAACTGTACTTCCAAACTGGCAGGGTCTCAAGCAGAAGTGAAACAAACTCTGTGTATCCCATTTCTCTCTCTCTCTCTCTCTCTCTCTCTCTCTCTCTCTCTCTCTCTCTCTCTCTCGCAATTAATTTTCTGTGTTTGCACAATTTTGTTTCCCCCATTACGTACAGGCAACATTTGTTCATTCACTTACAGTAACAATGAAAATTAAATTCATTCTTGGCTGGTGACAATTGCCTGAGTAAAAGTCTCACAGCTTTCAAATGTTTTAGTGCAGTTGGCATAGTTTGTTCCGATCACTCTCTACTGGTAAATGAGTAAGTCATAAGTTAATACTTACTTACTATATTTACATGATGGATTGTAATGTGTTTCAACAGACTTTAAACAAATTCTTCCTGTAAGACTATATATTTTTATTTCAACATATATATATATATATATATATATATATATATATATATATATATATATATATATATATATATATATAGTCTTACGGCTAAATATATATATATATATATATATGCTTTGGACTGGATTTAACACAATTCTAATTTACATCTGCATAATTGAAAATTGATTTTTGTTGCCATTAAGACACATTAATTTCCATCTTCAGCGGGCAATGGCATCATTTGGTGGCTCAGCTTGTGAAATGATAAGCGACGCCTACCTCAGTGACTGGGTGGTGATCGGCTCAGGTGGTTTCGGACAGGTCTACAAAGCCAGGCACTCCATGTGGTACTGTGATGTGGCCATTAAGGTGCTTCATCATGATGACGGGTAAGCCGTAAATAAAACTCCAGTCTGCTGCTTGCAATGCACATTACCAAGTTAAGTACTTGGAGATGAAAGCACCATGGTGGTGCAATAAACTTGAACTAAACGGGGTTTACTCACTCTGTTAGCGAAGGTGCGTTATGCTAATTGAGTGAAACTCATGTAGGTTGTTACTCTGACAACCCTATGGGTGAGGTTTCATCCTAAGAGACGAGGTGTGTTAAATACAACACAATTTTAATCTTCAAATACTACGTTGACCTAGACGACTGAGAACCTTCACAGCCCTATGTGCAATTTCAGTGAATGCTTTCTCAATGCTCACGCAGGACTTGTAGATCTTTGTTACAAGAGGTCAAGATGATGTCCAGAGGATCCAACCCGCACGTTATTCATGTGCTGGGCCTCTTCAAGGGTAAATTGCCAAATTCTGGCCCATCAACACATCTTGGACTTGTCATGGAGATCATGGAAAGAGGATCATTGGCCTCCTTACAGGTACAGAAGTCCTAATTCATTGAACAGAAAATAATAAATAGCTAGTTTCAGTTTGATTTAAAGGATTTATTTTATGAATGAATGAATAAAACCAGTTGGTTATGTATGTGGAAATGTTATTGCAAGATCAAGCCTTACTTATTGAAAATACTACACTAAAAAATGTCCAGAAATGTATAATGTAGAAAAAAAATGTGTTCTTTGCGTTTGACGCATGGACCTCGAAAGAATGGTGGGCAACCATGGTCCACCGTCTGTGGACCAGAATCAGAACTTTTTGGAAATGCTGTGGCTAATAGTTCAGTGTGTTAAATACGGGGGGTAGCTTAATTCAACTACCGTAATTTCTTCTTTGTGTAAGATATGATCAAATTTAGGAAAGAAATAGGGAAAAAACAAATGGATTTTGCCTTTAGACAGAGAGTGTGGTAGGTTTTGCAGCACACACATTTTGCATGTAACTTGCAGTATGAAGAGGAAAGGCCAGACCCTTGATCTATGGATATTATTCTATGAATACGAGAACCGATCTAAAAGTGTTTACTCTCAGAGTAAACACTTTTATTAATTTGTTTATGGGCTGTACAGTGAGCTTTTATCAATATAAAAATAAATCATAAATCAGGCCAAATCTTAGACACTTGGACCTTTAACCATTGTAATCATTGTAACATGTATCCTGTTGGTGAGGACAAATTAGCCTCTCAGAGATGTAAATTCTTTCATTTTGACATCCTAGACTTTTCATAATGCAGCAGCAACTGGCTGTATGGAACTCAGGATAACATTTTACCCTTTGGTTATATCAGCCTTATTAAGTACTGTCTTTTTTTTTCCAACTTCAACCAGAAAACTTTGGGTGGAACTCCACCCTGGGCCTTGGTTTTCAGACTGGCCCACCAAGTTGCTCTGGGCATAAACTTTCTCCATTCCATGTCACCTGCTTTACTCCACTTGGACCTGAAGCCCAGCAATGTGCTGCTGGACTCCTCCCTCAATGCTAAGGTAAAGCAGCTTTTCCAAAGGAAGAGGATTTAATCAGACAAAATGAGCTGAGTCAAGATGTGCACATGGGGAAAACTCGAGCTCCAATTATTCATAGAAAGAACTTTTTCTTTTTTTTTTCTTTTTTTACTAATTTTGTTTTTAGAGTCTGTGAGGAACTGCTGTACTAGTCAGCTGCACACTTGTAAAAGTGGCTGAACACCAAAGGGCTTGCTATTGTTTTTAATGTTTGCATATCCAACATGTTGGCCTATCTCACTAGAAGTTAGAATTTGTCTTTTTTTGTCGTCTTTGTTAGGGTTTTAAAACCAAAAGAACAAGAAAATATTCAGCCGTCAGTCCGTAGGGTGTCTTCTTAAACTGTCGTTGTTTGTGAGATACCAGTAGAGCAGCATCCGTGTACAATAATAAAGCATATGAACAGGAGGAATAAAGGTTGCTCCTATATTATAAAAACAACTGCACAAGCAAGGAGTGAGCAGTTCACAATCCAAAGATGCAACCTCCTCTCACTGAAGAAGAGCCGTTTCTTTTAGCCTTCTTTATACAATTCTAACAGCCCTCGCCTCCAATGGAAAGCGGGAGTTGAGGGTTCAGCCATTGAACATTTAGCACGGTAATACAAGTTTTTCATAATCACTTAACTACTACAGTGTAGTTCTTATCTCCAGAAAGGGAGCAAACGGTGACTGAGAAGCTCCGGCTCGAGCTGCATTCATGTTTCCTATCTCACTTCAGCATGCAGGCAAGCCTTTACTTCAGAAACATACACATGATAATAAGGTACTGAAATTTTTCTCACAATACGTTGAGTCCTGGATGGAATAGCATTTACAATGACATTATTCAATCTTGAATTTCAGACCATATGAAATTTTGAAAACTATATCATTCCGTTTTTGTCATGGATTGTCGTATGGTAAGTTACTAGTTCCATCCCAATTAGCTTCCCTAGATCTGTTATCAGCTGTCCCTTAAATGCCGATATCAGGACCCAAAAGCACAACACTCTGGGGAGTCAAAATGCCCAGTCTTTATTAAGAAAATACTTAGGTATACAAGGTCAGTCGGTTTATAGCAGCAAAAAGGCAAAAAGACAAAGGAACCCATCAGTGGTCGACAAAAACCACCAACAGCAGAATTACGGAAACACTCACGACTTGTGAAGACACAAGACAAACTGGCACAGAAGGGAAGGCAACACAAACTAGCTGGGAGCAGCTGTGACACATTTAGCAATGAGAGTTGGGGAAAAAAATAAAGTTGAAATAAAAAAGGAAGTGAAAAGATTGAACGTGACATACACAACCTGAATGCTGATACGACAAGTGAGAGACTTCCTGTCACTGCCTGCTTACTCTTTTCCCAAAAATGAAAAGCTCCATTGCACCCTTTCTGTTTCTTAATGTGAATCTTTCTCTCCTCTCAAGCTCACAGATTTCGGCCTTGCCCGCTTTTACAGCAGCACCACGCGTGTTTCTGACAAAGACAGTGAGGCAAGCGGAGGGACGTACAGCTACATGCCACCGGAGGCCTTCAACTTGTCATATAAACCAACACGAGGCTCTGATATATACAGGTGACAAAGTGCTGAATGAGCAGCAGAGGTTCAAAGTACCTCAACGCTGTTGAAATACAGTAAAGTCCATAGAGCGGAATGTATGGTTTCTCCAAAAAGTCAACGTGTACCCTTTGTAATGTGTTGTAATGTGTCTTTCAGCTACGGTATACTCTTATGGTCCATAGTCACAGGAAACAAGCCGTATGCAAGTGAGTGATTGTCTTCCTTTCTGATTCATTTATTTATTAATTTTTTTTTACCTTGTGAGATTTGTGCTAGGCCTTTGAAATGGGGCAACAAAGCATGGATTCTCCATGGGTCTGACCTCCCATTACGGTCAGGGTTAGGAGACAATGGGCAATTTGTCGGACTAATGGGAGATCGGACCCTGTAAAATAACTCGGAAGATCCATTTCTGTATCAAGTCCTTATGGTTATGTTCCCTGACTGACTTCTGAGAATCCCGGTCAAAGAAGCGACCAACCCTGAAAGCCACAACACTAAACGTCTCACCGTGTCCGATGTCTTTGAAGACGCAGGTCCCACCATAGTGCAGCTTCGCATCCCTCTGGGGGATCGTCCATCGCTTGATGACATCACCACTAACTGCACAGGGATTGCAGGACTGTCCCGGCTCAAAGACCTCATGATAAGATGCTGGGATGGAAAACCCGGCGAGAGGCCGTGCTCCCGCAGTAAGAAAATGACTTCTAATGTTCTTCCTCATCTTGAAAATTTACAGCATGAAATTGTGATGACTTAGAGTGCTTCTCTCCAAACTGTCTCCAAACCTTTGACTGATAGTGTAAGTACAGCCTGCATGTCCTGGCTCGCAGTTTGTTTTATGGACAATAAAGAACTAAATTAAAAATAAATTGAAATCCAAAATCTGAAAGGTGAATAAATATAGAATTTAGATGACGACACTGTGTACCTTACATGCTTAGCGCGTCTTTGCCTTAAATCTGCCTTCCACGTGTCATTCCCAAGAGTGTACAGCAGAGACAGAAGAACTGTACAAGATGCACCGACATAGAATTAACGATGCAGTTTATGAAGTGCAGAAGGAATTGGTAAGAAACTCATCCAAAAAGGTTATGCAAAGATGGAAAAGTCAGATGCGATGCTCACTGGTCATCTTCTTTGCAGGATGAAAAGGAAGCACTGGACCGATGCATGGCAGAGCAGATGAAGTCGACTCGCATCACTCAGGAGTCAGGTTGGAAATTATATTGGCTTTTAGAATTTTACCTTCATTTTAGTGCGCACGCACACACACACACACACTCACACAAGTATGGGTTCTATATCGGATGCCCTAACAGACACAACCCTCTGTATTGTTTTTGGGGCTGGCGTGAGGAGAATACTTGTTTACGGTTGTGTTAAAATATGGAATGCTTCACAAATGTGCGTGTCACCCTCTTTATCCTTCCCATTTTAGAAAATGTATTGCCGAAGAAAATCTCTACAGACATAGGCCGTAAGGATTATTTTACCAGAGCCTCTAAAATATGCAGTTAAAACAGATCATGGAGAGCTACTGTAGGTCCACCGTGAAAATGATGTCATACTCTCTTCTTCTAATCTGCTTTTCTATGGGTCTGTTTTTCCTCCAGACAGAGCCAGAGTTTCATCTGCACATATCAGTTACATTGCAACGGGACCTCCCCCGATTCAGGTAAAAATGCTGGCAATCCAAATGCCCACCCAGGTTTCAGTCTTTTTTTCTACTTACTTCCTCCTAAAACTGAACAGTTTACAGCCAAAGTCAATCTGAAGTGTTTGAAGCAACAATTCCGGAGGCTAAAATCAATGAAATTTACTTACCAATACTTTGGCTTTTCTGTCAAAATGCGTAACTATAACTTACAAAAGAAAAACATTCACTTAGCAGCAGATCTTTACACATCACCGGTTTGACAAGCAACTTACAGACTAAATGTTGGCTTATTTCGGTGCAGGAAATGCATGGCAGAAGAACTGCAAAAGAAACAGACCAAAGACATTTCACAGGTAAATTGAAAATGGAAATCGACATTTAAGTATCATCAGAGGCCTGCAGAGTCCAATAGTGCCTCATGCTTTGAGATAAACAAAGTGCATGTCATGCCTTCACAGCTTCAGGCGATCTGTGTGGAAACTACTCATCAATGGGCAAAGAAAAGTTGTTCTCTTTTGTACACCCATTTCACGGATTTCCAGCATCGTCACACAAAGTGGGCACACAGGTACGCTGAACTGGCACCCAAGATGGAATGTTTCCCTTTGGGTGATTGGTCTCATGTTATCAGAATCCACTTTATCCACCACGTTTGTACACACAAACAAGGAATTCGACCCTGCCTGGTGTCTGCAGTAACTGAACAAAAGAATACGATTGCAGGACGAGTACGATGAAATAAAAGTGCAGCTTCAACAATACTGCAAGACGATATTGTGAGTGTGGCAGTAGCACAGTGTGACACCAGCTGATGTTAGTGAAACCTAGCATCAACTAGGTCTCCCCCTGCTCGTATTGTCTTCAGCGGTTTTATGGTCAGCCGATGACAGTTGCTCCCCGTTCTGGACAAATAAACGGAAAAGGAAAAGAATAAGAAAGCAAAACTGAAATCCCATTATTTAGACGGCACTTACCTTCACATATACCAACATTTAAAGGTGACTGAGGATTTTCTTTGTGCTTCTTAGTTGTGCATATGGCTGCTTGAATCAGCCATGATGGACAATCAAGACAACTTAACTATTTTTTAACAATATTTCAAAAAGGTCGAGGCACTCGAGGAGATTGAAAAATCTATAAAAGGCCTTTATTAGATCATGGCTTCATAGTTAGAAATGCCAACATGTTTCGGCCCTGTAGGCCTTCCTCAAGGCAGATTACAGAGACAAAGGGATCTCCTTCATGCAGCTCTTTAAACAAAGGTAGACTACCATCAACAATAGTTTTATCAACATGCTTTTTCCTCTTTCTTTTGTAGCGTCAACTCTCCAGCACAAATAACTTGTCCAGGTCTGGTTCGTGTATCAACATTACCATGAGCAATGTGACTGGACTTCAGTACGGGAACAATAACTACATGCAGGTGGACGCTAAGACGGACACAGGGCCTTCAGACAGGCGACGACACCCCACAGCGCCATCTAGAGTCAACCTCCCCATGCCAAAAGAAGGACGCTGAGGGTGCAGTACGAGGGAAGTTCGCCGAGTTCACATTAGGTTGTGCAATTCTCAAATATAGTTCTCTGTGTGCCGTGTGCAAAAAGGCCACAATGCATTTAGGAGAAAATTGTGTATTTTTTTTTCATTAATTCATTAATTCATTCATTCATTTAAAACATTTTCTCTCAGGTTGATGTTATTTTTCTTGAGTTGAAGTGAAGATTTACAGCAAGCTATATACAAGTGAGCATTAAGGCAGGGTGCAGGGTCTTTGCAGGGAGGAGGTTGGAGGTGGGAGTTGGGGGCCCAGGTGTTACCCCCGGGTGCTGGTCCACCTGGTCGGGGGGGTGGGCCCTGGTGCTTGGTCTGCCTGTCAGGTCATGATCTGTGTTATTTTTGTTTTGTTTTCTTCTGGTTAAGTTTTATTGTATTTTCTTTTTTATTCATGTTTAGATCTGAGATTTATTAATTTATATCTTTTTTATTTTGTTAAAGTCACTCGTGCTTTTGGTCACATTGTGCACTTCCTGTTCTTCCTCTTGCTTCAGACTCCAACTTCCTCTTTTTGTATGATTTTCACCTGTGTCTCGCTGTCCTAACCTGCCCTGGCTGGTCTCACCTGTTCTCCTATCCTAACTGTAAATAATTCTTGTGTCACTTTGTCTATTGTCAGATCGCCATCATTGATAGTCCATGTAAGTTTCTATCACCTGTGATTTTCTCAGTCATGTACTTTTGTGATTTTGATGGATTTTTGAGCCATTGTTCTTTCTAATCCACGCTCCCAGCCACGTTTCCAGTTTTGGCATCAGTGGCTCTTTACTTCACCATCATTGTGTTTTCTGCACTGTGGTCCTTCTGCTTACCTACACATTACACTTCACTGCCAGGTTCTGCCTGTTGCATCCTCACCTCTGGATTCTTCTCCCAGCTCCCCTGGCTTTGGGGTTTGCCGCTCACATTCACACCACAATTTTTTTTTACTCTTTGTTACTGACCAAAATAATGGAGTTTTGCAGTTGCCTTGATAATGATCCAGAAATGTTGTTACAATGGATAAGGTCTGATCCAAAGAACACTATAGATGGCTAGGGAATTGTGCAGGTTTATCTTCCTGCTGAAGTGAATGCATTGTGGAAATTTTCACACGCAAACTGTTTCATGGAAAATAGCAAATGCTGGATTCATTTGGATGAAACTAAAAGGGACTTTAAATTTTTCTGAGGATTCTTACCATGTGAGATTTTTTATTTGGTTCATAACAAATCACATTGTGATATCAGAACTGTGCAAATGAAAAGTAACAAAATGTGTGGCATGAATTTGCTAAAACAAACAAACGAAAAACAAAACAAATAACCAACACACACACACACACACACACACACACACACACACACACACACACACGCACAAACAAACTCCCTAAATTCCCTGAATTGTGTATCCTGCAAAATAAATGTCCAACATTTTCTCTATGAATATATATGTATTCTAAAATCCCTTCAAAAAACAAAAACAAAAGAAAACTGCCTACGAAGCCGCGACCAAAACAGCCATGACCCATGACCCACCTTTGGGTCGCGACCCACCAGTTGGAAGACGCTGGTTTAAGCTATACAAGGTTAGGAGTTAGGTGGTGTGTAGCAGCACTGTTTTGCAGTAAGCCTCTGTTTTAGCGCAGGCCTCTGCTGTGAAGCAGGATGTCGTGACTAATCAGTTGGGGCGGTTCCAGTGTGAACGCCAGCAGGCTCCTGGCACCGGACACCCCTATATTCCATCTGCACCGGATCCACAGTGGGGGAGACCCATAGTGCTGTGTGGCGTGATGAATTAAGGGTTGGAGTATAATATTAGATTTTTTTGGGGGGGGAAAAATAGCAGTTTTTGCTCAGTACATGTGATGTTATACATCAAGAGAGAGAGAGAGAGTTGGCAGCCATGATCTTTTATCTAATAGTCAATGTAGCTACACAGCAAGGATGCACTATTTTCAAAACAACCATCTGTCTGTGACAAGTGTTTTTTGTTGTTGTTATTGCCTGTTATGTGCTTTTTTTTTAATAATAGTTTTACAAGTGTGTTTAATCAATAATCTTTTTAATTCTGTAAAAAGAAGATATATTGATGAGACACACCAGTTAAACTTACTGTAACATGTACAATTTTTAATAAAAATTTTTTATTCTGGTGTGGTCTATTGTGGTTGGTCTCAGTTTTGTCAATTTGCTGTTGTCAACACATTGGGTGTCAATCAGCGTTTGAAACCAGCTTAGCCTCCGAAAATCTAAATTATTTTCGTTTTTTGCTTGATAAAAAAGACATTGTACACAGCCCATCCACATTCTGGTGAACTTGTACTTTAATGGCAGCATACTGTCCTGCAAAACAAATCACTACTGTCATGTTTGTAGCTAATAATCGTAACATTCCGCATCAACTCTTAAGTTAACTCTTAAGTTATACCCTCTTAACTTGTCATTGAGTCGAATAAATATTCATTTTTAAAATATTTGGAACCGTTTGCTGTCATGTTTTGTGCGCCCAGTACTGTCGACTTAACAGAAGGGTCCAGCTGTTGTGTTACCCATATTGGGCAACATTCTCTCTATTCTCTGTTGGTATTTTTTTATTTCCACAGCACAAAACTCGAAAACTCAAAATTGCCCACAGGTGTTAATGTTGATGGATGGATGTACCAATTTTATTTTATTTGGTGGCTAAACACACTGAATTACCTTTATGTGAATGAAAGGATGGAGAATGTCAGAACTTGGGTATTTAAAGTGAAGTGTAAGTCGACAGGGAGAGTGGTGTTGCCATCCTGTGGAAATCACTTTTCTAACTCAACCTAAAATCACAACCACAATGTTCAGAAAACCAGTAGAGTAGTGCAAATAGATTTCTTTATTGCCATAAAAGTTTCTCCTCCGTCGTCATGCATTATAGGAAAAACAAACGGCTCTCTACAGTTGGTGCAAGCAAGCAAAGACGACACAATTTGCCAGTGGCAAGGAACAGTGAGTCATAAAAGTGCAGTGATGATGGAAGTTACATTCAAGATCGCGAGATGACCCATCTGATTTAAGTGAATGTTTATAGACGTTTGATGATGTTCAACTATAGGAAGGCATTCACCCCATGAGTGCCTTCTTTTACGTTTTCAAACAACACTCATCTCAATGTGGTGCTTGATACAAACCTCATGTTCATACACTGGACAATGAATGTCCAGTACATCCCCACCAGTATCTTAAGCTACAGCGGAAACACCAAGAAACCAGAGAAGGTGGAGAACTTCCAACCTCCCATCAGGTTTCCCCGCTCCAGTTTAAGGTAAGCCTTGTCCCCTCGCTCCATTATCACGAGCCCAGCGTTGGTGGCAGCCTCCCTCGTCACATCCTGGTCACCTGCGAAGGCTGAAATCACTGGCCAGCCATTCATGACCAAACTCACCTGGAACAAATGATGACATGATTAATTAGAAAAGAAAACTGAGATCTGAGAACTGAGACTGATATCCATTATAAAACAAAGAATTTAATTCAGCTTGATTGCTATTTTTATTTTTTTATTTTTGCCTGATCTCAAACCCGCTAATTCTCGGCCTTGCGATCGAGATTTTGATCATTTATCTTTTTGGACCAGCCAATCAGTTTTTCCATTCCAAGTAACTGTATAATTCATCTGATCACTGTGATTATAGCCAGTATTGAAGAAAGGCCCTACTCCGATGCTAAAACACCAGTGAAGCCACCTGTAAAATTGCATATATAGCAAGAACATGGCAAAATTTATAATAGTCTTGTTTTTAACATTTACTTGAAGCTGAAAGAAAAAAAATGTTTTCCTGGTATCTTGCATATCACCTAATTAAAAGTCACTTCTTACCAGTATTGTCTGCCGATTGTAAACTTTGACAACGTGAAAGCTGAAACTGTACACTCCCTTTCTTGGGGCCACAAAAATACTTCTTGCTGGATCAAAATGACTCCCAACATTTACCAAGACCTATGAGGACAACGAAAAGCTGAAATAAATGTACTGCTCAACAACCAAACAATGGTGCATTTTAGAAATACAATAAAAGATAAAAAGATTTTGCTTGTATACATCAAACATACTGTAGAAATTGTATATTTCTCAGACACTGTTCCAACCAGTTGAAAAGTTGGCCTGTTCAAGATGGCAGTTATTATGATTGGTATTACACAACTTTCAAAGGTGGCTCTTTGCTATATGATGATGATGATGATGATGATAATGTAACCATAATATAATAATGTAATCTCATATTTTCAGTTAGTTAGTTGTCAAGCTGATATAAGTAGAGTTAATATAGATATGTAGAACAAAGGTAATGGGCCACAGACACCAACCTGGTCAAAGTAGATGATCATGGTGCGGTTGCTCATCTCTGAGGGTTCATGGTTTGTATTGCGGGTTGCTGAAAATGCCACGCGCCCGGTTCCTGAACGCACTGACATGCCCAGCGCGTTGCCTGATGGCTCAGCAGTAGGATTGGAGTCGCACACGACTAGACACTTTCCCTCCAATGTAATTGGCTCAGTGTCATTCTGGCAAATGACATCAGAGGGCTCCAAAAGGAGCAAAAACAGGAGTCCAACCAAGACAGAGCAAGAACTAAGGCAGGGCAAGGAGGGAAGGGATACACAAGGCATAGCTCCGGGTAAAGGTGCGATGTGGGTGACAAAGGAGTTACCAATCTTTGATTCCAGGACAGGACTAGTCCAGTTTCTGCACCGGTTATTTTAGAAATGTCTTCTGAGCATAAGCGACAACTTCTTGAATGGAAAGAAATAATGAAAGATTAATAATCCGATAATGACAACAGTCTCGCTGATAAGGGGCGATGAAAAGTTAGTACCTCGATGGCCACCTCCCTTGACAGCAAACAGGAAGTGCTTCTGGTGGAGGTGATCCTCGCACCCAAGCTAAGCAATGGTGAGTGAGTGCCAAGAAAAATCCAAAGTGATTTCAGTCCTCAGTCTGTTTAAAGCTGAAGATCACAAAGCACAAGGTTACACACAAATCCTCTTTGACAAATAAACAACCTTTATAGTGACTGACATAACTGTGATAAATGTCAATCATGCAAACTGATGGAGCAACTTAACTATCAGGATCAGTGACTGTACAAAACTGTTTTTCAAATATGTGGCTTGTACAGCAAGGCGTTAGTCCAAACATATTTAGTTTTGGGGAAGAACTACACATGTGGTGCAGAATAAAAAATAATGCTCTGCAAAAGTGCACATCATGTGACTTAAATAATTAAGAGAATAAAAAACGAAACAATTTATAGTTAAAACATTACAGGAAGTAAAGAGTGTGACCAATTCATGCAATGTTTGAACTTGACTTCAAACATTTATACGCAAACACAAAATGTGGACGCTTGAAAAAACATGTAAATGTGATGAGGTCATCTTTTGGCCCCACGTAAGTGAAACCAGCTGGACTCAGGAGGAGGCAACAGCAAACTATCAAAATCCCACAACCGAGAGGCCATCTGTAGGTAAACACTCCCTCTCTCCCTGCACTGCATCTCTTTTCACGTGCATCTCTTCTTATTTACATTCCAGTGTACGTTATTTTGGGACAACAAATGGAAATTAGCCTTTGCATATGATTTGGCTCTTTTAACTCTGAGATGATGTTTATTAACCGGCACTGTCCCACTAAATAAATAAATTTAATCTAATTCCTTACTAAAATAAATTTGCTCACGAGTTATTCTAGAATTTAGATTATCTGCTGCAGCTACAGCCTGGTCATTCAATACAGGTATGCATTACATTATGTTTTCTGTTTGTCATACATAATAATGTACATTTCACGTCAAAATAAAAGTTGAAACATTTGTTTATTTTTTCGTATATCGGAGACAGATTCCATGCAAGCATGCTTCAACAAAGTGAGCAATATTTTTTTAAAAACAAAAAAATGCTAAACAATCTCCAGGCTTTACATGGAAAATAAGATTTGGTTAGAAATAGTGCAAGAAAACACCCACCTTGCGCAAGATCCCCTCTGTAAAGTTTGGGCACCCGTAACCGTCAGCGCTTTCTCTCCTTTGCCCTTCCATCTGAGCTCAGTGGGACCCCCGTGTCTTGCACAGACGTTTGATGACATCACAAGTGGCCCTTCTGTTTCTCTTAAGTACATAACCCTCTTATTTTTCAAATAAGAGAGTTATTTGAAAAATTACCCTGTTTTTTCTTTAACGTCACAACATAGTCAAAGGCTTGCTTGTTTTTATGGCAAAAATAAACATCTAAATTTATCAATAACCTTCACGGTTTATAGCCCTAATTACAGATGAAATAGGTTAATGAGAACTTTACCCTGGTAAGTTCTAGCAAACTGTCCCCCATCTCATAAGGGAGAAGCAATACCTTACCAAGTGGAATCAATGAGTTAGTCCAGTGGCCAGCCACTGTGGGTGGGTGAGAAATCTCTGGATGTTGTGGGGCTGTCTTGGCTGACATGCCTCTGCAACATTTTGTGGTGGGAAGGACGGCTGCCTTTGGACGGGGAAACTGGGTCCGTCTTTTAACACAAAGAAAAATCGTAGTGTGTGCCTCCCCGGGAAAGTCTATTCCAGGGTGCTAAAGAGAAGAGGACACTGGACCAGCTTGGTACCCTCCGCAGGGTGCTCGAAGGTTCATGGGAGTTTGCCCAACCAGTCAAACACCAATGTGTTTTGTGGACTTGGAGAAGGCATTCCACTGTGTTTCCTGTGGCTCCCTGTTGCAGGTTTTCTGGGAGTATGGGGTTCGGGACTCTTTGCTTGGTGCTTTCTTGTCTCAGCAGTCGCTTGGTTTACATAGCCATAGTCGGATCTGTTTCTCGTGCATGTTGGACTCTGGCAGGGCTTCCCTTTGGTACCGGTTCTGTTCCTAATTTTTATGGACAGAATTTCTAGTTGTAGCAGGGGCCAGAGGGGATGTGGTTTGGCGACCACAGGATTTCGTCTCTGCTCCCTGCAGATGATGTTGTCCCGTTGGCTCCTTCGAGCCAAGACTTGCACTGGGGACTGAAGGATCAGCACCTCCAAATCTGAGGCCATGGTTCGCTCCTGGAAAAAGGTGGCTTCCTTTCTCCAGTTTGAAGGGGAGATTCTGCCTCAGGTGGAGAAGCATCTCAGAATGTTGTTCATGAGTCTGGGATGTTTGTTGTGGTAGCCACAAACAATAATGTGGTTGTTACACCAGTCCATTGAGTTGAAGATGCAGTTGAGCCGAAAGACGACGCTCTCAATTTACAGGTCCATCTATGTTCCAACTCTCACCAATAGTCATGAGCTTTGGGTCATGAGCGAAAGGAAAAGATGTTGGATACATGTGCTTAAAATGAGTTTCCCCCACATTGTGGCAGGGTGCTAGAGATAGGGTGAGGAGCTCTGTCACCTGGGAGAACCACTGCTCCTCCGCATCGAGAGGAGCCACCTGAGGTAGCTCCGACATCTGCTTGGGACACCTCCCTAAGGAGATGTTTGGCCGAGGAACTGTGTCTCTCGGCCAGCCTGGGAACACCTCAGGATCCCCATGGTAGAGCTGGAGGAAGAGTCCATGGAGAGAGAAGTTTGGGCATCCCTGCCAAGACTGTCACCCTTGTGACCTGGCCCCAGTTAAGTGGAAAAAAAAGACTGAGTGATAAAAAACAAAAAACTTTTGCAGTTTGAAAGAATCTTGGAAGGTGAGTGTTGACTGTGTGCCAGAGTGTCAAGATTCGGGAGGATTAGGTTAGCCATGCTAATTGTCTGCAAGCCTAAATGTTACACTTTTCTTTCAAACTCATTAACAATTTGCCTGGTCCACATTTAATGTTTTTCTCCTGTGGTTCCTACAACTTGGAAATGTATCCCATTAGAGTTTGGCAAGATGGATGTGCAAGGTTTCAGACTTCAAGCCCAAGCGATCTAGCGATAAAGACAGCGCAGCCTCTCTTGGGCACAGAATGTTTGTCCAGTGATAATTAAGGAAACCACATGTGTCACTGAAGAGGTATTTGTTTTATTACCTGTCTATTGTATCACTCAGATTAAGAATTAAAGGAATAGGTTGTTAGTTGCAAGGACTCACCTTGTTCAAGTTGTATGTTATTAATGAATCATTACAAACACATCAGATCATATCTGTTACACAACACTGTACACTTTACTGTTAAAAGTATGAATACATTTCTGTAACTTTTTCGTATCACTATATTACTATAAAAAAAAAGACTGTTTAAAAAGGCTTACTTCTGCACTGTTGTAGTCACTCATGGCTTGACAGGACAGATAATCAGAGGGGCAGTGTTCTTCCCATTGTCATGGTGACATGGGTTGAAGTATGGATACAGTGGTTCACTGAAGCTGTTACCACTGTAAGTGTGAATGTGGGTCTTTGCCTCTGTGTCGTAAAAAGTCACTGAGCCTTTCTCATAGTCCAGGAACACTCCCACCTTCTTTGGGTTTTCCTGAAGTTGGAGGGTGAAAGAAGGTCCAGCACAGGCAATGAGGCTTCCTCCCTTCCGCCGGCAGATTGCCCAGTAACCACTGTCAGGACGCACAGTGATGAGGCCCCTCCTGTTGATGGACTCCCCGGCCACGCCGAGTTCCCAATCTGTTTTATCGCCAACCTGGAACACAACAGACAGAAACAAGTTACATGTTGTGCACATTCTGTTCTGGCCTCTACATTTCAAAGCAAACATGAAATGCAAGAAACATTGTTGATTTCTGATCATTGTTTTGCATAAAATGTGAAACTTCACTTGTTAATTTTGTCCTTTAACTTATAATCAAGGCTTGTAATCACATGTCATATCTCAGCCCAGAGTTTAAAGTGAAACACTGATATTTGGATTTTCCACCTGAACTATCCAGTAATGTCTTCCAGAGGTGAAGCTTTGTCTCCCCAGAACAGCGGCACAGGAGTCGAACCGACGGGGATCGTTGGGTACGTTGACTCCCTGGCCTCCAAGGCTGACCTATGGATAACACTTCACATCAGCAAGAGCCCTATTACTAGTACCTCAGTGCTATTTAAACACCATCTAAAAATGTGGAAGCCGTATATATTAGAAACACTAATGCCACGACCGCAATTAGGCTCACTCAATGGAATTTAATACTTTGCAATGCACCAACTGCTCCAGTACCTAGAATTTCCTGTCAGTGTGGATGGTGTGAATATAAAAAGAAAAATCAACCACTGTGTCTTAACCTTTTTTCCATCTGGGGACAGAAGAAGCCATGCTGCAGCGGTGGCAGGATCCAGAGTTACATCCACTTGAAGGGAATGCAAACAAAGTGAGTAAGGTTGTGCGCAACATTTCAAAACTGTACTATAATTTGAGCCTGGTAATTTCTAGATACAGGACAATAATTTAGACTTAAATGTTTATTCAGGTCCTGAATTGTTTCAAAGTAATATTCACAAATTTGGTCACTCCCATGACACTCCAAAACTCCAAAAATAGAAACAAGACAAATGAGACACAGAAATAAAGGGGCTGTTAAAATAAAGCTGTTATACTTAAATGATTGTATTAATATTTGTGATTTTATTTTTTTAGTTTATGAACTTTATTTGTTTAAGTAACACAGGAAACAGATTATATCTAGGTAGAATTCTTATAATAATAATAAATATATTTGGTTTACATTGAGACAAAAAGAGACGCAAAGGACACTTAACATGGAAACAGATCAGCTGTCTAAAGCAAAAATGTGTCTCTGAAGGGCAATATTAATATACCATACACTTACCTGCATACTTATTAATTTTAGTTACCTCTGAAAAAGAACAAAAAAATGTTTTTAGATCCTGGTGTTGAAGAACTAAGAAAAAAAATAATGCAATCAATAGAATATATAGAAAGAAGTACTGTTCATTTTCTGCTTTGTCTATTCAAAGAGGACAAAGCAAAAATAATACATCTCTATATCCAGGTATTATTTTCTTATTTTTGGTACACAGTGGAATAAAGCAGGAGCTACTGACCTTCAGCACACAGCTGATTTTCAAGGTTATGACAGAGACCAGCCAGAGAAGCAAAAAAGTGTCTTGCAGTTCCTATGTGGTTGTCTGTCTGTAATTTAACACAGGACCAGTCTCTGGTGGACAGTGTAGCAGTCAGAGATTTATAACTCTGCAGCAATGAAACAAGAGCAAAACGTGTTTTTATCAAGGAATGACTTCCTGTTAAATTAATAAAAAAAAAAATCGTCAACATCATCCATTTTATTAGCTTTACGGGGGCAACCTGAATGAGACGAAGAGGGTCCGGAGAGTCTTTGATGCGGTGCAGCTGACTGTGCTTCATTCGGAGCTCCGCTATCTCCCCCTGGATCTCTTGTAAAAGCTTGTCTGATCTGCTCTCCACTTCTTCCTGCTGCTGCGTGATCCCCTCTTGGAGCCCAGACTGGTGTATGTCGACAGCACGTCTGATCATAGTGATGTGTGCTGTGCTTGTCTGGATCTCATTGTCCTTGTCTTCCTGCAGATAGTCACAAACCATTAGGGGTGTGAATCTTTCACTCACAAAACGATCCGATTCAAATCTCGATTCACAAGCTACGATCCCATTCAGGGACGATTCATAAAAAAATAGTTCATCATTTGGTACGATTCGATCCGATTTGGTTCAGTGCGATTCAATACAAGTGGACAATTTAACCCCAAGTGCTTATTTTTACTTTAGCGATCTTTACCGATCCAGGGCTCCCAACCACCGATGCACTCGGATCTCATACGTCACAGACCGATAACCCATTCAAACCGGTTTATCTTTACACCACTACAAATCATGTTAGTAAATCTTCAAATGAATAAAAGTTTTAAGTTTTAAAGTGAAACCAGTAAGTTGCTCGACACTGGGCCATGGCTATAAAATATTAACTTTATCTTTAACGTTGAAATACAATTCATGAAAAAGATGATGATTACAAGGGTCTGCAGGAATAATTTAAATTTGAACAGATTTTTTTTTTTTTGAAGAAGAAGAAGAAGAAGAAAGAAAATAAGACACCTACTTTGCATTGGTTCACCAATGCCTTGATCTCCTCTGCCTTATTCATCCGGGCCTGGATCATGTCTTCAAAGTCTTTTTCTATCTTCTTCCACCTGGTCTCCACCTCAGGGATCTGGGGATTATCACTGGATGAGTACCGGTCAATGAGGGACAATCTTTTGACTGCTGCTGAAGCTGCGTCCTGGTGTAGGTCACTGGTAGAACTGCCAACTGACATTGATCGGGGTTTTAAGTTTGATGGAGTTGGTTTATCTTTGAGAGACCTTAAAAAATGAAATGAAATAAAAAGTTAATGTATTATTGAGAAATATGGATAGTTTAAAGACTTTAGTGTCTTCAGCACCAACATTCGAGACCTTTTGAACTGCTCAGTGATGTCATGAAGAACCCAGTTGACCCTCAGATCTGGTCGAGGTTTAAAGGCCTTCTCGCAAATCGGGCATTCACACGTAGTTCTCGCATCCCAGTGGTTTTTGATGCAACCCCGGCAGTAATTGTGGCCGCATGGGATGGAGACAGGGTTGTAGAAAACATTGTGACAGAGGCTGCACCGAAGCTGTTGCTCGGTGACTGCAGAGGCCATGCTCCTGCCAAAAGACATGATCATGGAATGACAGTTATGGCTATGCATGTGCAACAACATTGAAATGTTTAAAAAAACAAAAAAACACAACAACCCTCAAATCGGAATCTTTCAACATCAGCACGTTTAGATGTGAAGACCAAATGGTCAAATACCCGAGATATACAGCACGTTGACTTAGACGTCTCTATTGTACTCCTGCAACACTAGTGCCAAAAGTAACACACACACATAGTATTAAAAACTCATCTCACGGTTGAATTTGCATAACGTCAATATAAAGGTGGGCTTTTTGTCTTATAAGCTCAGACAATAAGCCCAGTGTTGAGGTTTCTGGTTGTGGGGAGAACCCAGACCAGACGTGAAGAGAACATACAAACACACTGTTTGGTGTTTTATTTTGATAGTCCAGTCTTCCCTTGTGTTACTCCCTCTTTACTTCCTCTTGTTCTTTTTCCCTGTCTGAGATTACCTCACATCTTTCACCTGTGTTTCATTGTCGCCCCACCCTGGCATGTAAAACCACTTCCACTTTACTTCATCTTGTTGCCAGAATATTCAAAGTGTTCCAGTGTTTTCTCAGGGCAGTTGCAGACTGACCATTGATAATAAATGATCTTCTGCTTTTTGGAGTCCTCTCAGCCTGAAACCCAATTGGCTGCCCTCACCCATTATTTCAAGCTGCACACCACCCACATTACCCAATTTCTCTAAAGATTTGCCTCTAAGTTGTTAATTACAGCTTTATTAAGACTGTTGCTGTACATGCACATTTAAACGGAAACTAATGTTCAAATGAATGTTCAAAATTCTAACAAAACACATTTCTTAGCAAAGCTACTTATCAGAATAAATTCTTTCAATTCAGTTTTGTTTGCTTTTTCACTTATTCTCTGCTGGATTTATTTTCTCAAACGGACAAACTGAATTAAACGTCGTTAAACTTAATAAACTAAAGAAGACATAAATCTTCACCAACACCGACACTGCACTCAGGGTCACGAGGGTCTGCTGGAGCCTATTACATGTCAGCCTGTCATGGGTGCAAAGCAGGGTGGCACCCTGGACGTGTCGCCAGCTCAAAGACAAAGGCAAAGACATTCTCACCCACACTCTCACTGTCATTCACCTACTGACACAAACTCACATGCGGGTTTTTGGATTGTGAGAAGAAGCCGGAGAACCCGGAGAGAACCCAGCAGACACGTGGAGAACACGCAAACTCCACACGCTCGTGCTCACATGCTGTGAGGCGGCACTGCTAAACACTGCGCCACCGTGTCGCCCCACTTTGCTTCCTTTCGCAGAAATCATGACACACCATTGTTCATACAACGCTTCGACAAAACTCTCTACAGTGTTTAATAACGATTAAAATGTTTTACCTGGTTGGCTTGAGAGACTGACACACTTCAAGCGATGTGGAGATGAATGAGATGGGAACTGCTTCTTTGCGTGAGCGACCAGTTGAAAAGCGTTAAAAGTTCCTCCCATCAGTTCGACGTCGAGTCAAACTGGAAATTCAGGCTATTTGTCTTCACCCTCAACAAAGTGATGATTTGAGTTTTTAGTCTCAACACTTCCTCAAATGCACTTAATCCATATTTAATGGATTCACAGCTGATTTACCCGCAAATATGATGTAAATCACAGCGCACTGAGGCTACGAACAAACACACAATACCAGCATGTCATTCAACACACACACACACACACACACAAAAAGTGTTTCATCGCACTTCACATTGTCATTCATTTAATGTGTAACTGTGAACCAGTCCTGACGAGGCCTTGAAAGTCATCCTGCTGGTCATGCTGGTTGTACTTTGTCATCCCATAAAAAGGTTGCTCTGTCTGTCACATGATCTCCGAGCTAGGAGCTAGCGCTACAACTGCATGCAAATGCTAGTTCGTGTTGCTGAAGACCAGCTGACATTTGTTTGACAAACTTCCTCGTAAAAGAGTAAAAGGTGTCAGTGTCACTGTGGTTGGCATTGCGAGTGCAGGGCAGAGCGACAGCATTCCTCGTGTCTGTCTGGTGTTCCTTGGTGTGTTGCAAGGTGTGTTGAAAAAAAAAGAAAAAAGAAAAGTTAACCATTGAACTCCTAACACCACACCCACGAGGCAAACACACTCTTCACCCGCGCGAGGGCCACTATTATCTATTCCTAAGATCACATGCACTCACGTACACTTGCACACACACTTGCAGCCACGACAAGCATCATCCTTGATGAGTTCCTTATAACGGGTTGCGCCATAAATGCTGGTATTTTAACCCAGGGTAGTTACAGTGCGTCAGGCAGAGAGGAAAATTAAAGTGCTGTGCACGGCAGAGGGAGGACCAGACGGCTGAAGCGGTGACGTTTCATTTCTGTTTTACTGCAATGTTCCAGGTCATTCACACGCTGGCAAAGTCACCCAATCAGTTGTCAGAGAGGTGAGGTGACTGAGGAGCTTTTCCCAAACACCAGGAACTGTAAGTACGAGCAAAACTCAGAAGAAGCTGAATGTTTTTTTGGATTCTGTGAGGTTTTTGGGATAAGATTTTGTGCTATCAAACATTTTTCTTAAAAAAAAAAAAAGAGAATAAGTGTTAATGTACTTGTGTTAATGTTTGAACAGCGGCCAATTTTTTTTTTGGAGTTGAATGAGTAGGTTTTCACGTGAGGAGAAATACACTAGGATTGATTATCAGAAGCATTTCTCCAGAGAGAGCTGTGCTTTTTATTTGTTTGCTCCACTTTTGAGAAGTTGTGTTGAAAAGTGTTTTGGAAATCAGCCCATTGTGATTTGAAGGGTACAGACAGACAGACAGACAGACAGACAGGGTACAGGCATCGCTTCCAGCATAATGAAAACAGTATCTAACTAAAATCTTGTGGGTTTTCAATGTGTGTGTGTGTGTGTGTGTGTGTGTGTGTGTGTGTGTGTGTGTGTGTGTGTGTGACTTTCAATCGAGATCATCAGTTGAATGTAAGTAACAGGAAGCCCAGAAGTAAAAGTCTTTAGAATATTTCAATTATATATTTCTATTTCTAAGTGTAGGTGACTTTATTTGGTTCGGTCTTATTGCTGACTAATGCAAACAATGCAGGGTGTGCGAGTTATAATTTGACTTTACCACGAGATGTTGTAGTCTTGTACCTTCATTGAGCAAACAAGGCTTTAGCGAAGCACTGACACTGTTTTGTCACTGTGTGTTTTGTGTGTGTAAAAAGTAGGTTGGTTCTTCTACGTGGGTGAGGGAATGTTCTTCTGTGTACTGACACAGAAATGGGAGCAGGCTGTTCAAAGCTGAGGGAAGGGAGGAGACTCTTGTATTGACATGATTAATGCAATCAAAATGCAAAAAAAAAACAAAACTCCTGTCCTGTCCCTTCATCATGCTGAGAAATAATGACGTGTAATTACCACACAGAGTCGTTTTCAAGGCAAACGCATCGCCCAAATTACATTCCAGACGTGCCTGCTGGGCGGAGTGATTTCAGAAGTGCATGTTTTGTTCGACTATTCTCGCCATCAAAACAATACACTTGTTGAAAGGAAGCCAACGTCCGATTCTGGCGGTCAAGGGCGGTGCCAGGGTGTAGCACGATGTAGCTATAGCAACACCAAAATCTGGCTTAGCAACACCCAAGCACCACCACCAAGATGGCTTAGTTTTTTTTAAGAATGGAAGATGGATGACATTAAATTATTAAAAAAAAAAAAAAAAATGAGTGATACAATGTTATAGTAAATGCAATTTGGTTTTGGTAATGTTTTAAGAGTGACACGGTGTTGCAGTGGTTAGCGGTGCCGCCTCACAGCAAGAAGGTCGTGGGTTCAATTCCAGGCCTGGGGCCTTTCCGTGTGGAGTTTGCATGTTCTCCCTGTGTCCGGGTTCTCCAGCTTCCTCCCACAGTAACATGCATGTGAGGGGAATTAGTTGCCCATAGGTGTGCATGTGAGTGTGAATGGTTGTTTGTCTCTATGATGAACTGGCAACTTGTCCAGGGTGTCACCCTGCCTTCGCCCTATTCCAGCTCCAGCAGAGCGCCGTGACCCTGAGCTCGGCAAGAAGCGGGTATGGAAAATGGATGTTTGAATAATAATAATAATAATAACAATAACAATGCCGTCGTGACTGACCTTCAATCAGAGAGTTACTTGCTGCTAGCTCAGCTTCTATTGTATGAGCGTCAGCGTCGATGGGTAAAACTAAAAGTTCAAAGCGTGGAAATCCATAATAGGAGTGAGGGAGAACTGTGACCATCTACATGCAATTATTGTCACCACCTTGTGTTTCGCCAGCGGCACAAATCAAACTTCACTCCTGTTGGTAAACACCATCAGAAGAAGGACTGTGAGGAAACACAGTTTTGTGAATGTCGCCTTTAGGCCTGTTGTGTAGCCCTCGGCTTGTTAGTTGCAGGTTGAAGACCCACTGGGGGTTGTGAAACTGGAACAAAGTATATGACTTGGTTACGTTTAATGACTTTGTGTATTGTTTGCGTACACAGCAACACCTTAGCTCAATAAAAATCATCCTGCTGCTGCCGCTGATGGTGGACTTTGTGGTGGATAGCAATGATTTCTTTACTAACCAACGCCAAAACTCAACCTGCCTGTAGTGGAACTGTGTCACTGAAAGAGGCTCTGTACTTTTGAGTAATTGCTTCAGGTGCTGTAATGTTACGTAATTCTACCACTCTATTATTATTCTATGGCGTGGTCAATGTGCAGGTCACAATTTGACCACTGGAGTACTTTTGGAGTCGGTGAATTGTGTATTTGATGAGTTTTGAGGGGAAGCACAACTGTACTGTTCACCTACATTTTGTTCTCTGAGCAAATCAACAGGCGCTGATAATGAAAGGGGATGCGCCACCTGATGGCTATCGTTATTATGGCATTAGGGAAATTTTCCAAAAATGATGAACTATCGTTTTAATTCACTCCACTCTGCAGGGACTGTGCGACCTTTGTGAAGTCACAAAGGGCACTGATACTGAGACTAGCTTAGATTAGATTAGATTAGATTTAACTGTATTGATCCCAAATTGGGAAACTACACTTGGAGCTCCTTTGGGTATAAAATGGGATTTTTTTTTTTTGATGATTGCGTTCAACTGGATTTAAAGATCCAGTGTGCAAAATTTGGATTGATTTATGACTTTTATACCGGTCAAAGCTTAACATACTGCCCAGAAATACAGTAATAAAAGTGTATAATCGCAGTACAATAAAAGCAATTTGATTTTCATAGCCTGAGAACGGTTCTCACATATATAGATAAGATAATACACAAAACAAAGGTCTTACGCCCAGTTAATTGCCATATTGCACCGCCATCTTTCTACGGAAGCCTGGTGTGGACAATCCAGCTGCCGTACAGCGTGTATCGTTATTGGGGTGACCAGGTATCCAGGTTTGGGTGCGCAGGCCACCGTATTTCACTCGGAGAGTAGGGAGTGAAGGTTGCTGCAATCTGAAATCAAACCACTTGATGTCGCTGTTTCTTCTTTAAAATCTCCAAATATTACAAACTTTCACTTCAAGTAACAATTTATAAGTCAAACGTGTTGTTTGGCGACTGATTTCTTTCCTTCTTCTTTTTCTTTGAAAAAAAAAAAAAAGGTTCTGCAGACAATGTCCTCCTCCGGCAATATGTTACCAGAAAAGCAGTTCCATTGCACCCTCTGTCAGCAAGTCTTCACCAACCCTGTCACCACTCCGTGTGGCCACAACTTCTGCCAGACTTGCATCCAGAGTTTGTGGGACAGCAGTGAAGTCTGCCAGTGCCCCACCTGCAACAAACAGTTCACCGGCCACCCTGAAATAAGCATCAACACAGCCTTCAAAGAGCTCGCAGACACCTTCAAGAAGATAATAGTGTGCTCAGCGACGGCGCCGCTGTCTGCCGCTAATGTGGGGGATGTGCTGTGTGATGTGTGCGCTGCAACGTCCATGCAGGTGAAGGCACACAAGTCCTGTCTGGTCTGTCTGACATCCTACTGCGAAATACACCTGGAGCCTCACCGGAGAGTCGCCACCTTGATGCTCCACAAGCTGATAGCGCCGGTGAAGAACCTGCAGGACCGCATGTGCAAGAAGCACGAGAGGCTGCTGGAGATGTTCTGCAGGGACGACCACAAATGTGTTTGCCAGTTTTGCACCGAGACGGAGCACAAAGAGCATCAAGCCGTTACAGTAGAAGATGAGAGTGGACACAGAAAAGTAAAAAAATAAATAAAAAAAATAGAAAAATAGTTTTAATAATTGTAATGAGTCTGGCAGAAAAAGACTGTCCACACAAGACTAAGTGTTACTTTGGTTACACCTGTGCAGGTCCAAATCAAGGAGACAGTGGGAGATTTTCAACAAATGATCCAGGAGCGACTGAATAAAGTGGAGGAGATCAAAAATTGCCTGAAACTCAGTGCAGTGAGTAGTTTAATATCCAACACCAGTTATTTATGTAATGGAGTCCGAGCCATGAGGGGGGCTTTTAAAGTAGGACATTCCATTGAAAACCACAATTGTACTTTCAGAAGCATGACAGGGTTTGTATTTAAAAATGAATTGATGATGCCATAGCAAGTAATGCAAAACATTGTTGAACAGGTTTTTTTTTTAAACTGCAGCTGTTTCCCCCCTCTAATGACACTAGTATTACTAGTGTTAGTGCTGTGATGGGAAAGTAACATGGGGAATTAAATGCTGAATTGTATGAGGAAAAATTCACAGATCTCTCAAATCCATGCTTTCATCCGACCAGATGAGTGCGGAGAAGGAGATGAAGGACAGCGACCGCCTCTTTGCGTCTCTGATCCGCACAGCGGAGGAACGACGAGTGGAGGCCAACGCCGAAATCACGGCGAGGCAGAAGTTTGCCGAGATGAGATCTGAGGAGCTCGTCAAGGAGCTGCAAAAGGAAATCGCTGAGCTGCAGTGGAGGAACGCTGAGCTGGGGGAGCTGACGGACAGTGAGGATCATCTGCACCTGTTGCAGGTACAATCAGCCGTGGTGCAGGACGTTTTCTTCTTTGCAAAATGAAATCCACTTGAATGTGTCCTTTTTCCCCCACTTTGTCGGTGTCTTGCAGAGGTCACCCCATCTGATGACACCTCCACCCTCCAAGGAATGGATGGAGATCGGAATCCATGCTGAACTATGTGTTGGCACGGTGACCCGAGCCTTGTCTAAAGTCAACAACGCTGTCCAAAATGAACTTGAAACTCTCAAGATGGAAGGTAAGTTTAACTCGGTCTTGAGTTCATACAAGCACAATTAGGTAAACGTAACACAGTTGAGATATTAAGCGTTGTGCTAATATTTTATGCAGTCCAGTTTTACATCACATTTGCAACTTAATTGCCGGTCATGACGACAAACTGTACTGACTGTGGAAACATCTCAATCTTCCTGACAGAGATGAAAAGGATGCATAAATATGCAGGTAAGAAATTGCATTATATGGTTCAAGGTTCAACGTTTGTGCTCATATTTGAAAGTGCATCACCGTTGCATTCATTCCAAACAATCAAAAGTAAAACTAAATCTCTCACAAGGGGTCGCAATCTTGCACAGCCATGATTGGAAGGCAGCTGGTACAGACAATCCAGCCTGAGAGCGAGTTTCATATCTACCGTCGTATAACCTATATTTACAACTCATCTTTCAACTGGTAGCTTTTGTATTGGTGCTCATCCCCTGCTTCTGGCTGCTTGATATCATGGATACAAGTTTATATTCGCAGTACTGTAAAAGTCATTTGGTTTTCCTACCCTTAGAACGGTTCTCAATTACTGTATATGTAAGAATATACAAAGAACAATAAGGGTCCTATTCCCATTTAACTGCCATCTTGCACCACCATATTTCTAAGGAAGCCTGGTGTGGACAACTCAGCCCGTCTGACAGCGCGTTGCTTATTTAGAGTGACCGCTCGCGTCTTCAAATAAACCAACAAAGAAGAAGGCGGTTCACCGTAGTTCACTGTCAAGCTCCGGAAGGGGAAGGGAGACTGAAAGACGCTGCAAAGATGAGACCTCTTGATGTCGCTGTTTCTTCTTCAAATTTCTAAATATTACACACTTCACCTTTATTAGTTTTGATTCGTTTGACTTGGCCAGTGCAGAGGTATATTGTAGCGTAAAGTCAGAGCGTGTACATTAACGGGACATTCCTTCATCACTTCTTTCACTGCTACTCAGTTGACGTGGTTTTAGACCCAGACACGGCCCACCCAAACATTGTGCTATCAGCTGATGGCAAGCAGGCGGGCCGTGGCGAGTTGCTGCACATTGTGCCGGATCACCCCATGCGTTTCGACCCTGTCATCTGTGTTGTGGCCAAGAGAGGCTTCCTGTCCGGGAGGTTCTACTTCCAGGTATTTGTTTACCGAAGATCTAAATATATTTATTGCAAGAGAATTTGATCCATTTTGAAGCCTTTGCATCAATTTACTGTATAAATATTTTTTCTTTATCATTTAGGTTGCAGTGGGGCCAAAGACCTTCTGGGACTTGGGGGTGGTCAAAGAGTCTATAAACAGGAAAGGAATGATCACCTCCAAGCCGGAGAACGGCTACTGGACGGTCCGCCTGAGGAGTGGGAATGAGTACCGTGCATTGGATTCCCCCTCTGTCCTCCTCCGTCCAAAGGAGAAGCCACAGATTGTCGGAGTGTACACAGATTATGAGGAGGGGTCTGTGTCATTTTTTGATGTGAAGAACAGATGTCACATCTACACCTTCACTGGGTGCCTGTTCTCAGAGAGGATCTACCCCTTCTTCAGCCCAGGGGTCTGTGATGAGGGGAAGAATACGGCACCTCTGATTATTACAGATGTCAACCATGAGACTTAAAGATGAACTCAGATCTCTGCGTATTATAAGCCTTGTCTACGTATTTGTGGGTTTCATTCACAAAAACACATTTTTTGGGGGGGCTGTGGCAGTGTGAAGGTAAGATAAAACAACTCACATTTCACACGCAAGTATTTTAAAATAACCTTGTATATCCATGTACACTGTGAGGCAATGTCACGCACACAGCAAACCAGCTGTGGTGGCGACATAGACTTCACTGTCACTGGGTGAAACTGTTCAAAGACCTGAAGATGGTGAAATGGCTCAACAGTAACAGAAACAACGCAGGACAAAGTGGTATCAGAAGTGTAGACTCACAATGAAGTTATGTTGTATTGCCTTGGATATAGAATTTATTGAGGACAAGAAAATTCTGTCTGATAAATACTTTTTCAGACAGGTGGAAAAGCATCTTTCTAGTATCTTATGTACCGTCCACATGGACAATGTGTTATTAAACATTAAACCAAAACAGCAACCTATTGTGTTTTCCTTGAAAATCTTTAATCTAGAAGTATAGGGGTTTTTTTTTGTTTGTTTTTTTTTGTTTTTTACCAATCCCTTGTGTCAGTCCTGAATAATGTACTTGTTCATGTGCTGTGCATCCTACTTGTTCAATTTCCAATTTGAAAGACATGCAGGACAAAAAAACCCCATCCATCCGTCCATCCATCCACCCATTTTCTACACCTACTTCCTCCTACACTCAAGGAACTCGTGCAGAGACAGGGAGAACCTTCAAACTCTGCACAGAACGGTTCCAGGCCCAGAATTGAACCCACAACCTTCTTGTTGCACCACGAAAAAATGCGCAGTGAAAAAAAGGATTCTTTGACATAAGAATACTTGATACCCATCAATCAAGTTCTCTTTGCAAGTGGTTAAGTTCAACGATTACACATATTGATTGCAAACAGTATTGCTAGTATTCTCTGTTCAGAAATCTCTATATGGTTCTCTTATTATCTGGTGAATATTTCCTGTGACCTTGCCACACAAAGCAGCAGGAATCTCTCTGGACAGTGATGTTTGCAGATGAGATTGTGATCTTTTGTGAGAGCACAGAGCAGGGGGAGGGAAAACTGGACAGATATTGAGGTTGTGCTTCTCTTTGGCAGTGACCAAGGACGATAAGAACAGAAATGAGGACATCTGAGATACAGCGCAGGTTAGCGAGTTCCTTGGTGTGAAAGAAGAGGACACAGAGGATTGGGTGAAATGGAGCAGATGATTCAATCTTGCAACCCCCGGGTGGTTCAACCGAAAGGAGAAGAGGGAGAAAGGCTTGTGGATTGAAATGTTCCTAGTTTTCCTTGCAATGTTCCGAGCAATTTTTTTGTTTTCGACTCAAGGCACCAGAAGTGATGACAGATTTCAGACAGACATGTCAAATTCTCTGCAGGTATTTTAATAATTGCAAGCAAAAGGTAAAATCATCATAACACAGATGAAGCTGAAGCTTTGATGTCACAAATCTAACAAAAGATTGATAGATATGTTTTACAGCCATCGTTTTGTCTCACTCTTGAGCAATCAGGAAGCCACTGAAGGTGGTGACATCTTCATATGCATGAATGCAACATTGTGCAGGCAGTTGCACAGACACCCGATCGCCAGCACTGAGCTTCAGGATGGCAGTGTTTCCTCCATTGTCGCAGTATTGAGAGCCTGGCTTGGTGTGGTCAAATGTCTTGATGATGACAGACTGATTCTTGACCAGGGACAGCCCTGACATCTGTGTTTTTTTAGCCTGATAGAAGAAGGAAAAGAAATAACTGCCTGTAACCGGGGCTCTGAAGATGCCTGTTGGCAAAGGAAAAAAATTCATTAGATTTCTGCAGTTGTTCCAAACGTTCTTGTTTAACACTGCAGCATCAGTTGTTGCTGTGTGGAGAAAGAGGGTGATGTATTTACCTGAAGTTGGATCATAGGCATTACCGACGTTTGTAATTACTTTGCTAAATTCCAAAGTTATGTTCTCATCGAAGGGTCCATGCTCGTGTCCCATGGCTGCCACTGCAGTGAAGCACACCTTTGCAACTACAACGAGGAAGAAAGTTTCCATGTTACAAATTTGAGTCCCTCAATAACTTCACATGAAAAATCTAATGCCATGTTGATGTATTAAAGCCTAAATGATTAGAATTTCCACATGGTGGTGCTACTGAGAGCATTGCTGGTGCAGATGTTCTCTGGTAAAAAAGTTTAAACGTCACAATGTTCGCGCTGACATCAGCCAAGCAAATCATGCAGTTACATTGTTTAACAGAGACATTGACTACAGCAATGGCTCCGTTTGGTTGCATTGTTATTAGCGTTGTAATTATCTACTTTAAATTCTTGAATTTGCCTGCACACTGCCCAGTGCCACCACGGCCGCTGTTGAAGGTCCAATAAGAAAGTTTTCAACTTACCCATCTTTGCTGATCAGTCACTGTTGTTGGCAGTCAGGCTAACTGTCTCTGCTCGTGTTGGCTCTGCTTCCAAAGCTGTGAACTCCAACATCTCGGCTGCCTGCTTTTATGTTGCTCCGTCGCTGTCGATGTGTCGTCATGAGCCCCGTGAAATTCTGGAGAATCTTGGTAGGTAGGAGTGTGGGTTGAAAAAGAAATTGCATCGATAAGGGAAAAAAAAAAAAAGCCACCTTGCCCTGTTGCATCATCTTCACTTGCATCACCAAGTATTGAGACATGTCAAGAATGCTCTGCAGAAAAAAAATGGATAAAGCAAAGGCCATCATAGCTACACCCAAATATGTTGGCTAAACAAAGAATTGACCCGCTGGTGCATGTTCCACTACTTTCTGTTGAACACTCAGTTCAATGCATTTAAGCACAATTATTAAGTAATATACACATGTATGGTCTTCAAATCACTGGCCTTTCTATATTTTGTACAGTTGCGTATTTACAATGTGTCCAAAAATATTTCACTACGCATGCAAACAGTGCATCTGAAACTTTATATGATATATGAATAAGAACCGTTGTCTGGGCAGGAAAACCAAATTACTTTTATTGTACTGTAAACATGCACTTTTATTATTAGATTTACTGGAAGTAATTAAGCTTTTACAAATATAAATAAAAATAAATAAATCAGGCCAAATTTTTCACACTGGACCCTTAAGGATTTAAGAAGACTGTTTTTGTCCGTCGGTGTCCAAACATTGTCTCGTGTTTTCAACTTCAACTGTTTGCATCATACATACCGCAGGATTTCAAAGTATACCTGCATTGTGTTCATTTTAGTTTAGCATTTAAAGCATTTAAATTGAAGTCTGCTTTATTATTTATTTGAACAACGGTAAAGAAAAAAGAAATTGCATCGATAAGGGAAAAAAAAAAGCGCCACCTTGCCCTGTTGCATCATCTTCACTTGCATCACCAAGTATTGAGACATGTCAAGAATGCTCTGCAGAAAAAAAATGGATGATGCAAAGATTGTTTGTGAGAATTGACCCACGTGGTGGCAAAAGTCTTACCATCAATTTTACAATATCAAATACATCATGAAAAATTAAACCTGCAAACAGGGTTGATGTGGCTGAGCCCACCCTTGTGACCACATACCCTGGCCAAAATTCTTGTGTTTCAACATGTCAATGTGTCAAAGACAAACACATTTAAAAGATGCAAAAAAACAAAAATAAAAATGTGTTTTTATGACAATTAAAAACAAATTAAATTTTTTTTTTCTTTTTACCCAAGGGGGGAGGGAAGAAAAATTAAAATTAAAATTTTAAATATTCATTCATTTTAAAACAAATTTATTTTGCTTTCCTTGGAGCATCTTGCTAAAACATCCAGTTTTGACCTGGATGGGCAGTGCACATGGTGTCTTTACCAAAAGAAATTGCACTCAGACACATAAGAATGATATTAATGCAATAAATCACAAATACATGGACCGTCCAGAAACTTAATGAGCAATACTTCAGAAGTGTTATTTTGCATTGAACTCCAGTGCGTGCTATGGCACCATGGCTCCATGGAATATTGACAATGTCCTCCCTACCACAGTTGTTGCAGTTTAAGGTCAGACAGCAGATGACATCTAGGGAGCTGCACTTCCTGCTGTGTTTCTTCAACTTCTGCTAACCTTTAAACTTGTCCCTTTCTCCCTCTTGTCATCTTTTGAACTTCTCTTCTGTAGAACTTCTGATCAACTGCTGTTCATGATCCAATTACTGCTCAATCATTTACGGGGCTTTTCCTGTAATCAGAATTGGTTTTAAACACGAAATATGAACGTTGGCTCATTGGGCAGTTTTGGCGGTTTCCTCACTGTTCTCCAGATCATTTGTACCCCACCAGGTGAGATCTTGCACGGAGCCCCAGGACGCGGGAGATTGACAGTGATCTTGTATTCATTCCATTTTCTAATAATTGCTCCAACAGTTGATCTCTTCTCACCAAGCTGTTGCCTATTCTTGGTTGGCTCATCCCAGTCTTGTGCAGGTGTATAATCGTGTCCTTCGATAGCTCTTTTGTCTTGGCCATGGTGGAGAGGATTTGCAGTCTGATTGTTGAAGGGTGTGGCCAGGTGTCTTTTATACAGATAACACGTTCAAACAGGTGCCATTAATACAGGTAACGAGTGGAGGATAGAAGAGCTTCTTAATGAAGAAGTACCAGGTCTGCAAGGGCCAGAATTCCTGCGTGTTTGTAGGCGCTAAATACTCATTTTCTGCAAAAATTATACAAACGGATTCTTTGAAAATCATACAAAGTGGTTTTCTGGATTATTTTTCTGTCTCTCACGGTTGAAGTGTACCCAAAATGAACATGACAGACCTCTCTCATCTATTTTAGTGGGGCAACTTACTTAAAATACGTTTTAGTTATAACTACAGAAAATAATCTCATTCCCAGATGTTGTGGTTTGGTGCTGAGTGTGTACCACAACAGCTCCCCAGTAACTGATCATCAGGGCTACATTTCTAGTTTGTGGACAATGGAAATGATAAAACTAGGGAGTAATAGCACTAAACCCCACAGAACCAAGCTCTGCACCTTGGGGGTCAGGCTTTCTGCTCTGCTGCTCCCAGTCTGTGGAAGGCCCTCCCAGACTACCTGAGGGCACACTTTTAAACAAGACCTTAAAAGTCACGTTTCAAGAAGGCTTTTTACCCAATTGATGAACTATTTCACTTTATTGGTTTGTTGTTGGTGTTTTTTTTTTTGGCTTATTTACAGTTCACAAGGAGAAAAACACAAAAAATGCACTTTTGAACCTGCCCTGCGTGTGTTGCAATTGGCAGTCTGTCTGGCTGAAACTTGCAGTTTTGACCTGGTTGCAACAGTGCATGTACAGAAGGGAGTATGTGGCTTGTGGATGACGGTTGTAACCTCATTCTTGATGCAATACATTGTAGATGCATGAATTTTCCTTAGACTGCTATATTGCTGTGCATATGTTAGCAGACTTCCTTGCTAATAGACACTACTGTATCTTATTGAACTGGGTCTTTGAGCAAAAATGTAGGTATGGTGGAGATGTTCTCACTCGTGTGTGTGTGTGTGTGTGTGTGTGTCTTGTGTTTGGCTCATTATCACTTTTGGTCTTTTTGTCTTTTGTCAAATTGTTTTTAAGTCAGAATTGTATTTATTTTTGCATTAATGTAAAGGATAAAATAACAATAACAGAAGCATTCTATTTTAAAATGTCTTAAGCCGGAACCAACAGAAGAGAATAAACAACCAGTTCAAAAATTACAATTTAAAACATTAAATGAACATTAACATTCAGTTTGGCCTTGCAATGTTGGTATTACTTGAATGCTTAGTAGTTATCAAATTGCAGACGTGATTACATGTTCTTCCCCCACACCAACAGCATGGCGGCAACAAGACTTATGATTCAGTTGGATTATACCACTGGTGCAGTGTGAATAGTATGGCTGAAATATAGAAAAAGATCAACAAGGTGAAAAATAATGTGTGGAGAATTGATTACACACACTTTTTGAGTTCTTTTGCAGACTCCTGTTTTGTCTCCTCCTTTGAAAAGCTCCTCCAGCTCAGTTTGACATCTTTCGATGCGCCTTTCTCTTCCAGCCCCCTTTGAATCTACACAGCAGGCAAGAGAAATGACAAGGGCTGTCACTTCATCCGTTGCGACGCACAGTGAACGGCAATGAATTCAATGAATTGTCACAATGTGCAGACAGACATGGGGACAGTCACCTGGTTCATGACTGACGCAGCCACAGCCGGGTCTCTGGGGACTGGGGAGCCTTTAGTTGCCAGCTTGAGTTGCACCAAGTGTCTCCTCTGAGGATCTGCAAAAAAAGAGAAAACAAACATTCTGTCAACACACACATGCACATATAATTTATTGATGCATGTTCTAGTCGTGCAAATCACACAAAGCAATAACAACAGTGGCTTGTAAATCCTGGTATCTACTACTGGTATCGCTCATCAAGGACAGTAAAAAAAAGAACCAGCGACTTCTGTTCTGGCCCCGTTCCTGTTCACTCTCTACACTGCAGACTTCACCCACAACTCAGCGAAGTGCCATCTGCAAAAGTTCTCTGACGACTCTGCCATTGTTGGCCTCATCACCCATGGGGATGACACGGAGTACAGAGAACTGACCCAGGATTTTGCCGACTGGTGCCAGAGAAACCACCTCCAGCTTAACGCAGGAAAGACCAAGGAGCTGGTGGTGGATTTCAAAAGACGCAAGCCCCCCCCCCCCACACCGGTAAACATCCAGGGAGTGGACATTGAGATTGTGGAATCTTACAAGTACCTGGGTATCCACTTGAACAATAAACTGGACTGGTCACTCAACTCTACTGCACTCTACAAGAAGGGACAAAGCAGACTCTTTCTGCTCAGGAGACTCAGGTCTTTTGGAGTGGAGGGGGCTCTTCTTAAGTCCTTCTTTGACTCTGTGGTGGCATCAGCCATCTTCTTTGGAGTAGTCTGCTGGGGAAGCAGCATCTCTGCTGCTGACAGGAAGAGACTGAACAAGCTGGTGAAGAAGGCCAGCTCTGTCCTGGGCTGCCCGCTGGACCCTGTGGAGGTGGTGGCTGACAGGAGGATGATAGCTAAACTATCTTCTCTGATGGACAACACGTCCCACCCCCTGCAGGGGACCCTAACAACACTGGAAAGCTCGTTCAGTGACAGACTTCTTCACCCGCGGTGCCTCACGGAGAGATACCGCAGGTCCTTTCTTCCTGCAGTGGTCAGACTCTATAATCAACACCAATAACCTCCCCAAACCGGACTAAGTGCAATAACCCTCCATCTATTTATTTATAACGTGCAATAATTACTCAGCTGCGCATATTTTCACTGTTTTTCTCTGTATAGGCTCTTGTTTATTTACTTTTTTACTTTATACTGTTTTGCACTATTTTAGGTTATTTTTATATGCTCTGTTCACTTTATTCTTGTTTGCCCTATCTTCTGGCTGTTGTAACACCTAAATTTCCCCGTTGTGGGACGAATAAAGGTTTATCTTATCTTATCTTTCATGTTGCAATCAGCAGTTTGATGCAGAGCACAGTTTGCAGTATCTCCGACATCCTGCATCAAACAGTTGGCAATTTTTCAACACGTGGGCACAACTGTCTTTTTTTCTCTCCCAGCCATGTCACTTGCATATGAAACTGGTGTCCATTTATTTATTTATTTTGTAATTTTCCATCTTGCCACAAGAAGCCACTGAACAAACACTTATAATGTTAATAATAATAAGGTCATTTTACTAGCAAATATAAAAGTGGGACAGGAGACCAATGTGTTTACCGCTGTGGCAGAAGAAGGAGGCGATTTTGTCACAATTCATTTTCATCAGTCCATGAAAGCCGTGTCCAAAATCAAGTGCTCCACAGTAATCTTTAGAATCTTGGTGATACTTCCAGGGCAGGAACGAGGGCTGACTCCCATCCGACCACATCCAAGACTGCCGCCGAAGCCCCAACCACGCTGCGTTTCCGCTCAGCATTGTCTCTAGCTCCTTATTTTCCTGCTGGTTCTCCACTCTCGCCAGGTCCGTGAACTTTTCCTTGCAGTAAGCATGAGCGTCAAGCCAAGTCATGGAGGAGTCACTGACCAGCACGAAACGCCGAAGAATATTAGTTTCCGACGCTGCAAAAGACAGGAGCCGTTTATGACATGTTATCAGAAAGATATTTCATCAATAGCAAATTTCTCTGTGTCATGTGTTGGAGCGTATATTTCTGCACTAATAGGCGAGTGTTTCAACGTTGCCAGTTTTGAAGAGCTTCTTCTCGCAAAAGAATTGACGAGGCTACAAATAAGATTAATCAAGATTTGTACACAGTCAAATGCGTAGCAAGCACTGCGCTTGGAGAGTCGATGCTGCACCTTTCTTTCTTTGCATATTGTTTTTTTTTTTTTTCAATTGTTGCTCTCATCGCACGGTTCTGTTGCTGCTGTAACTTCCCCCACTGTGAAATAAACAAACTCTTATTCATCTCGAACCACATGCAAATGAGCGCCATCATCCGACACGAATTTTAAGATCGAAAACAAGCTAATCTTTTAAACTGAATTTATTTATGTTTCGACTTTCAAAATTCTTTCACGTTTTAGGAGGTTTCATTCATACATACTGAAAATCTGTCCTCAAACACAAAATGTACTTGCACAACCCGTTATTTTACCATTGTAGCAGATAAAATTCATCTTTCTCTTGCAGCTTGTGGAAGCCCATTTCCCAGTCGATTCGACAATTCCACAATTAGAATGATCTGGTTGCTTGCTTGCCCAGTTCCAGTAGGCCCTTTCTCCTTCGTGGTAGTCGCCATAATCTGAGAAAGACCAGGTCCATGATTTGTGCAAGCCTACAAAGGAAGCGTTCTCTTCAGACCCAGTCAGATCTGCAAGTATCTCCAGGTCCTGCACATCATTGACAGTGGCCAAATCGGTGTAATGACGTCTGCAGTATTTCTGCGCATTCGGCCAAGTTCGTGCCTCGTCAATGAAGTAGTACTGTCGGACGTGCAGGGAGAATGCGGAGCAGCGCAGTCCTGTTGACAATACAGTGTGGGGTTAGCCAGACAGAAGCTTGTAGAATATTGACAGTGGTGCTATATATCTCACCTGAGAGTACCAGCACAATGAACATTCCACAGGACATGATCCGTGGCCTCTGTGTCTAAGAGAACCTGCAAAGAAAATGTGAGCAATTCCTTGAGACAGAAATGTATGAAGTGATTGTTAGAATGAAACTCACCTGCGGTGGAAAAGACTGCTGATTTCTCATTTAGGATGACTGAGGGCAGATCTCTCTCCCGCCTTTTAAAGCAAGGCAACATCAATATTCAAAACAGGTGGTGCGCAGTGTATCTTGGCGTAAGTGGCCTGTGTCGTTTGTATAGTTATTCTAAAAAGAGTGTATGTGCCACACTCTTCAGAAATTATATAAATCAACAAAAAGGAAAACAAAACCGTGAAGGTGTCTTTTATATTATATTTATTTAATAAATATACCTTTACATTGTATTCTAGATTTTCAAAAAAGTTAGTATTCAATAATGATAATTAAAGCACCACTTAATTTTAAATATAAGATTAAAATGGAAGTGGAGTTATTTTACATATACATATAAAAAAATATATATAATCAACTGCCTGTCTTAAATATTGATGAGATAAACAGAGGGAATGTTGGAGTTCCATCACTGTGGGAGCCAGAAACACGTTTTGTCTTTTTGTTCTATTAATGGCAGTACTATACACAGTCAGTGCGCATTCATTTTAACAACTTGCCCAAAGCCAATCGCATTTACGTGAACGCTTCCCTCAATGTTTGCCCTGCATGGTTTAGAGAGCGACCTCTCGGAATGCAAAGCACATGGAAACGGTAGGTGAGTCAGAACTGATGCAAAGCTCTGGCAAAGCAGAGTTGGATTCTCATTCAACAGCCATGAGTTTTAGAGAGCGAGATCAGAGGGGACAGAACGAGGAGGAAACCTCCTTGTACCAAGGTTGCGAAAGGCCAGAAAACAAGTTGCTTAGCATTTTCTAATGAGTACTCTACAATCAATGTCACACCCAAGCAAGTCAAGGAAATGTGGTCTAGCTCTTAAATGTCAGTTGAGTAGGTATGGGATGGTGCGTTCCACCCCTGCCTCTCTCAGATGATCAAGTGTCCAAAGTGACTGCCTCAAGGTCAGGAAGTGACAACTGAAGTGACAACTTGAAAAGCCGTTGCTTCCACAAACCATCGTGAGGTTTTCACAAAATTCTTATCCAGGCACTTCAAGACAATGCAACTTTATTTGTATGGCACCATTGAGACATACAAAATTCATTCAGCCATTGAGGTTCCAGACCAAGACCAGCAGTAAAATCAATCCTTTGACTCACTGGGAGCCAGTAGAGTGATCGAAGAACAGGTGTAGCATGTTTTTCCTTCTTGTGTACGTGAGAACTCTGGCTGCAGCGTTCAGAATTAGCCGACTGATGGATTTCTAGCCAGACATACAGTATGAAGATGAGCTTTGCATAGTGAGCAAAATAACGGTTTTGCAGATACGAGCGGGAGAAATGAGTTTCCTCCGAAGGGTGGCTGGGCGCACCCTTAGGGACAGGCTGATTGCTCGGGCACCCTTAGGGACAGGGCCGGGTCATCCAGGAGGAGCTTGGAGTAGAGCCGCTGCTCCTCCACAGTGAGAGGGGTAGGCTGAGGTGGCTCAATGGAAATGTTGCCTCTGCTGCCTGACTCCGGAGAGGCGGCGGAAGATGGACGGGGATGTGTGGAAGTCAGTGCAAAGTGGCTGTGGAGAAGGTGCTGTTTCTAATGAGGCATATTTGCATGGAAGTGAGTTTCCTTTTGCATGAAATGTAAGCAATTGGTCATTTAGAATATATTCAAATGCTTCTGGGTCAGCCGTGACCTTACCAGCGCGTCACCTCATTTTAACTTTATGTGTGGACAGGGCCCAGTTTTTTTCTTTTTGTGAGAAGGCTCTCAGCTGGGCCTTGTCTTGTGTTGTTGTGTTGTTGTGTTGTTTTGACAGTCTCGTCTCCTTGTATATTCTGTACTTTACTTCCTGTTGTCGCCCCTTGATTTCATCACCTGTGTCTCGTTGTCAGTCCTGCCTTTGATTGTTCTCACCTGTGTTCCCCTGCCCTCTTGTAGAAATAGAGGGCAGGGGAACCACTGGTGGTTTGTGAATGTGTTTTGACGTCAGGCAGGAGACCTTATGGGAGAACAAAGAGGAGATTTTTGGATGTAGTGACAGAGGTTGTGACAGAAGAGGATACAGAGGATTGGGTGATATGGAGCAGTTGATTCACTCTTGGAGAAGGAGAAGTGCTTGTAGGTCGAAATGTTCCTATTTTGCAAAATCATGAGCAAGTTCTTGTTCTTGACATCAGAAAGCAAACAGTGACAGTCAGATTCTCTGCAGATATTTTATTGATGGCAAGCAAAAGGTAAAGCATAACATCGATAAAACTGGGAGGAGGCAATTTGTCCTCATGTTTTCATCATGGCAATTGCAGCCAGTAGATCACAGGAAATCGGATTATGTTAAGCATAAGAAATATTAGCATGATCAGCATGGTGAAGTTATTCTGTTTGGTAAATATTCAATTAGGTGAAAGTATAGTTTTTGAAATGATTGTTGCTTTGCGTTCTCAAATCTAACAAGATTGACAGATGTTTTGTTTCTCTGCCATCATTTTTCTCTCACTCTTCACTCTCCAGCAATCAGGAAGCCACTGAAGGTGGTGACATCTTCATATGCATGAACGCAACATTGTGCAGGCAGTTGCACAGACACCCGATCGCCAGCACTGAGCTTCAGGATGGTAGAGTTTCCTCCATTGTCGCAGTATTGAGAGCCTGGCTTGCTGTGGTCAAACGTCTTGACGATGGCAGAATTATTCTTGGCCAGGGACAGCCCTGACATGTGTGTTTTTGGAGCCTGGTAGGAGAAGGAAAAGTAATAATAGCCTGCATCCTTGACTGTGAAGATGCCTGTTGGCAAAGAAAAAAAAAAATCATTAGATTTCTTCAGTTGTCCAAAACTTTCTTGTTTGAATTTCTAATTTGCAGTCATTGTTAGTTCTTGAATTTCAACACTGCAAAATAAATTGTTGCTGTGTGGAGAAAGTGATGTATTTACCTGAAGTTGGATCATAGGCATGACCGATGTTTGTAATTACTTTGCTAAATTCCAAAGTTATGTTCTCATCGAAGGGTCCATAGTTCCGTCCCATGGCTGCCACTGCAGTGAAGCACACCTTTGCTAAAGGGGAACAAAAGTCACATTGACTACAGCAATGGCTCCGTTTGGTTGCATTGTTATTAGCGTTGTAATTATCTACTTTAAATTCTTGAATTTGCCTGCACACTGCCCAGTGCCACCACGGCCGCTGTTGAAGGTCCAATAAGAAAGTTTTCAACTTACCCATCTTTGCTGATCAGTCACTGTTGTTGGCAGTCAGGCTAACTGTCTCTGCTCGTGTTGGCTCTGCTTCCAAAGCTGTGAACTCCAACATCTCGGCTGCCTGCTTTTATGTTGCTCCGTCGCTGTCGATGTGTCGTCATGAGCCCCGTGAAATTCTGGAGAATCTTGGTAGGTAGGAGTGTGGGTTGAAAAAGAAATTGCATCGATAAGGGAAAAAAAAAAGCGCCACCTTGCCCTGTTGCATCATCTTCACTTGCATCACCAAGTATTGAGACATGTCAAGAATGCTCTGCAGAAAAAAAATGGATAAAGCAAAGGCCATCATAGCTACACCCAAATATGTTGGCTAAACAAAGAATTGACCCGCTGGTGCATGTTCCACTACTTTCTGTTGAACACTCAGTTCAATGCATTTAAGCACAATTATTAAGTAATATACACATGTATGGTCTTCAAATCACTGGCCTTTCTATATTTTGTACAGTTGCGTATTTACAATGTGTCCAAAAATATTTCACTACGCATGCAAACAGTGTATCTGAAACTTTATATGATATATGAATAAGAACCGTTGTCTGGGCAGGAAAACCAAATTACTTTTATTGTACTGTAAACATGCACTTTTATTATTAGATTTACTGGAAGTAATTAAGCTTTTACAAATATAAATAAAAATAAATAAATCAGGCCAAATTTTTCACACTGGACCCTTAAGGATTTAAGAAGACTGTTTTTGTCCGTCGGTGTCCAAACATTGTCTCGTGTTTTCAACTTCAACTGTTTGCATCATACATACCGCAGGATTTCAAAGTATACCTGCATTGTGTTCATTTTAGTTTAGCATTTAAAGCATTTAAATTGAAGTCTGCTTTATTATTTATTTGAACAACGGTAAAGAAAAAAAAGAAATTGCATCAATAAGGGGGGAAAAAAAGCCACCTTGCCCTGTTGCAAGTATTGAAACATATGAAGGACGTGCTGCAGGAAAAAAAGGATGATGCAAAAGTCTTCCTTCAAACATCAATTTTACAATTTAAAATATATCATGAAAAATTAGATAAATATTTTTTGTGTTTCAACACAAACAAATAAAAAATGTGTGTGTGTGTGTGTGTGTGTGTATATATATATATATATATATATATATGTATATGTATGTGTATATGTATGTATATATATATGTATGTATGTATATGTATATGTATATGTATGTATGTATATGTATGTATATGTATATGTATGTATGTATATGTATGTATATATATGTATGTGTGTATATGTATATGTATATATATGTATGTATATATATGTATATGTATATATATGTATATATATGTATGTATATATATATGTATATATATATATATATATATGTATATATATATATATATATATATGTATATGTATATATGTATGTATGTGTATACATATATATATATATATATATATATATATATATATATATATATGTATACATATATATATATACGTTATATGTTAAAATTGTTAAAAATCATGTTATCCTGGAATGTAGGAAGTTGGATTATCTTCATATATCCCCATTAATGAGCTACATCTCTACACAATGTGGCACATTTACAGGGATCTGATGGCGGACTGTGACAGCCCTGCCCAAACCTAACAACACGATGTGGTTCTCAGATGTTTTCTGCCTCTCAAGGCAGCAGAGGAACGTGGGAGTGGCATCGAGACACCTGTGCTGGTGCCCCCCCATAGGTGTCAAGCGTATTTTCATCCTTCTTTGTTCTTTTTACACCTGACAACACCCTACATCCTATTATTCTCACACCCTCACTCACACTACTGATGTGACTGACAAACACACTCCATATATATTTTGTTATTTTCTTTATTTATCTATTTTGTTATAATAAAACACTTTTTGATTTATCGCAATCTGCAGTGTCCCTCCTGTTATTGTCACAACCTTCGAGCCGGGTTAAGAAAGGACAAAGGAATAAAAATGTATGTATGTGTGTTCCACTCATCAAGCAGAGAAAAGTAAGTATTGGGATTTATTTGCAGTTAATGAGCATTTATCTTTGCATACAGAGGTTTTCCACTTAAAATGACAGAGGGACTGCAACATGGTGAAACACACACACACACACACGTTTGTATTGTAGCTTGGACATGGTGTGTGACAGCTTAGACATGAGCAAGATGTGAGATCAAGTTGGACATCAGAAAACAAGGATTAACCCTGGAGTGACTTCTGTCGAGACTGAACGTTGAAATGGAAGTTTTCAGGGGCCATTTATCATTTTTCACATCACATTATTTAATAAATATTAACTACACTGGTGGGGAAAGGCTTTGGGACACCCTTAAACTTGTACGATCAATCTAAAATATTGTCATGAATAATTTTCAAATCTTCTTCCTGTGATTCAAATGGCTACATGGTGTGGTTTCATCAGAGAGAGACAAACAATGTTTCACAAGGAGAAAAACACAAAAAAATACACTTTTGAACCTGCACTGCGTGTGTTGCAATTGGCAGTCTGTCTGGCTGAAACTTGCAGCTTTGACCTGGTTGCAACAGTGCATGTACAGAAGGGAGTATGTGGCTTGTGGATGACTGTCCTAACCTCATTCTTGATGCAATACATTGTAGATGCATGAAGTGTCCATAGATTGCTATATTGCTATATATGCATATGTTTGTAGTAGGCTTTCATGACAATACACACTACTGAATCTCAGAGACTGGATAAATGTAAATATGGTGCAGATAGTCATTTTGACCTGGTTAGGGTTAAGGTTTCTCAAACTGTTTTTGAATTAGAATTTTAGGTAGCTGTTTTGCAAATAGGGCGACACGGTGGCGCAGTGGTTAGCGCTGCCGCCTCACAGCAAGAAGGTTGTGGGTTCGATTCCGGGCCTGGGACCTTTCTGTGTGGAGTTTGCATGTTCTCCCTGTGTCTGCGTGGGTTCTTTCTGGGTTCTCCAGCTTCCTCCCACAATAACATGCATGTGAGGTCAATTGAACGTTCTAAGGTGTGCATGTGAGTGTGAATGGTTGTTTGTCTCTATGTGGCCCTGCGATGAACTGGCGACTTGTCCAGGGTGTCACCCTGCCTTCACCCTAAGACAGCTATATATGTATGTATATATATGTATGTGTACATATATATACATACATATATATATATATATATATATACATATATATATATACATATATATATATATATATATATATATATATATATGATGTATGATGCTGTATTTTACTGTAGAAACTTCATGTATTGGCTTTACCGTTGTTCAAATAAATAATAAAGCAGACTTCAATTTAAATGCTTTAAATGCTAAACTAAAATGAACACAATGCAGGTATACTTTGAAATCCTGCGGTATGTATGATGCAAACAGTTGAAGTTGAAAACACGAGACAATGTTTGGACACCGACGGACAAAAACAGTCTTCTTAAATCCTTAAGGGTCCAGTGTGAAAAATTTGGCCTGATTTATTTATTTTTATTTATATTTGTAAAAGCTTAATTACTTCCAGTAAATCTAATAATAAAAGTGCATGTTTACAGTACAATAAAAGTAATTTGGTTTTCCTGCCCAGACAACGGTTCTTATTCATATATCATATAAAGTTTCAGATGCACTGTTTGCATGCGTAGTGAAATATTTTTGGACACATTGTAAATACGCAACTGTACAAAATATAGAAAGGCCAGTGATTTGAAGACCATACATGTGTATATTACTTAATAATTGTGCTTAAATGCATTGAACTGAGTGTTCAACAGAAAGTAGTGGAACATGCACCAGCGGGTCAATTCTTTGTTTAGCCAACATATTTGGGTGTAGCTATGATGGCCTTTGCTTTATCCATTTTTTTTCTGCAGAGCATTCTTGACATGTCTCAATACTTGGTGATGCAAGTGAAGATGATGCAACAGGGCAAGGTGGCGCTTTTTTTTTTCCCTTATCGATGCAATTTCTTTTTCAACCCACACTCCTACCTACCAAGATTCTCCAGAATTTCACGGGGCTCATGACGACACATCGACAGCGACGGAGCAACATAAAAGCAGGCAGCCGAGATGTTGGAGTTCACAGCTTTGGAAGCAGAGCCAACACGAGCAGAGACAGTTAGCCTGACTGCCAACAACAGTGACTGATCAGCAAAGATGGGTAAGTTGAAAACTTTCTTATTGGACCTTCAACAGCGGCCGTGGTGGCACTGGGCAGTGTGCAGGCAAATTCAAGAATTTAAAGTAGATAATTACAACGCTAATAACAATGCAACCAAACGGAGCCATTGCTGTAGTCAATGTCTCTGTTAAACAATGTAACTGCATGATTTGCTTGGCTGATGTCAGCGCGAACATTGTGACGTTTAATCTTTTTTACCAGAGAACATCTGCACCAGCAATGCTCTCAGTAGCACCACCATGTGGAAATTCTAATCATTTAGGCTTTAATACATCAACACGGCATTAGATTTTTCATGTGAAGTTATTGAGGGACTCAAATTTGTAACATGGAAACTTTTTTTCCCCCTTGTAGTTGCAAAGGTGTGCTTCACTGCAGTGGCCTCGAAAGGAGGTGTATATGGACCTTTCGATGACGACATAACTTTGGAATTTGAAACAGCAGTAACTTCCAATAAGGCCTATGATCCAACTTCAGGTAAATACGCCACACTCATTATTTTGTGCACATCAAAAAGTGATGTAGGACATGATCATTTTTCGCAGCAAAATAAAACAACAATTTATTTTCATAGTTATGTTGCAAACATCCAGTTTTTGCCAGCTATATCAAAAAGTGTAAGACACAGATTTTTCAAAGAACTTCATTACTATTGTTATTATTATTGTTATTATTATTCATACATAGAATTATCAATTTTCCCCACAAGTTTTTAGAGTAACTTTAATCCATCTCATCTATTTAAAATCTATTTTAATCTAATAAATGCACTTCTCTCTCCACAGGCCTCTTCACAGCCCCTACTAGTGGCTCTTATTTATTTTCCTTCTTCTATCAAGCCCCGAAGAACAAACCGTCAGGGCTGTGTCTGGTCAAAAACCAACAGGTCATTGTCAAGACGTGTGACAAAAATATTCAAGGCTCTACACACACCGACAATGGAGGCAACGTTGCCATCCTGCACCTCCGGGCTGGTGACACTGTGTGTGTGCGCCTGCTTGCTAAGTGCCATGTCACTGCAACTAACAGGGTCACCTCCTTCAGTGGCTTCCTGATTGCTGAAGACTAGAAGAAAACAACGGCTCCAAAACCCATTCGACAGCTATGAGTTAAAGTTTTGTTGAATTAGTGGAGCAAATCTAGCAATCAGATATGACGCTTTAAGCTTCACTAAATTGGGTTTATTTGGTTGTCAAAAGCTTTGAAAAACTTCAATTAAAAAAAAAATACGGATCAAAATGCGCTTGTTCTGCAATCTGTCTTGCTCGCTCAGCTTTTTCTAGGATAAATTGTCATTATTTAGTCAAGACGTGAGACTCTGGAGCAGAACACCTTCCTGTGTATTTGTACATCCTATTTGTGGTGACAGTAGATGTGTCCCCTCCATACCTCAAGCAAAATCATGTACAACCTTTCAAGTGAGCCAACTGTCTTGTCTATGTGATGCTGATTTTGCCTATTGCTTTCAATCAATAAAACATGTGCAGAGAATCTTTCATCACCCCTGGTGTCTGACTTCCATCTCTTGGTATAACTGCAGAAAAGCTTCTGAAGATTGTGGGTGGGCACCCGACAGTATAAAAAAAAAAAAAAAAAAAAAATCTCGTACTGCATGTGTGGTGGAAAAACAGTGCTGTGAAGCAGCAGCCCCAAGTCCTGAAAGGTGACTTTACTGAACTGTTGGATACAATCAGCTGTCTGAGTGAGACTTTGTTGGTCTTGGTGTACGGATATTTCTAAGTGGAAGCTGTATGCTTCAAGCATGTTAGTTAGTTTGAAGCTCATGGATGCCAACGAGCTGTTAACTTGTTAGTTAACAGCTCACTGGCATCAGTCATTTTTTTCCAAGTCACCAAAGACAGCAGCCATTAAGCCACTCTAGATGCCTCCATAATGAATAACTATAGATCTGTGTATGTTCAACATTATAATAATAATAATAATAATAATAATAATGATAATAATAATAATAATAATAATAATAATAATAATAATAATAATAATAATAATGGGCGACACTGTGGCGCAGTGGTTAGCGGTGCCGCCTCACAGCAAGAAGGTCGTGAGTTTGATTCCGGGCCTGGGACCTTTCTGTGTGGAGTCTGCATGTTCTCCCTGTGTCTGCGTGGGTTCTCTCCGGGTTCTCCGGCTTCCTCCCACACTCCAAAAACATGCATGTGAGGTCAATTCAACATTCTAAATTGACCATAGGTGTGCATGTGAGTGTGAATGGTTGTTTGTCTCTATGTGGCCCTGCGATGAACTGGCGACTTGTCCAGGGTGCCACCCTGCCTTCACCCTAAGACAGCTGGGAGAGGCTCCAGCAGACCCCTGTGACCCCGAGCTCAGGAATAAGCGGGTATAGAAGATGAATGAATGAATAATAATAATAATAATAATAATAATAATAGAGAGCAGGCCTTTGCTGAGGCTCAGTCCCGAATAATAATAATAATAATAATAATAATAATAATAATAATAATAATAATTATTATTATTATTATTATTATTATTATTATTATTAATAATAATAATTATTATAATAATTATTATATATAATTATTATTATAATAATTATTATAATAATAATAATAATAATAATAATACATTTTATTTGAAGGCGCCTTTCTGGCACTCAAGGACACCGTACATGGAGGAAGTTGTTTTTAACCAGCTCAACAACTTCTTGAATGAAAGTGGAAATGTTGATAAATGTCAATTCGGCTTTGAACGTCAACACGGCGCTGAAAGAGCTGTGCTGAAAGTGTCGTATTCGTCCTGGTTCTGCTAAAAACCAGACGGATTCTGTTCGAAACTACTAACTGCAGTTCCAGCAAATCGCCACTGGAGGCGGACAAGTCTTCGCCCTCCTGCACACTTGTACGTCAGGGAAAGGAAGGAGTAGTCTCTCTCCAAGATGGCGACGACCATAGACAACAGCAATGCTGTCCAGGCGACAAAGAAAAAGCACCTCGGCATTCCCGAAGCCGTGTTTCTGGTATGTTGAATCCCATCCTACTCACACTGTCATGTATATAACAACTCATTTGGGACGCACGATAGTACTTGAAACGCGGTCGGTTGGTCCTTGCCATGGGCTCGATCGCTACGTTAGCACCACAGCTAACGGGATGTGTCCGTGAAGAAGGCAGGGCGGCTGCGCTCGTCCATGTATGGAGACGAAGGAACCATGTGGCGGCTGGTTCTTACAGCGAATGCACTGTCACCGTTTTGGTGCACTTCATCCCAGTCACTCACTGACTTTTGCGCCGCCAAGTCGTACATCAGAACTAAATTGTCATTGTATTTGAAATTAGCATTAGCCTTGCCTAACTCGACCTAACCTGTTTTGTGAAATATAATGATGCTCGACTAATTTTAGCCAAAGTTATTTTGTAATTTAGCCAAAGTTTTTCTTTCTTTCGTCCGTTGTTGTATGAATTTTAGGATAGGAAAGTGTCTGTTTCCATTTATAATATTACATAATACAATGGTACGTGTGTCTCTTCTTCTTCTTCTTCTTCTTCTTTTTCTTCTTCTTCTTCTTAAAAAATACACAAACTTTGTTAGGGGGCGTTTTGGACTTCTTCCGAATAAATTGCCCACAGTAAAACTATTACAAACTAATTCTGGAATGACTTGTACGTTGTATAGGTTGACATCACTGCAATTGAATTTCTATTTAAACCAGTAAAGTAAAGCCACGTTTATGTTGCGTACAAAATCTAGGAGTGCAAGGTGACTTACTTGCTTACGTTCTGAATAAAACTAACAATTACTACCAAAGTAAAGCTCGTGTGAACGAGCTAAATAGGGCCAAGAAAACATGAGAGGAGCAAATTGAAGCCAGAGTGAGCTAAATCAAGATTGTGGTAATACTTTGAGGGAATGTGAACTAAATTAACCCATGTCTTGGTCTTGTTTTATTATACGCATAGATTTTATTGAACATAATGTCATAATTATTTAGACTTATATTTTAAACTATATGCCTATAGTTTTTAATATTTGATTCACAACATAAATCATCAACAACTGATTTTTGTTTTGTTTGCTTGGTTTTTCTTTTGATCATATGTTGTGAATTAAAACACACTGACACACCTTGGTTGCATTTTTTGCAGGAGGATGTTGAATCTTTTATGAAGCAGCCTGGCAACGAGACGGCTGAAGCAGTCCTGACAAAGCTAGACGAACAATACCAGAAATACAAATACATGGAGCTCAATCTGTCTCAGAAGAAACTCAGGTACCGTCCAGTGTGTGCATTCCTCTCACGGGTGTTTGCGTGCGTTAATGAGCACACATGGCGCCATGGTTTGCTGTTCACTGCCTCCTCTTGTGCAGGTTGAAGAGCCAGATCCCGCAAATCACACAGACACTTGAAATCCTGCGACACATGCAGAAAAAAAAGGTGCGTATATCGGCACAGGTAGGCGTCCCGATCTTGTTGAAGGTGTTTTTCCTCCCGAGGCATTTTTCCAAACGGCTGCCGTTCTGTTCACAGGACACGACGGAACCCATGGAGACACACTTTCTATTGGCTGACAATGTTTACTGCAAGGCTTCAGTGCCACCGACTAACAAAGTTTGTCTATGGCTAGGGGTGAGTCCAACTCAGACGTTCAATTTGTTTTCATTTTCAAGTGTGTTTGTGTGTTCATTTGTTTTTCATTTGACGCGTTTACTGGTATTGATAGTAGGACTTAGAAACATTCGTCTCTTGAGCTTTTAGATGGATTTCTATCGTCACTGCTGCCACTGATACTGCTTCACTATTGTCCCCCCGAAGGCCAATGTGATGTTGGAGTACGACATCGACGAAGCCCAGGCACTCCTGGAGAAGAATCTCTCCACTGCCACTCGAAACCTAGAAACGCTCGAGAACGATCTGGATTTCCTGCGAGACCAGTTCACCACCACTGAAGTCAGTATCCTTGCACTTTGTTTAGCCCATCCCCACCAGGCATAAGTAAGTAAGTAAGGAGTACCTTTACTTCATTCCGGTTCTTCAGAAATTCTCCCAAAAAAAGAGAAGGAGAAAGAAATGATCTGTTACATTTTCCATGTGCCACTTTTTGACCCTCTCTGCTCTGTAGCCGACAGAATTCAACCAATTGGACACCTGCAGGCAGCAACAGGGTCCAATGTAATGTGTGACCATATACCATATAGTGTGTGCAGTGCACATAAACGGTGGCAAAACCAGGGATGCTTAGATGGAGTCGGATGATTCTCTTTTGAAGGGAACGGTATTTATCAACGTTTCTTAAGCCACGTCACATTTTTTACATTGGAAAAAAAAAAATCACACTTAACCACCAACTAAAAATGTTATAAAATTCCACTTTTTAGCCTAATAATAATAACAACATATACTATTCATTTATTTATACTCAGTCGGTGTGAAAGCGGGGCCTGTTTAGCTGCTCACAAAGCTGATACCCCGGGAGGAAAACAGGCTCATGTTCCTTTTAAAGCCACTTGACAATTGAATCTTAATTTAATTCTTTCTTTTTTAGACCAATTGGGGGAATTGGATGATTTTTCACAGCACACCTGGCATTATCTGACGTTACAGCAACACTGCCCTCAAGGACAACTATTTTCCACTGTTAGACTTAGAACAAAGTTAGATGAATGTCCTGTTGAAATGGTAGTGAACAGTATTTACAGTCCGAGTTTGGCTTAGGCGAGTCATTCATTCATTCATTTCCGTTTCTTTCACATATCTGACAAAAACAAAAACAAGAACACATATATGTGTATCACAGCTGATGTCTGCCGCTGGCTTTTAAAAAGGACTATTGCAATCTAAATGTGTCTGTCTGTCCGCCACTGTTGTTCCTTAATTGGCTCCTCCCCTCAGACATGGCCCGAGTCTACAACTGGGATGTGAAAAGGAGGAGCAAAGAAAACCTCTTGAAATCTGCAAACAAGTCTTAATATTGACAGCGCAACGTTCACAACACCTCTGCCATCTCCTTCTTAGTCAACAAACACAAACGTCTGAAGAGAAGAAAGCATATTTGAAATGTTGCAAAAGGTTTGCTTTAATCAGTGCGATCATTTTGTGTGTGTTGAATATTGGAGCTCAAATTTCCACGTCTGTTTCTGTTGATTTGTTACTTTTTAAAGTATTTTTTCAAGTAAAACCTAGCAAGAAAAAAACAAAAGGCAATGAGGCAATTTTTGTATTATTTTTATTGATTTGTCTGTTGTTGGCCTCTCTGGCAGATTGTGTTTGAGGGTTCATCTCTTCTCCTCTGCATTTCCTTCTTGTCCTATGTTTTGGCGTTTCAGCCTCCGACTTCCAACTTTGCTTCACACGTTGGGCGACTTTAATACTTGAGTCGCTCTTCTTAAGAATCTCGCTCGTCGCGTTTGAAATTCAGGCTCTTAGGAGTCCGGACAGATTGACTGAAGGCCACCGCATCTTCCTCTTCCCCTTCCCACTTCTTCCTCTTCCTCCGTCCCTTTTTACTTACCACCCTTAACCTGATGTCCTGACCCTGTGCTCTGTCTGTATTTATTTGTCTTTCACTGTATTCACTGAACAACGAATGAAGTAAAAGAAGACATCTTTCCTGCTGCTATTTGCATTTGTCGCAGGTTGGTTAAAAACAGACTAATTGTGTTAGATTCTACAATTAAGCACTTAATTCCTGGCACGAATGCCCTCAGTGAAACATCTCTAATGCTAAAAAGCTGAATACTCAACTGTTGACCAAGAAATTGCTTCCCATCATTTAAAAAAACAACTTATTTGAATGATTAATGCAGTTTTTTTGAGACTGACTTGGACTGAAACTTCATGAAGATCGTCGTGAATAAATTCAGATTCGGCCGAATCGAGGAAGGAACCCAACTTGCCACACTGCATTGGGAAGAAAATGAGTGGTTTTGAATGTGGCTGGGGTATTAGTGAGTATTTCAGCAATCTTCTACTGGCATTTTCAAACGCAACCCATCTCTGGGGTTCACATAGACCGGCCCCAGAAGGAGAAAATAGCCAATGAGCAGCTGTGGTGTGGGAGGTCAGGGGTCACAGGAGCTGAAATGGCCGCTGATCTCAACCTAAGGTCTGCAGAAGAACTCTGAACGCACACTAACCTCGAACCACTGTTGACTCGCTGGCCACCTACCTGGTTACTTGGTGCTATGGAGGTCTTTGTGTATCTTCCATCTCTTCTCTGTCGCTGCCTTTCCTGCACTCGGGGTCGCTGGGGAACTGGAGCTTATCCCAGCAGTCGGGGTGAAGGCAGGTTACACCCTGCTCAGGTCGCCTGCTCTTCACAGAGAAGAACAGTTCACACTCCACCTACACGTGCAAATTAAGAGTCGCTAGCGTAACTGATGCGTGTCGTGTTGGAGTGTATGAGGAAGCCGGAGAACCCAAAGAGAGGTCCTGGAGACTCGTCCAAACTCCACAGAGAAGGTCCCAGGGGAAAAGGAGGGGTCAGGGGTTTGAATGTGGGCCACACTCCACTGATGGCTCCCGCAAGTGATGAGGGAACCATTTCAGCGCAACTCGCTTAATTACAAGACATCAGTGCCTAATATAAACTTTGGAATGTCCTGTTTAGGGTGTTGAAAATGTAAAAGCCTGAGAAGTATATTTTCCAAGTCTTTAAAAAAATAAAAATAAAAAATAGTTCAATAGACAAGCAGGAACTGGTGCTTGAAAAATGTAGCAAACAAAAAACACGAGGTCAACAAGGACGTAGTGTCAAATATGGCCTTTAAAAAGGACTTGAAATAAACAATGAGGCATTTTTGAAATAATGTGAAATCACTTTCTCACAAACTACTACGTTCTCCAACATTTCACTAAGTCTGCTGGTTAAACATGAAGACACGGCAACAAGTAGTTTGCCTTTAAACAGCGTAAAAATACAACAAAGATGAGCAAGGCAACTTCCAGTCTCTGAACTCTAAGGTGCAAGTCGGTGGGCAAAATGCTCTGCAGGTACATGTGACATATGCACGGATTTGTGTTAAGGTTTTCCAGAAATTGTCCATAGACCCAGACATTTCCAATTTACCTGACTGAATCTTTAATGGTATAATCGTCATTAATAAAAAAAAATAACACCTATTGTTCAATTAAGCGATTAGACCAAACTAGGCAAACTAGCAAAGGGGGCTCTGTGTGGCTGCCGTCTCTCGCTGCACATTCACGTTTAATCAGACATGAGCAGCATCAATGTTCTTATGTCGCTCGTGCGGAGGAAGTGAACAGGCTTATGTGCATTTCCTGTCAAATAAAGATACAAAATCTATAAATAATACAGAGGAAAAACCATGTTCTGCCTAGTGGAGCTGTATTTTCTCCACACCTGGTGCAGGCTGTACTGTAGATGCACCGGAGACATCTGTGTCCTCCATCTCCACGTCTCAAATCTTCCAACAGACGTCACTGGCGGCGGCGCCAGTTTACACGCGAGTCCACAGTTTCACATTGTGACAGCACAACAGCGTCAGGGAGAACTTCTTTTTATTATTCCTGGAAATGAAGATTGCAATTCAGTTTGTATACCCCTAAGAGGATTAATGCAATGTGTACAGCAGTGGAAAAGGATCTTCCCATTCTCCAACATTTACTTTGTCAGAACGTCTTTCTTTGAAGGAAGGAGGACACCAGACCTGGGAACGCCGCTTCTTCCAATGGTACCAGGGTGTCGCATCTCACCTTTTCCCTCAACTGATACATTCATTGAACAACATGAGAACACAGGCTCCATTGAGAAATGTAAAAATGACAAAGGCATACAGTGTGAGAAAATGACAGCTTACTTCCTCCTGCTTCACAGAACAACTGTTTGAATAAACAAGCTCATTGGAACATGACACACAACGACTGGCTACGGGCATTCATTGAGAAATGCGTGGAGGCTTTGGAGCTGCACACCTACATAACACGGCAGCATCTCATCTGTGGGGTCAGGGGTCATCATCAGAGTTTCCTCCTTCATGTTGCTTTGTGCATGAGTACACTGAGAACAATCGATCCTCCGCCAAAACATTTCCCATTTAGGTCTGTGCAACAACTGAAAAATAGGACATTTTAGTCACAGGTCTGGGCAATATTGTAGGGGTGTGAGTAGAATATTCATCAGACAATTTCATAGATGGACGTTACTCGAAAAAAGTGTGTTCTCTGATCTCATTCTAACTTTTCAAAAAGCATTTTCATGGATGTTTAAAACATGAGCGTTTTATTCATTCATTTATTTATTACCATTTTAGCCATCTGTTGTCATTTACAATGGAAGTTGATTTGTTGTGAGTCTCCATTAATCATCCGGTCTATATTTTGTGAATCTTGCCATCAGGGCTGCTTGGACATGCAGGTATTTCTGATTTCTGATTAAGCTGATATATTGTGGTCCTTCAGCATAAATGATGCGGTGTCGACAGTTTTGAGACAACCGGACAACACTTCCTCATTCATAAGAAAACCAAAGAATGGAATGAAAGTTCTTCTTGCTCCTGAGTTCAGTTGAACAGGCTCGTCGCAGGGGTGCCGACAGCAACGAGTGCTGCTCATCCCAGTTATTTGTTGTTGTAATTATACATGATACAGTAACCATTTGCTAGATCTAGAGGTGGCATTAGCATGACAAATCAAGCTCACTTAGTTGCAGCTTTAACGAAACGTGAACATTGTTTTCATGACACATTGGGCCAATTTTGCCGGTCTGGTGTTTTGTTGTAGGGGTACTGATTAATCCCGATTAATCTCTTAATATTGATTTGCATGTTTAAAATGATGTTATTTTGCATTTGAAGACAGTTTTTATACTTATGCAAAGCAATTCTTTACCGTTGTGCCTTAACTGGGAACCAAATGACCACAAAGAGACGGTTTCCTTCGTGACCTTTCGTACTAGGCTTTCAAAACAGCACATCTGGACCCTCTCATTACATATGCGTTTTGCCAGAGTTCCGTTTTGGTTCCTTTCTCAGTTTCATGCAGCACCTAACTAGGTTCCCCTCAGCAGTAAGGACTATGACGGGTCAGGGCATTCAGTTGCCACGCATTGAGCTTCTTCAAGGTACTTTCATCAACAAGGTCTGCGTCGACTTCCACACTCCACACTTTTAGCCAAAGCGGTGCCTCGCCAGTCTGAGGGACGTTGGCTGCACCTGGATGTTTTGTGTGCAGGCGGTTGCTGAAACCATCACATCATCGGCGTGAAGGGCACAAAAATAAGCACAGCTCACGTTAGCGGAATGCAAAAGTGTGGAACGTAGCGCTGCAGCATGAGGACGGGTGAACGGAAGGGACGCCTGTCCATTTTTTGTTTTTTGGCTTGCGATTAAAATGCGGTTAGAAAATTGGCGCCTTATGCTTCATGTTTAAATAATGCGAATGATGCGTTCCTGCTGACAGCTCTAGATTGGTATGACTGTCCGCCACTTGACTGTGTATCAAACTAAAAATATCAGTTTTGGTGAGAAATTACACTCCTCAGCGAATTAAAAAGGCGTAAAAACCATTCGCCGGGCTGAAAATGCATTCTTTTAGTTTCCCTGTGTATTTGTTGGCTTTATTTCATATCATACTGTTCATATGTGTGCATCATAATTAATATGGTTCCACTGCAGAGTCCCCACTTCGATTCCGTCTCTGCCTTGTGTCAAAGGAAGGAACAGTCCTCCTCTTGGTCATCATAGAAAGCCATTCATCAGTGCTCCAGAGTCATGGCGTACTTGGTCAATTAAGGTGCTCTCTGGATCCAACTGTCCCACCGGTTCACCGAACAGGTCCCCAGTAAAAAGGCAGGTGAATGGGAGTTGAAAGGTCATCTCGCAAGTCCATTGTGGTTGTTTCAGTTGTACACGTCTTCTTCTCCTCAGTTTGTCAAGAGTGGTGGTAATGGTTTGTCTTGGTGCTTAAGCAGAATGATAGTGGTAGTAATGTTCTCAATGTCATTGAGCTCACTGGAGGCCTTAATTGCTTCACAGGCTTGAAATCCCCCAGGTGCGGAGAACATCTTCTCTTACTGGCTCTCCAGGACTCCTCGATTGAGCTGTGATGGTGGAACTGGGAGCAAAATGCCACCGGGAAGAAAAATCCCTAAACAAAACACGGTGCTTCAATCTAACGATGAGTGGTGATCTTTCTTTTTTTTCTAAACGGATGTAATGTGCTAGGAGGTTGTTGGACATAAATCTTACCATATGTGATCATGTCATTGCATATTGAAGAAGAGGAGAGGATTATGAAGAAGAGTAAGAGGAGGTAAAGGTAGAGATGTTGGTAGAAAGAAGATAAAAGTTTGGATATTTTGGTGAAGAACCAAATTGGATCCCTTAATCTAAGGCCTTCTGAGGACTTTCAAGAAGGGACTTCCTGTTTAAGGAGCCTGAAAACTAGACCCACATCAGACTTAAAATTCAGTCATGGGAGCCCATGCAAGAGCACAAGTCTTTGGAATCTTTCCTCTCCATGAAAATGAAAGTAATGGACCCAATCCTTTGCGACACACCCATGTCGATAACAAGAAGTCTGACATCCAAACCAAAGAAGGTTTCCAACAGTTCCAATTCAGCGGGAGGGTCGATAACTCAGTCCGTCATTCCTTCTCTTCATTCCTTCTGCATCCATCTCCTTGGCACCCTCAGTCACAATCCCCTTAGCCAGATCAGCATAGGCAGCGACGGTCACTCTTCGTCACTTCCTCGGAAGAGTGAACCACGTTGGGGACAATCCCGCTCTTCACGCCTTCCCAGCCTTCCTGGATGGTGATTTCACCAGAACGCACCAGGGCGAAGATGTCTCTGGTCAGCTCGGTGAAGGCGTGCTCCACGTTGATGGCATCGCGGGCCGACGTCTCCACGTAGCGCATCCCATACGCCCCTGCCAGCTTCTCCGCTTCTTGACGGGTCACCTGCGGGTTCAATGAGTCAAGTTTAACTTTCTATTACTGCAACTGAGTTGTCGAGAGTAACACAAAAGTTGCCCAGTTTGAACAAATTTTCAACTGACAACTTAAAGCACATGTTCTCTACATTTCTCATAATATATTTTTTCCAGAAGAGAAACGGCAGATTTTCTTACTACTAAGACACTTCATCTCAGTTTTAGCATTATGACTGCACTTCATTGGTTTGGACTAAAGTCAGATTATTTTCATAAAGACAAAAAAAATAATAAAGAAAAAAATAATAATAAAATAATTTAGAGAAGCTGTTCTCAACATCTCAAGTCAGGAAAAGAAGAAGTAAACCTTGAAGGCGTGTCGTGTCTATATGTTGAACATGTCGTGCTAGTATGTGAGATTCCATTGAGAATTCCAAAATGACTGATAGATTTTTGACACCGGCCCATTAAATAGTGAGAGTGAATAGATGGTCTGTGCCAGCTGTAATGCAAATTATATGACTCAGCAAAATGAGACGATTTGACACTGAAAAGTTTGTTGTTGTTTTTTCATGGACTAGGTTGGTCTAAAATTAGCTTTATCACTTCAGCAACCTCTGAGGATCGTAATACATCGTACAGAGTGTGAGATGAGGCTGCTCTCAAGGTTGGTTGATTGTCAAAATCATCTTGCACAAGCGTCAGTATATTTGTAGTTGTCTTATAGTGTTTTCTAAATGCCATTTCAACTGAGCCAATAGCCTGTAGACAGGGAAGGAGCCCCTTAACGTTTTTATTGCGGTTATATTTTATACTGCTAGTTAGTTGTGAATGTGAGTGTCCACACACCTGGTGTGCCAAATACCTATCAATATTTGGAGGGGGGGGGGGCATAAAACATCCTATCCTCCTGATAGGAAGCCCATTATAACCTTACAATATTTCATTTCATGTAGCTTCTTTGCATCACAGCTGGTAACAATACCTTTTATTCATTCTTCTGCAGGGTCTAAATCCTGGCTCTTTTTCCCTTTCATGAGTAATATTTTCTGAAAAAACAATATCAGACAGGGCCATCCTAAAGACATTTAGTAACCATTACTGATAATATATCATTTTATTTAGCTTCTGAAAAAATATGAGACCCCCTTCGCATTTTTCTTTGAGGCTTTCAGGGGGTCTAATGGGTTAATCGGGGGAGTTCGAACCCCCCCAGTTCTCCCTGTATTTCGCACACTGCACACACCAGAGTCCACAGTGTTTGCAGTGTCATCCCGTGATTTCTCACTTTCAGTGGTGATATTTCTTCCTTGATGGCGACATCAAGAGCACAGAACGAGAACGTTTTTGTCTTGGATGCAAACGTGTGATCTAAATGTGAACAAAAGCTCTATTTTTGCTGCAGCAGACTTTGCCAGATTTGATAGTCTGCCATGTTTTAAACAGCCGTACAATGTTGTCTTTTCATGAGGACACACCTGGCGCTCCGCCTCCAGGTCACATTTATGGCCCACCAGCAGGAAGACGATGCTGTGTGGCTGGACGTGGCTGCGAGCCTCCTCTAACCAATCGTGGACGTTCTGGAAGGAGCGGCGGTTGGTGATGTCAAACAGCAGGAGCCCGCCCACAGAGTTACGGTAGTAAGCGCGTGTGATCGACCTGCAACATTAAAAACATGAATAATGGCAAAGAGAACATACACACAGGCTTAAGTCATCTGTGGTGCACATTACAACTGAAAAAAATCATTTACACTTTGAAAACTAAATCCAAAGATTGTTTTGCTTGGCTTGTCCTTTTTGTTTGACTTTGTCTTTTGTGTGAGACATTCTTTTGTGCAGCTATACCTCTGAAAGAGGGGCAAATAAATTGAGGACATAACCAAAATAGTGAAGGTTTGAACCTTGACATTTCAAGTTGTATTCTCTCTCTCTCTCTCTCTCTCTCTCTCTCTCTCTCTCTCTCTCTCTCTCTCTCTCTCTCTCTCTCTCTCTCTCTCTCTCTCTCTCTCTCTCTCTCCTCTCTCTCTCTCTCTCTCTCCTGAATGTTAAATTTCCCTTTTTTTGCCCAGATGTGACACACAGCAACCCACGTTTGATGACTCTCCCATTGGAAATACCCTCTCCAACATCAAGAGACAAAGAGGAGGAGACAGCAGGTACACATTTTGGAAGGAAAGTCATTTTGCTAGTCAATTAATTAATTCCCTTACTGATTCCATATTTTATTTTTGTTTAAGCTCCTTCTGAATGGAGACGGAGATAAGCCTTAAGATGCTTGTTGCATTTTGTTGCCCTTGACTACAAGTAAAAACACTCATTTGAGGGACTTTTCAAATAGAAGAGTGAAGAGGTCCTTCATTTCTATACTATGTAGAAACTCTACAGCCTGATCTTTCTTTTTTTCTAAACGGATGTAATGTGCTAGGAGGTTGTTGGACATAAATCTTACCATATGTGATCATGTCATTGCATATTGAAGAAGAGGAGAGGATTATGAAGAAGAGTAAGAGGAGGTAAAGGTAGAGATGTTGGTAGAAAGAAGATAAAAGTTTGGATATTTTGGTGAAGAACCAAATTGGATCCCTTAATCTAAGGCCTTCTGAGGACTTACAGCAAGCATGAAACGCGACATATTTCTCAACAAAGCACTCTGATCACACACACATCATCACAAGCATTTGGAAAGAAGCACACAGTTTACACAAGCCTGAATGTTTGGAAGCTTGGAGTTTGGGCAACACGCAAATACTTTTTTAGGGCCCGCCTCTCGAGGGGGTTGGTTGGAGACTGGACACTGGTATCCTTCACGTCAGTGATTAAGTTACATGAATTGTTACAGTTTGACTTCAATTCCAGGCGACAGCAATAAGGAACTATTTTTGATTTTGTACTATTCTTTTCAAAGTTAAAAACAAGTTTAAGGTAGCCGCTCGCTCGGCTCGTACATGAGCTGGAAGGTCTGCGTGGGGCACCTTCACACCACAGGAAATGATTTCACTGTAAAAGTTTGTCTCTTATGTGAGGCATATCTGTCAGTTTCCACATGAGAAACATTGCCCGAGGCTGTTTTACCTTCTGTTTGTGACCTCGCGGCAAATTTAAATAACTGCTCTTTCTACCATGAGGGCAAACTACTGACAGCCAAAAGTAGTTATTCAAGTTTGGAGACCTCAGGGCTACTCTTTGAGGGAGTTAGACTGTAACAGCAGGGACGTTTTGCCCAACATTTAAAAGTAATATCACAATACAGGAATACAGAGCTCACTGAAAATAGGACTGTAACAGTTTATTTTCTGTTATTTCTTTACCTAGTAACTCCACTGATCAACACCGACGGCAGCTGGGGTTGGCTGGCATTTCATAAGTCAGTTTCTGATCAATCAAAAAACTTAATACGACTCCCCAAAACTTCCTCTTTATGTATTAAGGAGGGTTTGGCAGCACCTGTGCACCTGTATCCATGCTACGTTTGCCCTCAGATGTTGGACTTGAACTAGTTTCTCGTGTGTTTGTGCACCTCATTGCGGGTCAGGTCAGCAGCTTCCTCATAACAGGAGCAGCTATCTGATAACCCCCAAAATCCCATAGTTTGAAGGACTAGTTGTTAAAAAAAGAAAGAAAGAAAGAAAAGCTGTGCGTTAGCATTGTTAGCACTTCTAGCTAACACCCAAACAGTCAAGTGGATTTAGCGGTCTGTAATAAACACACAAGGTGGTGGGCGGTAGAGCTTTCTGTTTCACTTTGGCAGATTTGCTGGCATTTATAATGTCACGCTTTGACAATTCAGGACTTTTTTTTTTTTTTAGAGGAGATGATGAAATGTACCGTTTCGATCTTCACAGACGTTTTGCGACCGAATTATTTGTTTTGTAAATGAACAGGCTGCTCACACACCGTTTTTGCGCAGTGGCGCTTTTAAATCACATCGCCGCGACAGTTGTGTATTGTTGAGAACGCACACCACACTGTGCGTAACGCGAAACCACGTTTCACAACTCTTAACAACTAACTGTTCCAATACTTCTACCGCACTCGCACGCGCACGCACACGACCGCAGCAGTGCACACCTGAAGCGCTCCTGGCCAGCGGTGTCCCAGATCTGCAGCTTGATCCGCTTGCCCGCCTCGATCTCCACCAGCCGGGAGAAGAAGTCCACGCCGACGGTGGGGTCCGACACCTGGGCGAAGCGGCCCTCCGTGAAGCGCCGGATCAGACACGACTTGCCCACCGTGGAGTCTCCGATGACGATCAGCCGGAACTGATAGAGCCAGATCGCCTCCATGACTCGGCCGCGCCTGTCTGTCGCTCTGCGGCGGTGCGACTTGTCTGCGCTCACCCGTCTGTCTCTACACAAGAGTGTGTGTGTGTGTGTGTGTGTGTGTGTGTGTGTGTGTGTGTGTGTGTGTGTGTGTGAGAGAGAGAGTGACATGTGAATGACACAAAACAGGAAGCATAAATACATATATATATATATATATATATATATATTTTTTTTTTTTTTTTAACAACACATACATTTTACCTTTAATCATTCAACTTACAACTTACAGATAGCCTTAGAATGCTTCAGTTCTTTACTCATTTAAAGACTCCAGGAAGATCATGCTCGTTAGTTTGCATCATGGGGTGCCTTAAAGTCATTTAAAATTAATTAATTAATTACATTTCAGGTTGGTTTTTCTTGGATTTATTGTTTTTGCCCAGAAAATTTTAGAGACATTTGTCAATCAAATCAGACCAATCATAAAAAGTGAAACTGTGTTCTGGGAATATACTCCTTTCAGTCACTAAAAAAAAACCAAACAAAAAAACAAAACAGTTATCTTTTATTTTAAACAAACTATGCTAGACACTTAAGCGGTAGATAAGCTCACAGTCCCTTATTCTTCATCTTCTTCTGTGTTTGAGGCTCAGTTAAATCCAGGTTTGCTATAACTGAAACAAAGCTGAGTGCTTATCAAACACAGAGACCAACTGAAAACAATCAGTTTCGCACTTTGACTTCAAGGTTACTGTCTTGGTTGTAACCTTAAAAAAAACCTGCTTACTTATTTTTCGACTTCTGCACTTTCTGATATTGTAAAATAAATCAAACGTTTGCATTTGATTCCTGGAGTAAGGAGTCACTTTGCAAAAGGCATTAAAACTATACCTGCCACACAAATTCCGTAACTGAATAAAATAATCTTTGGAACGTGGGCTCGCTGCCCACATGCCTTCTTTGCCATCCAACACACACGCAGCTCTGTTTCATTGTACTCGGTGCATGATTCAGTTAAAGCCGCGAGATGTAAAGGAAAATCCTCTTTTCTCGTCACTTGATGGCGTCAATTGATGGTTTCATAAGCCAGATTTGTGGATTATTGGCCAGAGCTTTTTATGCGAGGATTAAACATTGACTGAGTGTGTGTGACCCCCTTCGCCCCCAGACTGACTTATTTAGATATTCAGAATTGAGTAGCATTCCATTCAATGTATTCCTTGAAGACCAAATTGAGAGAAAGGGCAATACTAAGGCACAGTAAAAGGATGATTAAAACACACACACACACACACACACACACACACACACACACACACACACACACACGCGCATGCGCACGCACACTTTCTGAGAAGTGGAGCATTTCTGGGGTAGTTGACTGACAGGTCGGAAGCGTATGATTTTTAACTTCTCACAGTGTGGCCACCTTTAAGTTTCTCTGCCTGTGTTTCTGGTCCAAAGTGGATTTCATTCGTCTTCCTTCTGAGAGGAAAATCTCTGGGGCAACGTAAGGATATACATTTAAAATACTAATAATGTCCAGTGCTCTAAAACAAATATGTGCCTCCAGAGGACCACAATCTAATAAAGACTCTCCCTCTGTTTGTTGACTTGATGACAATTTAAAACATTCATTCCGCACACTATTGCAATCTCTAATCTTTCACGGTTGCACACAACAGAAGGGCAGCCATCGATCACAGCTGTCAGCAACACCAGAGTAAGGATTTATTGCCGACACACACATCACACACACATCTTATCCAAACACTACATGTATTCTTATCCCTATGACCCCTTTTATTCTAACTTTGGTGAAATGAAAGCCAAAACTCAAAGCGCGTGAGCCCATCATGACTTCCCCCAGCAGCTGGTTACATAGCTGCACTCCAGCCCTTCCTGCCCAGGCCAACAGGCAGGCACTAAGTCACACACGCCACCTCCCATCAGCCCCTCTGGGTCTCTTCATGGGGTCGGGTTGCGTAGCTTGGTCGGTATGCAAACATCAGTGTCTGAATCCCCAGTGAATAGCAGCCGTTTGGGCTCACATGCACACTGGATGCACACACATTTCTGGCCCCAATCTCCCCCCTTAAGATCTGGCTTCTGTCAGATGTATCATGTATATCTTTATAAATCCGATGTTTTTAATTGCATGAAAGTAGAGCAGAATATTCAAATAAGATCATGTTATGAGGAGTAGGGATCGTTTCTCAATATACTGACGTAAACACGGCTTCGATTTTGAAGTGCGTGTCTTAGTTTCACAGCTGACTTGATATTTCCCGGAGAGTGATACAAAGAATCACGGCATCATGCAGGTGTAGCCTTGTATCAGCTAGTGTGCGCTATTGCCCCCCCCCCCCCCCCTTGCTAAAACGACCCCTTTATAACAAGATTGCGTTGGGAATAACGGACCTTCAGACAATCAGATTCAATATAAAAAAATATATATAATGAAATAATATAATAAACAGCTTACATGGATCGGGAGTGGGCTTTAGGCCAGAATGCTCGCTCTTTTCCTCGCTGGTCGTCGCTGCTCAGCACCAGACCGGCGTTGCTTCCATGGCTCCGACTAGTCTGGAAGGATCGATCCAAAGACGACCTCACAAAGCCTCGGTTTTGTCCAGAAAAACAGAGGCCAGGGCACCACGCTAGGCCCCGGGAGTGTGGCTTGGTTTCCTTGGCAGTGTCAGGCCCAAGCCGAGAGCTGAGGGGAGGAAAAGCAAACGCATCAACAGCAGGTGCGGATCAAAAAAAGCGGATCTCTCCGCAGCTGCGAGCCGAGGAGGAGAAACACCGTGTTGTGGGTGTCGACGCCGACGGTCGAGTGTTTATGAGGTCGCGGTTCTGGCTGTCATGGGGGGATCCCGTCGTGTCATTTCTGCCTTATTCCTGCGTGAATGTTAAGGTTCGCTGCTGATGAAATGGCAGCGGGAGCAGCGGCATCACAGAGCCTGACTCATCCCGCATCAGTACCACTACCGTAAAGGACTGATACAAGGCGCAACGCGGAAGAGAGACACAGCGTAAGACGGATAGAAACGATTTTCACATTTTTATTTTTTTTCCCCTTACAATTTTAACTCATTTTCAAGCGAAGATTGGGTTATTTATGCCCCCTTGATGTTAGATATTCTATTTTTTATTATCTTGATATTTTACGTTACTACTCATGTACAAGAGTAATGAACTACTAGTGGAATTGTGACGGCTGCCGTCGAAAGCTGTTAGTTGGCAAAAGGCCAAACATTTTTTTTTTTTACAACGATGCTTTTGTTGTGGCTTTTTGTCTTTTTACTTTTACAGTATTTGTTTTCCTACTGCAACACGGGAGGGAAGTTGCGTGCGCACACACACACACACACACACACACACACACATTGAACCTGCCCATCCAGCGCTACGCACCAGCGCGCCGATGCGGAAGTGAACGCGGCGCGGCGCGCATGGCTGCTGCGACAGGACAGAGACTGCAACAGAGATCAGCAAGGGGTCACCCCTCTACCCCACTACTGACCTCTTATTGGGTGAGAGGGAGGACTTTACCGTTAGGCGATATGATGCATTATTGTCGGGTAGAGGCAAAGAGTAGCGAGTGGCCAATCAGAAGCAAGTATGTTGACCAATCGGTAGCGACTAGGGGCTGATCTTTGATGATCTCTGTTGCACGAGTTGGAGGGGGGGGGAGAGAGAAAAAAAACAGAACACGCTTGTGGGACGCGTTGGCGTATCTTCTCACATCTCACTTCCTCTACGCATGCGTAGAAAAAAGTTTTAACGCTTTCGCAACTCTCGTCTCCAAACTTGTGGACATTAGATGGAGTCGTCAGTTAAATGTGTCACTGTGTTCGTTCTTCGTTCATTCCCTCCTTCTTAAAGACTTTATTCAGAGTCCTATTTTTTTGGGGCCAGATTGGAGACTTCTTGTGCTGAGGTGATCGAACAACCGGAGAAACTTTCACATAACGAGAAAAAATTCCCGTTAATAATTGTCTGGGGGAAATATACTCAAAGTAATGTTTTGTGTGTGGGAAATAATATTCTATGATTACATGAAAACAATATTTTCATATAATCACTTATTGGAAGGGGGGGGGGGGAACCGAATTAAGTTTAGTATCACACGACGTGGTGCAGCGCGTTGCAGCCGCTTTCACAGTCACGAGCCAACAGGGGCGTGGCGTGACGTCACAGCTGAGAGGACCCGGTTGCAAGAAAGGTAGAAAGAAAGAAAGTAAGAAAGACAGAAAGGAGGTGTGTGCACAAACCGTTGGATTCCAGATAACAAGTCTTCCCCTTTCCCCAGAAAGCTGCAGCAGCGCGTCACTACCAAAACAAGTTCACGAGCACCTGATGCTGCGATGACCGAAAGACACGCCTGGGCTAAGATGCTTTGCGCGTCTGCGTGGTTTTAGGGTCTTAGGTCGCTCACTTCTTTCGTGCAGCTTTACAGCTGTTTGCTCCTTCGCGACACTCTGGCCTTCCGTCGCCGCGCCATCTGTGACGCACCCGCGCAGCGAGGATGCAGCGCGAACGGCTGCTCAAAGTGCTGGTCATCGGGGACCTGGGCGTCGGCAAGACTTCCATCATCAAGCGCTACGTGCACCACGTCTTCTCCCAGCATTACCGCGCCACCATCGGCGTGGATTTCTCCCTCAAAGTGCTCAATTGGGATCACAAGACGGTGGTGCGGCTGCAGCTGTGGGACATCGCCGGTGCGTAAACACGAACCTGGGAGCGCGAACTGTGCGACGCCGTGCTCCATGTCCGTCGGTTTATGGAGTCAAGTGTGCAGGAAAGGCGCAAAATTGCCCATCGATTTGATAAATGTAAAGGAAGGTGTGAAGGCGACGCGACTGTGAGTGCTTTTTATAGTCAGTGGTCGACGTCACTTGCTTGGAACTCGCCAACTCTCCTGCTATGCTGCTCTATTGGCTGATGTATTTGTCTCTATGCGAAGGCGCTAAAACATCACAGTATCGATATTATTGTGCGTTTTAATAGCAAATAGTAAAACAGTAAATATAGTAAAAATTGATCCACTTTTATATTTAACTACACAACAGCTTTGTTCAAATGGCTCCGCTTCAAGCAGCAGCAATTTTAATATCGTGCGTGACTCACTTTTAACAGAATTTGTGTTTTTGAAACACCTTAAAGTCAAAAGCAACCTGCCTGTCTCTCTCCCCCCCCCCCCCCATGTAAGAAGTATAAAGTACAGACAGTTGTGTACAAATGTAAGGAGAACAACTTAAAAGTAGTCAGAGAAAAAACAGTGCAGATATCTGAAAAAATCTACGTGAATTTGTACTTTTCCACTTCCCACCTCTGCAAGGAAGTAATTTCATGTATTTTGCTGAAGACAAACTGTCATGGTGCAGCGTCATGCGACACAGTACTGATACAGATGCGGTTATGACTTGGGTGAAATGGATGAAGGAGAGGAAGGGAAAGAGTAAAAATGTCCTCACAGGGTCACACAGGGTTGACCATTTTATCAGTTTCAACACTTAACATAATGGCGCCACACTTGTGCCTCATTAAAACCTGCTGAACATTTAAATGAACTATGAAATGGGAAATTATCCCTGAACAAGAAACACGGAGTACTGTGAGAATAGTTCATTTTCAATCGGTGGTAAAGATATGAAATTTTTGATGATTCATGATCAAGAACCTCTCTGTGGTTCTAAGCGAGTAACTGTCTTCATCTCAAAGCATCTCAGATTCTGGGCCTTCACCTCGTTGGTGACTGCTGCTGTGTGTCTGAAAGCCCATCTCTCCCCTCATCGCACTCTTAATATCATATATTTGAGCTTTAAGTTATTCTAATGACATGACACAAGCAGTCGTAGTCAGGCTACAAATAACATTTACATCTGCAGTTAACAGGCATTCATTTCTGCTTTTCTCTTCTCTAGCACAACCACAGATTTTTGCTGACATTAAATGATGATGCAAGTAGTTAAAAAATGTGGTTAACCGCTGTTCCTGTAGCTCAGTGAAATGTTGAGAAAACTGAGTAGCGGGTCTTACTTTCCAATACTCTCAACTTTTGGTAGAAGCCTTGCTTATTCACTCTGTTGAAGCCCTCATACCTTTCTAATTGTATTCAGGCTGATTTAATGTTCCTTTTGGAATTGTTTTCAAGCTACATTGCGTACGCACATTGACAAATGTTGCAGTGTGATATAAGGCATAGGTTTCGTGGCAGACTTGTTGCCAAACAGCTGTTGTGCTACATCATAGGTCGTGTGCTGTGTGCTGTGTGTGTGTGTGTGTGTGTGTGTGTGTGTGTGTGTGTGTGTGTGTGTGTGTGTGTGTGTGTGTGTGTGGCACTCACTTGGCTCATTCCCCTCCACATTAAGATCATGCGGAGGACGTTAGCATCCAGCATAGAGCCCGATTCACACATAATTTGCTTACACATGCACACACACAGACTGCCACAAATTACAATACAACTTACTTGAGTGCAAAAAGCCAAAGAGTTTTGTGGTTTAGAACCACCAAACTTTTATTAGTACTGAATTAGCGTCAGTGTAATGTATGTTTTACCATCAAATCCAAGCCACTTGACCACATGACTACATGTTGAGCAAATTCACTGTAAACAGAGTGAAATACCCAAACTGCCACTCAGCAGAACCATCAAACACAACAGTCAGATGTAGTGTTGAAGTACTGGAGATTGGTCTTGGTCTCCAGACCACTTTTTAAGAGTCTCGGCCTCGTCTCGGACTCTGAGGCATTTTAACTGGGTCTGGTCTCGGGTCTCAGACTGGGGATTCTTGATCAAAACCAGTCAAAACTCAGCCAACACTGTAATAAGACGATAATAACGGAAAACAATCCAGCTGCGGCCGTTTTACACTTTGTTGGTGACACCCAGAGTGACACCCTGCCCCCTTATTCCGAGTCAATTTATTTTTTAATTTTATGTAGCAAAGTCGTTTTTTTTTAGAAAATGGTTCAAAAGTAGTTGGCAAAGCAGCAAGATGTGAAAGAAAGCGATTAAATTTATTTTTATTTTTCTTTGATATATAAAGTCTTGGTCTTGTCTTGGTCTGGACCCCCAAATGTCTTGGTCTGGTCTCCATCTCAATACTCTATGGTCTTGATAATGTCTTGGTCTTGGTTGGTGCAGTATTGACTACAACAGTAGTCACATGAAAAGCTTTGATATAACTAAGATTATTTTTTGAGAAAACGTACCCGTCCATCCATTTTCAATACCCGCTTCTTCCTGAGCTCAGGGTCATGAGGGTCTGCTTGGAGGCTCTTCCAGCTGTCATAGGGTGAAGGCAGGGTGACACCCTGGACAAGTGGCCAGTTCATCGCAGGCCCACATAGAGACAAACAACCATTCACACTCACATACACACCTATGGACAGTTTAGAGTTTCCAATTCACCTCACATGCATGTTTTTGGAGTGTGGGAGGAAGCCGGAGGACCCAGAGAGAAGCCACAGGGAGAACATGCAAACTCCACACAGAATGTTCCCGGACACGAAATCCAACCCACGACCTTCTTGCTGTGGGGCGGCAGCGCTAACCACTGCGCCACCATGTCGCCTGAGAAAACTGATGTTGTCCTTTTTATTCTTTTTTGTTTTCAAATAAAGGGCAGGAACGCTATGGCAACATGACCCGCGTTTACTACAGAGAGGCAGTGGGGGCCCTTGTTGTCTTTGACATGACCAGACTATCCACATTTCAGGCCGTCCTCAAGTGGAAAGGAGACCTGGACTCCAAGGTGAGATGCAGGAAGGTAGAAACACCTGACTGGCAACCATGAGACCCATCGGCTATTAAAGGTCCCATTTTATGGAATCCCTGTCGTCATCGGACTCCTTATAAATGAGAGAAATTACACAGTTTTTTTGTTTTGTTTTACTTGACTGTATGTTTATAAAATTGTGTGCTAAATGGCTGTTCTAGTGATCAGCCACGGCCACTTCATCGTGGCCGTGGTTGACCTAAACTTGTGGGGGGGGGGTAAAACAAAAGAGCAGTTCTAGCAGTTCTAGAAGCGTTGAAAAAAAATGTTTTTGACAACATTTCTCTACACGTAAACCACTGTGTCAAAGACCAGTTAGTGATACTGATGCTACGGATATGTCATGCGTTGAGCATGTGTCACGTTCTGGAACATTTTGAGCGCAGTCTGCATTTTTAGCATGCTTCTCACTTTGAATGTACTTCTGGACTCAAAAGGTTTTGTACACCGCCAGTTTCTCAATAATGCAGATCGTTCAGTCCAGTCACAAACAATCATTTCAGAAGAACTCTACGTTCCCAAAACTTGTAGAGAGCTCCCTCTAAAATCTTTGGTGCGTACTCTTGAGCTGCTGCGAAGGGGGCTAAAGAGTAACCTGTGCAGCACAATTACTTTACTATTGCTCTCCTGAACATTCATATGGGGAATGGAAATAGACAGTGAGGAAGAGTTGAAGCAATTTTAGACAATTCAGACAAAGCCTGTGACGGACGTTGTTTGATGAGTGTGGATAGCACTCTATTTAATCCAGCAGGCGCCGCTGTATTTGAATGTCAAAGATATTATTGAGTCTTTCTTATGATTATCATTTATTATCCACAATGTGAGGACCAGTGATTGCATGTGCAAGGCCTCCTATCTGTCCATCTCTAAAACAGCTCCCTGTCTTTCTGTCAGGTGGCCCTCTGCAATGGGAATTCCCTTCCTGTCGTTCTTCTGGCCAACAAGTGTGATCAGCGGCGTCATGGCATGTGCCCCAAGTTGCCCAAACTGGAGAACTTCTCCAAGGAATACGGCTTCGTCGGCTGGTATGAAACCTCTGCAAAGGCAAGATGTTACAATGGAGTATTTTTCTTCTCTTGCCTCTCCTCGTACAGATATGACTAAACATGTATTCTGTCCAAGAAAGTGCAGCCCGCAACTAGCAGTACTTGTAAGCGACTCCCATCGCATATAATAAGCAACAGCTGTCAATCAACTTTTATTGGTACGGCCCTAAATCACATCCAAAGGCATCTCAGAGTGCTTTGCACAATCAGAGGAAAACCAACTGAACCCTCCATAGGAAGCAAGGTGCGGCAGTGGCCTAGAAGAACTCTCCTGTAGAAAGAAAACAAGAGCAGGCAGAGACTCATGGAAGGGCGCTCATATCAAACCCCCAGGCTCCAAGATGGCTCCCATTCATTTCAATGAAGCTGCTCAGCCAGCGCATACGGCAAAAAAGTTTTGGACTTCCACATTAATGGGCCCATAGAGCATGTGCGGTCGTGTCACTTCCCATCATACCTCTGTAACTCACATGATCTATTTGGCCAATCAGAATGATCCTGGCGGACGTCACTTACAGACACATCAGGATGCAGCCAATCAGAACGAGCTGAGACACAGCAGAACGTACGACATTGTGACGTCACACTAGTGATTTTCTGGCCTTTATCATTTTTAAAAAAAAATGACTTAAAGACCAGAAGTGAAAATTCTATAAAGGAAAGATTTGCTATGAATCACGTTTCAGGACCCGTTAGCCGTTTTAAATGCGTTTATTTTTGTATTGCGGTCTATGGGAAAAATGTTTTTTTTTTGGCCCATGGGATTTTTCTTCTGCAGTACCTCAAGTGGCCACTGGGAGAAATTGGCACGCTGCCATATTGCCAGTCCGGTATCGAGTTCTTATAATACAGTCATGGCTTATCTGCTTTGACAAAGAAATACACACAAAGCTCTCATAATTTAGATATAGATGTATATAAATTAATAATTCAAATATATGAAAATAGAAAGGCACGCATAAGTATATAGCATATATAAATATAAACATCAAAGCTTTCTAATATTTGGTCTCCTGCCTCTTTCCAGGATAACACCAACATTGATGCTGCCATCTCGTGCCTGGTGAAGAACATCATGCTACTGGAGGAGCAGAGAGCGTTGAGTGACGGCGTGTCCAAAACAGAAGAGGAGAGCAACGTTCTGGTCCTGCCCCACTTTGACTACAACAAGAAGGAGACGGGCTTTGATGGATGTTCCGGATGCCCCTCACTAAAAGCCAAAGAGAGAGACTACGACTGAGGGAGGAGGCAAGGCGGGTCGAAAAACAAAGAGACTGAGAGTTCCACCCTCGCACTGCACTGCTGCACGTCTCAACCAAAGCAAACAGTATGTCACACAAGTTAAAGGCAGCAAGTGTATGGATGGTTTCTATCAGATGGTTTATTTATTTTAATATATTGAATATTTTTTCAGTTTCACAGTATTTTTTCCCCCTAACCTTAAGACAGTTTGTTCAGAGTGTTGTTGTTTTTTTTTTTAATTAAGTAGCTCATTTTAAACAAACTGTGAAACTTTTATATTTAGAAACATGCACTTTTTTTGTTAAATTTTTGAACAAGTCAATTTGTGAACTCATGAACAAGAAATAGATTTTTCTAATAAAACAAAATAAAACAGAGTATCAAAGAAATACTATATAATTTTGCTTTTTGCTTTTTACCATTTCACCTATTCTAATGTCATGGCACAGGACTTTTCAAGCAGCTACATCTCCATTGCTATGTTGTTGTTATGTCTTATCATCTGTCTTATTATTCATATTCATTTACAGAGTTCATTGAGCTTACCGTAGCTTCGTTTTAACTGCTAAATCCAGTTTATGAAAAAAGAGAAGTGTGTGCTAATAGAGAAGTGTTGCGTTTCTGAATTTTACTGCTGAGAATAATTACTCACCACTTCACACTCTAGAACTGCAGAGCTAAAATACAGCAGAAGTGAATTGACGACTAAGCTGTTATCTTGAATTGTAAAGTGCATTTCTCCTCCTTCGACGGATGTCAAAGTGCTTTTCTCATCTCATTCAGTCATCTTTTCAATTGCTTGTGGCTGTTTAAAAGTTTTTAGGAGGCAATAACATTTTTTTTTTTTTTTAGCATAATATGTACACATAATAATAAAACACCATATGCAGACATGAAAAATGTTCTTCTTTCTTCTAATTTCTATTTTCATTTTCATTTTTTTTTTTTTGCTTTTGTGTTTTAGACTGGAGCACTGTCAGAAGTATGCGTGTTTGTCTTGGTTACTTTCGCCCCCTAGCGTTGGGGAGGAGGACACGTTCCTGTCAATAAATCGATTTTCTCAGCTGCATGTATACGGGGACAAGGAGAGAAGTCCAAATAGACGAGAAAAACGAATTTGAGCTCAGTCCGATTAAGGGAATCCACCCACTCATTTGACCACTGGGATTGTGGCAAATTTGCCAAACATGTTGAATTATTCCTTTAAAATGTTGGCTGTCTCTTTGAAAGTGAAGGGGATGTATAGGATGACAAGTGAGCACTTCAGAGAGACAGCACATGTTGCAAGTATAAAGGCAGAGGAGGGAGAGTGGAAGGATGCAAAGGTTGGAACTGCCTGGCAGGAGGCCAAGAGGAAGACCAAAGAGGGGCTTCATGGATGAAGTGAAAGAGGACACAAAGTCAATTGGTGTAAGAGGATGCAGAGGACAGGGTCAATGGGGGGGCAGGTGATTGGCTGTGGCAAATCCTAAAGGGAAAAGTCTAGTGGAGGGGAGGATACGGTAACCTCCAGTGTGCTATTTTGGATGATGGCCAATAATTAAAACCAAGTAGTTGATTCACCACTAACAGACAAATTCTAATTTGTTTTCTCAACCAGCAGACTTTATCTCAGCCATGTGAACACCACTAGAGGGAGCCATAAACCAAGCATCTATTTAAAGGCGATTTCTTGTTGAGAAGGGCGCTTACATTTGTTTACATAACATCCGTGCAGGCAACAGATGTTCACTTTTGGCACGTTTGATCATTTGTGGTGATTATTATGTTCTGTATTTTAACAAAGCATGGTACGAACTCGCGCAGTAATTGAAAGTTTACAATGTTCCCTATTTGCTTTGATCAGATACTCAGGTAGACTGTACGTGTGCGTGCCTTCCTAATTGTATTTAAGACTAATTCAATGTTCCTTTCAGAGGCTCCTTGCCTTCCAGCTCAATGTAGCAGCATGAAACAAGACACAAGCTGGCTGGCAGACACACAGACGGACAGCTATTATGCTCCAGTGCAGGTTATGTGCAGTTAGTGTGTTTGTCTGCCTCTTTTGTCCTCAGTCACCTCCCCTTTTCCTCAGTGATGCTCATTGCCTCGCGGCTGTTACTGTTGACGGAACGTGGTTCAGGAGGGAAGAAGGGGTGCTGGAGGCGGAGACTGCTGCCCGGTGTTCTCTTCTCCTCTTGTTGATTGAAAGCAGCGCTTGCTCCTGCCTTCGCCTGCTCAGATGCCTGCTGACTGCTGCATACCTTCACTCTTTTGTCAAGTCCTCTCAGGTACGAAATTGATTGTCTTTTGGCTTAAAAAAAAAAATGACTATGTATAGTAATGACTACGTATATATGTATTCATATGACACACACACACACACACACACACACACACACACACACACACACACACACACACACACACACACACACACACACACACAGAAAGGAAAATGATCCTCTGTGTTTTGCTTTGTGTGTTCAAACAAAAGGTGATTGCATCTTTCTCTCATGCATCCATCTTGTGTCTGGCAGTTTCCTGCTATGCTTTTCACATGGCTCTGCTCTGATTCCACATTGATTGATGTGTGTTTTTTGTTATGTGGAATATGGAGTGGAAATGCAAACCGGTGGTCAATTGAGGGTTGTTTTGCGAAAGTACAAGGTTGTTCTCCTGTCGCTGTATATGTAACAGTTTTCTGTTACAAATCAAACGTTATCAGGTTGAGATTTCAGTCCTGTGATTTTAAATCTATTTTACACTTTTGTCTTTTGTTTGTTGTCATGCAACATTATTCACCACCAGGGGGCATATCACTTAACCGATTATTGTTTATAACTCTTTTATATTTCATAGTATGCACCTTGAACTGCACCCCTTTTCTACCAAGAAGAACCAGGAGCCAGTTCAGTTCTGGTATTAGAACTAGTGCTTAGTTGGCACGGAGCTTGCATCTCCTAGGAACCTGTTTACTTTCCACTGGCGAGGAGCCAATTTAGAGCCATGCTTCTGTGTCCCCGTAAAATGTCAGTATGACAACAAAGTGCCATATTGAAGGCCACAACAACTGTACAACGTGTAAAGAGTTCTTCTTCCTACAGAGGAATACTATCCTTGAACGAGCATGTTTTCAACAGCGAGTCCATCAGATTAGTCAGGGGAAAAAGTTGGGTTTTATATCCGAGCTCTGTACGACCTGTTTCAACCTCAAGGTTTGCCTCAGAGCAATATACCAGGCTTTTCAGGGTGTTGGTGATGAGGACTAGATCTATAATCAAACAGTGAAGCATCCAGCATCCATCCACTGGACTGTACCTTTCCAAACCAATGAGCTTGACCATCGTAGGATTAATGATGGAGTGTACCTTGTAAGGGCTGGTGTAACAGGAAACAGTTTCCTTGAATCCGTCTTAAGTGGAAGTTTCTTTTGACGATAGCCACACTGCTGACCTGGTTGGTAAATGGGTTTTAGAGATTGATGCTGATCAGCAAATCTGCGGGTTTGGTCTACAGTTTCGGGCATCCTTCCAAACTTTATGACAGCTTCATAGGTGGGACGGACGGGGGAGCAATGTCACCCTCCTCTGTTGTAAACAGTGGGGGATTATGCACATGTTAAACCATGCCAGCTGTGTAATCCCTGGGGTGAGGAGACAGATAACCTTCCAAACCTGCATGATGAACTGGACAATATCCAAGGGAATGCTGTGGAGACAAAAGACGTGGTTGACCAGAAGCTCAGCTGTTTCTCAGGCGGTAGGGAGGTTGCAAAGAGTGACAAAGTGCACTGCTTTCGAGAACCTGTCTGCAATAATGACTCATCAAATGGGCAAAAATGGGATTCAAGCCCTCCAAGTTAAAGGGTTCATGTTGTTGAAGAGGCAGAAGGTGATTGACAAATTTCCCTTTTGCATCTCAGGAATAGCAATCCCATCCATCTCGGAACAACCACTCAAGAGCTTGGTTGAAGCTCTTCAATGCCATTTTGGAGAATTCAAGTGAAGAACTTGGAGCTTGGCTCAAAAGGTGGATAGTTTCTGAAGTCTGGATCTACCAGCACTCAATCCTTCCCAGTGCCTTTTGGCCAATTTTTGTCCATGCAACAGTGGAATCCCTTGAAATGAAGATTAGCAGCGTTCCTCAGAAGTGGCTGGCCCTTCCCTGCAGCCTCACTAGCAATGTGCTGTATGGGACGAGTAACACCCTGCAGCTACCCTTCAGTGGCCTCACTGAAGACTTCAAGGTGGCACGCACAAGAGAAGTCTCACAGCACTGTGAAGGAATGGCAGCAACAAAGTTTCATCTGTTGGGATTGAGGTGAGGACAGGAAGAAAATAGAGAGTGGAGAAGGAAGTGCAGGTGACAGAGTCACGTCTAAGACAAAAAGCAACTGGTGGCAATGGCAACAGGGAGCTGCCAGGGCCAAGTCCCAAAGAGTCAGGTCAGCAAGGCTCAGGGCAAGGAGATGCACCTCTATCAGGAGGTCCGAGCAGGTGTGGAGGAAGAGCAGAGGTCCAGCATGACTCAAGCATGGACGACTTGGGAGAGCACATTGCAGTCCAAGGTGACCTGGTCAAACATTATGCAGGCAGACATCCATTGTATCCAGTTCCGAGTGCAGGCAGTCTACAATGTCCTCCCTAGCCCAGCAAATCTCCATGTTTGTGGGAAGAGCAAAACATCTTCTGGGAGCATGGCATTGGTCCAACCTCCCATTAGTCCGACCTCCTCCTACCAGTCCAACAAATTGCCCATTGGTCCGATCTCCTAACCCTAACCCAAACCCTTACCCTAACCCTAACCCAAATGGGAGGTCGGACCAATGAGCAATTTCTCAAACTAATGGGAGGTCGGACTAATGGGTTCCCACATCTTTTAGGCTATGCACACTAAGCAATGGTGCTATTTCAGGCTCTGGCTATGAATTAGCGCTGGAAACAGCTAAGTGGGAAAGAGGTACGTTTTGCCCACTCCACTCCCCCCCGACATGCTGCTGCCTCATCTTTACATATCAAATTAGTGGGTGAGTGGATAAAAGGTGGGATTCAGCATTAAGGAGTTTGGTGATTTAAACGTTTCTGTCAAACCATGCAATTAATAGGTATATTGATGTTTATCCAATTCCCCTTTTCTTATCTGCTTATCGTAACTCGTTGCTCATGATCCCTGCCCACAGGTGAAGATGTCTGCTACTGTCAAAATCCTCCTCAGTCTGCTGTTGATTCTACACTGCAGCAGTGGTAAGTCACTCTCAGGGTAACCTGTTTTGTAAATGAATGCAATCACGTGCCACACACATCTTTTTCCATAATTTGTTTCAGGTTGTTGCCCAAATGTTGTCAATAGCGAGAAGGCATTAAAAAACTTGCATTAAACCTGGCCATTTCCATACGTCACTTTTTATTATCTAAGGAATTCACACAGCCCCTCACTCTGCTTTAAAGGCTTTGCTCATTAATGGAGAGTCTGCCATGGTTTGCAATCCACTCGCTACTGGTTTCTTTGTTTCCCAATGAATGTCCCATCATCCCACTCTCAAACCCAAGCCAATCCTCACCACAATCAGCGTCTACCACCACACCAACCACTGTTGACCACACCAGGTTATGTAGCTACCCCTATTGTTCAAGTGTTCCTACATGACAGGTTTAATCTAAGTTAATGCATGGGTTGAAGATTTGATAATGTCAAATTTGAAATTAAAATTTGTGGCAACTTTCTTGATCATCGTGACGTGATCATTCGCTGTGAGCGTGAGCATTTCATATCCCAAACGAACATAGTTAACCTTTGATATGACAATCAAGTTAATGCTCGGGTTTATATTAGAGACAATATTGTATTATAAAGCCTCTTCCCGCAGTTAAAAAGTATTCTTCCTCTTATTTGCCTCTTTTTCAGCTCAGAAATCGAGCAGTGACTCCAGCAACACCTCCCTTATCACGCTTCTCAGCATGAGCCCTCATTCTTTCATCAGCCTGGCACTCCTGGGTCTGACTGTTCTCCTCTCTGGCGGCTTCTACCTGTGGGTCCTCAGATATGTCTGCGCTGGATGTTGCCAGCCTATCGCAGTGGACTGTGAATCAGAGACCCTGGCTGGGATAGTGTGAACTTATGGCCTAACCTTGTCTATGCTAAAACAAACAAACAAAAAAACTGTGATGTAGGATATTTGCAGACTTTACAAGTACAAACTGAGACTCTCCTGACTTGCAAGTGCTGTACGTGCAAACGAACTGTGGCGAGCTTGCAGTATTTGGAGGCGAATGTTACAAGCTTTACAAAGACACTAAGAACTAACACTCAGTGACAGAGTGAAAGCAACAAGACAAGTGGTCCTGCTGGAGTTGACTGTACCCTGGGGAGATCGGTTAAAAGGACCAAGTGTGTATGGGGGGGCTGGCTGACAAGGGCTAAAGCAGGGAATAGTGAAACCAGTGTGACTTCATTGCAGTTGGGTGCAGAGGCTCTGCTTGCCAATTAGAGCACTTGAAATGTTGGCAGTGATGTGTTGGGTGGGAGCTGCACAAGAAGAGCCACGAAGAACAGGACAGATGCAGACGTTCACAGCAGCGGCTTCAGGGTGGCTGAGGATCAAGTGTGGAGTTCCATGGACTGCAAAAGCTCAAAAACCTGATGACTCCAAAGACACATCACTGATGCTGTGTTTGAGTTCCACCAAGAGGCGTTTTATTACAACAGGGTGACGGTGTTACTGCCGAAACCTCTGGTAAAGACTCTGCTGTTAAAATAAAAATGCCATTGTAAAACCAACGATGATAAAAGTGCTGAAGTGTATAGAGGAGGGAAACTGGGCTTGTTACAATTTTTTATATGTTGTATGGTGCCCTTACCTCTGTCACTGCAGCCTTGCTAATACAGGAATACAACCTTTTCTTTTTTTTTTTAAATAAGATTTTGTTTTCATTTTCAATTACTTACAACATATATTTTCCCACCCCACCCCAAAACTATACAAAACTAAATTAATGCAAACAAAACAACAAAACAAACCTGAACAACACACATCAGACAAACAACCTCAACGTCTTTACATTTGATCAAGTAATGTAATTGTAAATGCATAAACATATTTATAAAGCTGAAATTCCATTCTTCTTGTCCATAAAAATTCTGCCATACAAAATACACCATTTTCATATAAGCCACATTGGCAAAAAAAAAATAATAATAATAATGATTGTTTGTTGGTACAGAGTTGACTTTAAAAAAAAAGTTGTACAGTTGAATATATTTTAGTGTGGGAGAGCCTTTCCAGACAGTCACATCAGCAACATCTGGACACTTTTTGACCTGAATGGAAGAGAACAGGGATATTGATAGGAAACAACAGCGTCTGCTTCTGCTTACTTATTACCAACATGACTGCTGTGTGTTGGTAATTTATTGTTTAAAGGATTCGTGTTCAAAACACATTAACCCTCTAACAACTTCATGTGCCACAATCACATACTGAATGACAAGAGTCTGACATGAGAAAGTCAACAAGCTGTATTTTCAGATTTGCTGCCACAACTTGATCTTTTTTTTTTTGAGCGAATAAACAGTGAATCCAAACAGTTTATTCAGGCATATCTTTGTTTGATCTTCGTGTTTGTAAGGTTCAACAGAAATTCATTTCGTTTTTGTTCATTCATGTCATTGTCCAACAGTCGGTGATCCCTCTTGGTGAGATATGGTGTTGTGATGTGTTTTAACACTTTGCCTGTAGCTCAATCAAGCAATCACATGATTCCGAAATGAACGCACTGAACCAGAGAAATAAGATCTTGATCACAAGTTAAATGTTTACTTTGCACATAAGCCATTAATCTGTACTGTCAGTGTAATTCTAGTGTTGCCCAGTGTTGCCAAGTGCCCAGTGTGTGTGTGTGTGTGTGTGTGTGAGACATAAAATGTGTCAAGTTAGTGTAATCTGAAGAAATGAAAGTGAACTGAATATTCGCTGTGCTGTGCCTCTCACTTCAGACATCAATGATTTAACAACTCCAGATATCGACAATATAACAAATTATTTGTAGTATATCTATATGTCATATGTAATTTGCACATGGTCTTGCTTCCCACAACTTAAAAGATGAATAAATTAGACTCAAATTTGCATCTCTGGATGTAGTCTTATTATAGCACATATTATGATTATGATTTATCACACAAGACCTGCACACAAATGAAGATGTCGGGTTTGCTTTTGACTTCTGCCATATCATATAAGCTCCAAGAATTACTTTGTTCAGTATCCCATGACCCACAACTTCAGTGCAATACTGTGGCAGAATGAGAGAAACCCTGAATGGAAATTTATACAAAGTGCACTTTGCTTAATTTAGTGAAGACATATGACTAGGCAGAGTGGGAGGCACTCAGTTGTTGCTCACACAACCCAGAGCTTACCTTTAAAAAAATAAAAAAAATAAAAAAAATAAAATCCCCATATACTCAAGAGCTTTCAGACGTGTCATCTTTTTGTATTCCCTCTTCACATTTCCTCCAGTTTGAAGACATTTAGCCTTCATCAATTCATCTCACTTTGTTTGTAGTCCATTGTGTAATCCGTGATTTGCTGTGATTAGCTGTCTTCCTTGGAAATTTTATTGTGTTCAAATCACCTTTATCTTAGCAAATGGCCCATATTTCTCACTTCATTGATGTTACCTGTTTGGTGTGGATTTTTAATATTTGTCTTCATGTCATGCCGACATTCATAAATCCAGTGTGGCGTAAGCAATGGGCCCAACTAATCGATAAAAAGAGTGGGCGCACATTGTCCTCTACTTTTTAATTCATAATGTATATGTGTTGGTATATTTCTGCGTGAAAATATACAAGATATCTATCTCAAACTTTAGTGCAGTGAAATATGGCTGGCACTGTATTCAGTGTGTCAAGTATGTCAGGTCTGACATACAGTAGGTCCAAAATAATAAAATGTTAATTGTTGTTCACCCACGCCTTCTTTATATGATTTTAATTTTCATTAAATTCACTTTAATTGGCCTCATCAGTCAACCTCAAAAATGACTTTGATGCCCCTCCCTTGTCTTTCACTCATTTATCTTAATGCTCATTGAAATGATTGAAACGACCTTTTCAAGCTCAAAACAAAACTATGTTAACTAACCGTATACAACAATAATAACCTGCAAGGTCATTTGATCAAGTTTTCGTTGATCACATTCATAGTTAAATCGCCATTTAAAAAAAAAGGAATTTCCACTTGAGTCAGTCAGGATCTGCTCAAGGCTCCCTGTTGTTGTGAGGGCAATATTAGAGGTGTGTCACTGCCCCTTGGTGAGCCATGACGTGTCTCAGCTTGACTTTTTGTCAAAGCCAGGGAAGACAGGAGAAAACATCTTACATGGCCGTCAGCGCTTCTTTGCTTTTTTCAGCCTGAGAGTAAAAGCACTCAATTCTGATAAATTGGTCTACAGCTGCAGCAGCTGCACTAATGTCTTGAGCACCTGGGTTGCTTGCAGCTTTTTCATGTCTTATTATAGCTGCTGTGTTTGTTTCCACCTATCTTGATGTCTTCTCAATTATGGCTGAAGTGATCATCATGAAAATGCTCCTCCCTGATCTGCTGTCACCGACTGACATATAGATAATAGCTACTCCTGTCTATTACATGGTGCTGGCTTTTACTGTCTTTCCTATAGGCTCTAGAGACCATGCCTAGAGGGACGCCATAGGCAATGAATGAACTCAATGAATTCCCAGCTACTGCTGAGAGTTGAAATCTGTCAAGGGCTGAAATGATCAAACTTTGCAGTGAATTTTGTATTTCATGTGATGCTGATCAAGTGAAACAACACAGATAGATAAATAAATAAAAATCCAAGACACACTATATGTATGCGTATATACATATGTCCATTTTCGATACCAATTACAAATTATTAAAATTATTAGGATAAACGTGGATGTACAAACAAAACAATGCCAAAAAATAATGGAATATCAAATCCTCGCTCAGAAATCAGACTTAATTAAAAGGAAATCTCAAACTCCAGTTTTGAGCTCCTGTTGCCATGGACCTTCCACATCAGTTGCCATGGAGTTCAACTTCTTGGCCTGCAGATGGCAACATTGCGCAGACACCGACACAGGAAGTACGTTTGGCTCAACTTCTCAACTTGGTGTCCGCCGAGGAAGGAAAAGAGGTAGGTAGGTAGGTTCTAGGTTTGAGTTCATAGTTTGTTTGTTTTTCCTGACTGTTTATCCATGTTTGGTGTTCACTTCACTTCTGGTCACATACAACTCATTTCAATTACACAAAGGCACGTTTGTTTTGCCAACATTTCTTTCACGTAAAAGAAGAAGTCGGCAGCAACTTAACCACACATCAGCCCTCAAAATCAAAGCCAATTCAATCCCGTGTCGTGACAATAAATGAAACATGTTATTGTCTTCTTCCATGATACATCTGTGGACTCAACCTTGCATTGGTGACATGCATAGTGTTGCTCACTACCAGTCTTAGTGGTTAACGCTTGTATTCTTCTCTCCGCAGCATGCACACACGCTGTTGCAACTTGTTGAATAAAAAATAAGAACAAAACATTGTGAGAGTGAAGTGACCCCCTGAACTGCACGCACACCTTCGCCTTCCTGATCAATTCTCTGCTGTTTGGCTGTGTATTTGTCTTTCCCCTCAACCACTTGACAGCTCATCCTATTAATCATCGCCTCGTGGAGAAAGTATCTCCTCTCTTGTGGCCAAACAAACAAGAGGGCACTGGAGGTCAAGAAGCAGCGGCTGATTCTTGGAATTTGTCTGCTGCTGCTGCTGTGGTCAACTTTCAGTGCATTTCACACACAGGCAGGAAATACTGCACACTGCAGCGGGTTCACTGAAACCAAACAGAAAGTGTGTCTCACGTACAAGCAAACGAAATGAATAATTTAGATTGTGAGATCTTTTTGAAATACATGAAGTGGGACGGCATCACATGGCTGTGTGGAGAGAATTCCTCCTTCCCCACAACATGAGCAGCCGCCTGAAACCCAGTCATTCATCTTCATGTCTGCTAGAGAGACGGAAGTGAAAGGGAGGCCTTTAAAGCACACACACACACACACGCGCGCGCACACACACGCTTGATTTATTTATGTAAAGCCAGGTGTCTACACCTCAAGGCTTCCCTTTGTTCGTGTGAAGAAGGCACCATCACACAATCCACTGCCCACTGCAGTGTCACACAAAAACACGCTGCCCATCAACAACAAGTCTTTGGACCTGCTCTTTGGATTTGGACGCCTTGGAAATACATTAGAAATGCAAGAGACCGCTCTCTTGCGTCATGCAGGAAGCAGCAGCAGCAGAGATCTCGCCAGCTTCCTCGGTGATTTCCAAGAGGGCAGCCTCCGACAGCCGCTTTCATCAAGATTTAATTGATGCCAGTTGATCACACGCGATCCTTTGACGCGCGCTTTCGTTTGTGTTTGTTGTGTCACTCGGCCTTGTCATGTCGCCTCGCGCACGGCACAGCCCCATTTGGACGCCGACCGGCGTCTCTCTCCACAAAGATGTATTCTCTCTGACTTCAGAGACGGTAGCCGCGCTTTATTTACGTCACATCACAAAAGACGTCATGATGACTGTTAGTAGCGCCCTGAAGCGGAACCACAGTGTGTGCGTGTGTAAGTAAGTGAGTAAGTAAGTAAGAGTGGGCGGCTGCCAGGTGTTTGATTTACGCAGCTCAGCCTCAGATGCGGTGCTACCCACTGGGCTGCCTGCGCGCGCCCACCTATCCCATGATCCTTCAGCACGCCGTGTTCCACATAGCGCAGAGTCAAACAAGGACACGACGGCGTCTGAGGGACGGATTATTACCACCTTAAATCTGGAGTCAAGCAAGCGCACACGCCGGCGTTTGTGGCGCGAGGAGCCGCAAACCGTGGACAGAATCCGGCTCATGTCGACAGAACTGAGACTCTTCCGTTGTAGACAAATTCCGCTATAATTTGAACCGTCACACCTTTAAGGTTGCATTCACTGCTCAGGTCCTGCCCAATAGACTAGTGAGGCATTTAGGGCAGGTCGGAAATATAAGAACTTGTTTCGGGGCGTGCGTAAAGTTTTTGGAATGAACCCAGTCTACTGTCTCTGTCCCTGCGGCCTGTTCAGGCTGGCAACACCTCCAGCGCCACAGTGATACTCAGGGCAGGATAATCCTTGACAGTGGTTCAACAGTCCACTCTTGGTTGGGTTGCGGTTACAATTGTCTCTCTACACATGCGCTCGTCTTTTGGAAGTTACTATAAGAATATTGATTCAACTTGTGATGCAAAAAAGGCATAATGATAAGAAAAATACAGTACAATTATGACTCTTGTGTTGGGAAAGAGACCAAAGTACCAAAGAATACACCAGCAGGCCATAGAAACCAGAGGTGGGAAGTACCAAAGTACAAACACTTCCAGATATCTGCACTTTCCTTGAGTGTTTCTTCTTCCGATGACTTATTATTTTTATTCCCCTAATTTGTAGACAAATATCTGCACTTTCTGCTCCTTACATTGGAAAAACTAGCTTGTTACTAGTGCGTTTGAAAGTGTTCAAAAGAAATAAAAATAATTTAAAAAATTCTGTTTAAAGCAATTGAGTTATAATTATAGGTGTTGACGTGGAGCTATTTGAACTATGCCATTGTGTAGTTTAATATAAACCTGCTTCATATTTAAGGGCCGATTATTTTAGAGTATTCAGTGCATTTTTAGTACAGAGAAAAATAAAAATGCAGAAAATGTCAATGAAAGTTGAAAATCCAATGATGGCTCACTGGTTATAACTATTTACTGATTACAGTTTGGTTGTGCTGCAAGTGAAAAACTAAAATAAAGTATTGAGACTATCAAAGTTGTTAAAAAAAAAGTATCCAGATAGTCATTGCAAGACTTTTGGACAGTCCAGTACAGATTGTGAACACTTTATTTATTTTTTTGTCTTTCTTTATTGTTTCGGCAGAGCTTCCGCCTCCCTCAGAAGTGTCACTCGGTGGCATGTGTGACTCGTCTTTATCAGCCGATGTTAGGTAGGACAAAGGGAGGACAAACACAACCCTTGTCTGAACAAAAGAAAGTCTCTCAAACCTATAAACGCTGAAGACATAATCAACACAATCCAACTATTGCAAAGCGGAGTCGTGGACTGGTGGTATTGCAGATTCCGATTCCTGGGAGGGTTCCGTGAAGGCCGCACAAGTTGTGAGATCAGCTGATTTTTTTAAGCTGCCATTTTGTCCGGCTGAGAAGCATCCAAGCAGTCAGTCCACCGAAAGGGACCGTTGGCGAGACTTCTGAAACGGCAGCGACGGACGGACGGCGGGGGGCTGACAGCGGGGTTTTTTTTTTTTTTCATTTTTATTTTACAACAAGGGCCCCCATAATGAGACTTGGACAGGCGGAGGACAACACTAACTGCGCCTGACGACTTGTGAGAAGAGACAAGCGGAGTAGCGGAGCTGTCATTTTGAACTTCACGGGGTTCTGCCGGCTCTCTCGTCAGTCAGAGACTCCAGACAAGCCGCTCCTCGGTTAGCTTCACCCCGCTCGCTCGGCTAACACCCGCCGCTCTTCGCGGTGCGTCTCGCCGCCGGAAACGACACCTGTGCGGACTGTCAGTCGCTCGCTCGTGTCCGCCAAATCGCCGACGAAACGCTCGTCTTTTTTTTCTTTTTTCTTTCTTTTTTTTATAGTGACTTTCCACCACCGAGCGAGGTTGTTAAGGCTCACTTTCGCCCGCCACCGTCGGTAGCCTAGGATCGTCCACGCTAACAAGTTGACGTGGAGGAAGAACCTGCGATTTTTTTTTTGTGGGTGTTTCTCCCAGCTCTTGCGGATTACTACTTTTTTTTTTGTTGTGTTGCCGTTGTTGGTTCGACCGTCTCCAGCTGATCTTGTTGGCGTTTCCCGATCACATCATCAAGGTTACAGACAAAACCAGCCAGTTAGCTATGTTCATTTGCGGCCAGCAAGTCATTTCTAGTGTTTCCAAATTCCACAGTGGGACTCTTTCCTGGTTCGAGTGCTGCAGCGGGAACATTAGCTAACACAGACTAGCTCGGATTAGTGTTGTTTGTATTCCTAGGTAGGTAGGTAGAGGAAAGAAGCTCTTCAGACTTCAACGTCAAAGGGAAAACTGCAAATCAGATCTTGATTGTGGTTTGGGTACCTTTCTTATTATTTTTCTACCGCCAGTGATCAGCTACTGAAGAGACTTCATAGATTTATTTTATTTTATTTTTTTTGCACCTGGGATTAAACATAGAAACGAACATTAACAATCTTCTGATCGCAAACTTCAACCACTTTCTGTCTCTGGAGCTCAGCCCAGCTTGGATGTGACCTGTTTACCAGCCCTGACATTTACATCAGTTTGCCGGAAAAGCTCGAGAGAGAAAGAGAAGCGATGTCGGGCCAGTCTATCACGGATCGTATCGCAGCAGCGCAGCACAGCATGACCGGCTCGGCGATCTGCAAGGCGGTGTGCAAAGCCACCACACACGAAATCAGCGGCCCCAAGAAGAAGCACCTTGAATGTTAGTATACACCGTCCTTCTTTTCTAACGCTGTGTTCCTGTGTGTCTCCTCTCTCAGGGAGGTTACACAGGCCGTTAAAAATAAATCAAATTAAAAATATCATAATGCCAATATTATTATGTATATGATGTGCTGGACATCACTGTGTGTATGTGTGTTTATTTTGTATATATTTATATATGTGTGTGTGTGTGTTAAGAATATAGTATATACATTCTTAATATTTTCCTACTCTGACTTGTCAATTACACTAGAGACAAACTTCACAAGGGAGCACCGTCCTCAGGAGAACATTCTAACATTCTACCTTTATGCTGCAAGGCCAGAGTGCCACCGAGCACCACAGGCTGTGGACTTGAAGTAGTTAAACTAGTCGATTGTATGTGCTTGTACATTAACCAATTGCTTGCATGTTTGCTGCAAAGAGCAAAGAAATGACGATGGAGAAAATCCACATTTGCTTTTGTATAGCACTGATTACACACTAAAGTGTTGCCTTGCTGTACGGGATGCTGTGTCAGACTTTGCTGCCTAGCCTAACAAACTGTTAGGTCCCTCGAAATCATCTAGAGGCTCGTCCACCTGCCAACGACTGACTCTTATTCTAGTCACACACGGCCAACAAAGTAAGAAAGCTCGGAAAGTGTATTTTATGTTTGCTTTGCACCCCAGGCAACCCAGGCGGTTCTGCTCAAATGGCTTTCTAAGAAACGGCTAGATGAAACCATGTAAACATTTCTGGGGTTTTGTCATTTATTCTTGCATTTGGCATTGAATCGGTGCCTTCAGTTGTGACCATGCTGTCGGTGTCGGAGATGGAAGACCAAATTAATTCTTATGCTTAGAAATATGCATCGGTGAACCTTGTATCGAGATAATTAGGGTGCCCATCCTATCAGCATGGAGCGCAGACGTTGGGAAAAGGCCACTTCTCTTTCTCCTGGAGCTCACGCCGCCGTCTCCTGGTGATCAACGGCAGTCATGCGTCGTCTCGTCTCCTTTGAAAACTTGGCTGGTCCTTTGCAAGCCCGTACGCAGCGATAAGCTTAATCATTGTCGGATATTGATTTCTTTTTGAGAGCGACGACCTCAGTGCCGCAGGGGGAATGGTCAGTGAGTGATTCTTCGCCATGCAGAAAGCTTGTTTGTCAAGCTGTTTGTCAGTTGGCCATTTTTCTTTTTTTTTTTCTTTTTCTTCCAAGCCATGAAGGTAACATTCAGCTCTGTCCCATTGTCGCTGTAATGTCGGTATTGTAAGGAGAGGCTGGAATTAAAAGCAGGTGCTGGTTTTTGGTCGTCATTCAGTCAGGCAGGTAGTCAATTTAAGAGTGGGTTAGCGAGCCAGGGGGCGCTGGCAGGCGGGCATGCAGGGGCCAGGCAGTGTGTTTGATCATTATTCAGTCAACCAGCCAGCCAGCTTATCCAGCCATCCAGTAATGTAATGAAGGCGGGCACGCCAAGTAAGATAGCGTGCCAGTCACTCAGTCAGCTCTATTTCTACTGAATAATGAAATGCTTGAATCCCACTGTTGTAAATGTGTCGCACTCAATATGTACGTCAGTGTCTCTTTGGCCCCCGTGTGACGCCGAGATTTTCACATCATTTGTTCAGCGGCATTTACTCCAGATCTGCTGCTACTGCTGCTGCTATCAAAGCAGGGTGCAAGGTCACACGACTGCTTTAAAAGAGAACGACCAGTTGTGTGACACAGAGCTTTTTTGGCTCGCTGTGTTTATGCGTTGGATCACAGGTATATAGTGACTGCAGTGGCTGAGAGGTTGAGCTGGGTTGGAGCTGGATATTACATTGCTGCTGCTCTTATCGGCAAGATTTAAAAATATATATATATACATTTAAGCATCTGTTAAGCGAGGCAAAGCACAAGTCAACTTTCAGTGAAATACTTTGATTTTTCAAGGTCGTGTTTCACAAATGGTGAGGCAGTACAGTTACGGTGTTGCATAAGACAAAACCAGATGTTCCCTGGCAATGTCTTCACTCCAAGAATGGCTGAAATATACGACTTGGCAACATGGATGTCCAAAGATGAGTTTTTAAGTCATTTTAATTTTTTGACAAATGATTGGAGTAAGTAGACAGAAAAAGGTTTTAGATGACCATAAATCAACATGTGCAACGTGATGACTTGAACACAGCTAGGTGAGGCTCTTTGTTATGGATACAAATACAGGTGTGCCTTGAGATTTTAGCTTGACAGAACACTTTTAAAAGGCAGTGTTTAAGACTCTGGTTGGACATTTTGTACACGTGAAGTTAATGATGTCTATTTGTGTGCTATAGAAAGAAGAAAGAAAAACACTTGTGACAGTAGCTGTGTCAGTCATTATCCCATTCATGCTGCTCCCTGTGACTGCACATTTTAATTACGTTTCACTACAGTTGGTTAACTACTTGTTAATGGTGAAGGCTACAACACCTAGCACGTCGGTGTCTTTAATGGGTTCCAAATGCTTGAGGAATTAAGTGTACACTTTGGTTGCTGACTAACCCGGGTTTCTCAGCACGATGCAATAATGTCTCTGATCGCGTAACACTTTTTTTTAAAAAGTGTGCTCAGAAGCCCGACTCGGAACCATGGTGATGTGGAAATTGGCATAGTCTGAAAATATCTGGAAGCACGGCGTGACAGGTTTGAACAGGGGAGGCAGGCACTGAGACTGCTGGCAGCTCCTCCAGCCAGCCAGCCAGCCAGCCTGCCTGTGTAGCGGATTGTGAATTGCATAGTAAAAGCCATTTATTATTGCAAGGAGAAACCTGCAAACCCGAAAGGCCTGACACTGAAAACAAGGTTCAGTTGTGTTGTATCTGACTCTGTGTCTGTCTGGCAATATCTCTTTTTCGCACTGTCTGAGTGAGTCCCCACCCCACCCACCCTCCGCACACACACCCACCTGCTTTCGCAGAAGCACGCACAAACATTTCTTTTTTCTCACTCCCCTTGGTGCAATTTTTCCACAAGCAGCTGTGACTGTCTGACAGAAAGCTGTGAATGATCTTGGCTGCATATTTACATCTAGACCCAAACACCAGATAAGCCTTTCAGCACTGCCTGCCAATGGCATATGAGGATGGCAATGGCATATAAATGTTCTTAATGGCCCAGTAGGATCTGTCAACTCCACTTAAACTCATCTTTTGAGTAAGTGCAAAATGGACTACGACACAAAGAAAAAAAGCATGTTTTTTTTATGGACGCTACTGTCAGAAATATCAACTGGAGCCTCACATGCAATATGTAGTTATGTACAGAACGAGTGGTGTTAGGACACCAGCAGTGGAATGTGATGTGATGCTCTGTGTGTATTGTTCCCCTGCTCCTTGTTTACTGGCTGGGGCCTGGGGAGGCTACGGAATCAGGTTAATGGGTGCACATTTCTTCTTCCTCTCTTCTTTCATACCTGTAGCCCTCTGCTGATCTACAATACTGTTAACAAATCACAGAAAACGGCAACACCTTTGATGGTAACAGTAACGCAGCCTGCTAAAATGGTGCTCTAAATTAGAATTTACCCTAAAACGGAACAACTCATTAGAAATACCAAGTGGGACGTTCTTGCTCTTGCAATATCATTTGCTTGCGTCATCACTTGACATTGTCCAAAAATGGGGAAGGATCAGGTTTTGCAGCTGCAGTTGTTGGAGAGAAGTTGTGACATTTAAACTGGAACTCTGTTGTCATGGCAGCAGTTGTTAAATGGCTTTCTGTTGACAAGCGAAGTCAGTTTGGGGAAATTAGTCGCAGCCTCCGTAACGGTGCTGTTTTTCACAACCTTTGGGTGTGCAGCGAAGCCGAGTAGATCTTTGAGGTGTTGAATCAAACGTGAGTGAGAACTTGCACTAATCCATGTCATGTTATCAGCAACTTTTCAGCTTTGTTCAAGCCTGAGTTTAATCCAGCTTGATGTAGCATTCAAGTGCCAAGAGAGTTAACCAGGTAGCCACCCAACTGACCAGGAGGTGCTTTGGCAAAGGAATACTTTCCAGATTCTACAGAGCAGAACACAGCAATAAAGTGCTTTGAGGTGTGTGTGACTGAGCAGGTCTAGAACTATGTTGAGTCAAAGATGTTGAGAGTTTTACCAGTCGGTCTACATTCCAACCTTTATTTAGCTTGGCCTTAGAGGTAAGCAAGGGGAGCTTACATCCAATTGGAGGAGCTAGAAGGATGTGTTTGGAATGGTTGTCTTAGGTTGGAAGTCCTAACCATAGAGGGCCACAAGCCAGTGGAAGGTTTGGATATTCCATCTGGGCTCTTCCAGAAGGAACCAGAGAGTGGAACAGAAACTTGGTCAAGAGATGACAGTATGTATACAAGATGAAAAGAAAGTTAGCACTCACTGGTGAATCAAGATGGATGCATAGAGGAGTCCCGGCCCTCTGCCACGTCTCTGCAAGAGATTTATAGCACATTTTTATGTCTTCCTTGAGTGGACGCAGCACCATACGTCCCGGAGTTTTACCGATGATGCACTTTAGGTACTGTCCTCTGTCTCAGCCATGAGAGGAATCTTCACCACAGATTTGTGGCTCAGCTGCTTTGTCAGACGAAACTGTATTGAGGTCATTTCAAGCTTTATGCTCGGCAGCAGTGAAGGTTACGGGAGCTTAATACAACACGCCACATCGTTTTTACCGGCTGGCTGAGCCACAGGCCCAAATGTCCTTTATCATCATGGTGCGCTGGGACTGTTCACCAAACCTGAGTACCAGGGCCGCTAACATGACAAAGTGATGTGGCGCTAGTGTCATCTTCCACACAAGCACTGTGGCTGATGTGCCTGTGTTAGGGTTAGTTCACAAGACCAAGCTGTGCACTGAAGGCTATTGATCTGCTTTTAATTTATGAGCAGTGGTTTTACATTTTGTACATTTGTTTTTTGTTTTTTTACATTTTCAGGTGATAATGAGTTAATATTTTGGGTTCATTACATTTTTTATCAAGAGACAGAATATATTTCCATCATCTGGACATCTACAAATCAACATCATTTGTTAAAATGCGTCCATTTTGCACAGGTGTGCCTTGAGACGTTGGCTGACCAGATACTGTTTCCAGTGACCATTTCCAAAGATTGTGTGTGGCACGTGTATGAACTTTGTTCAACAGTTAAAAAAAAAAAAAAAAAAAAGGTTTAGTGCTATGTCTGCTAAGGACTCAAGGACAAATGAACATTTCAGTACTAATGCCTGGTGTGTTTTAGGTTAATTGTTTTTGCTGATGCAGCGCTGAAGTTCATTCAGTGACATCTGTCCTTTGTGCACCATTGAAGCCTTTTGACCGAGACTGACACACTAAGACTGATTACATACCTTACACCTGGTGATGACAAAGGCCTCTCTCCGCTGGGATTAGGCTGATCGCTAAGTGGTTTGAAAGGTTGTGACTGTGAGGTGAAGTGCCAGCAAAATGGGATAAAAAAAAAAAAAAAAAATCATGTTTTGCTTTGTGTGGCGAGCAGCAAATGTGAAACAGCTTTAAATTGTAGTTTTTAAGGCTCAGTGTGAAATCTTTGGTTTCATTTTATGGTAAAAAAAAATAAATAAAAAATGAACTGAAGACATGTGTAACACCTTCTGTACATAGTTTTATTTGTAAATTGAAAGTGTTGCATATGTTATGCTACACAGGAAACCTTCAATTTTCAGTCCACTGAGAATCTTGCTCAGAATCTGTTCCGTAGACCGAAAGACATGAAATACATTTCCTTTGCACATTTTAGGAACCCTACTAGTAGTCCTGTGTCAGGGTGTCACCGGTCACCACCATGGCTGTTGTTAAATCTAATAGTGTCTGAACAGGGTGGGACGGTCCCTCCCTTGCTGTGGTACCCAGATAGGACAGACCTATCTAGTTCGGACCACCAGGCCGAGAAAAAAAAAAAAAAAAAAAAGCCTGCTGCTAACTGTCTGGATTCGTCTTATTCAGTTGCAGCCTCGGGGAATGCATGTCAAATGTTGGCAGTGTGATATTGTCTGTGTGTGGTGTGGGAACCACTGCCGTCACAAGTGTGCTTCAGTTTTATGTAATATCCCCCCTGGAAATCTACAGCCAAGTCATTAAATGAACTCATGTAAACGTTAACCTAGCGCCTCAGAAATAACGGGTGCAGAGAATAGTTTGAGACATCTCGCTTTTAGACCTGGTGTAATGCAGAATTTAGTTTCCCTAAAATATTTGTTGTCTTCAAGGCTTAGCTTTTCACAGCATTGGTTGGCTAAATGTCACTGGCCATGAAATCCACAACCATATATTTCCGTAATACAGTCACATCCCTGCACCTCTTCCTGTATAATGCTTGATTAATTAGTTTTGGGTAATTAAAATAAACAAAAAAAAAGGTCTAGCCTCCTGTTCAAGGCTATAATCAAGAGACCTTTCGTTTCATGACTGCTTTTCAAGTATCAGATAAACAGCCGGTACCTCAGTACAGTGTAGTCATGAAACTTTTGAAGCCTATGAGGAAAGTTGAAAGGAATTCCTTCGCTATTCAATATTTAAAGATCAATTTCTAAGATAACACGTCTTCAACACCTAATTTATTCATTCATTCCATCATTGTAAAGGATGCGTTGAAGACATTGCAGCAAAGATCTTCTATGCAGCCAGCCATTGCTATTGATCTCAATACGTAAACCGTTCACTGCAAAATGTACTTGTAAACACTAAAATATTCATCTTTTTTTATAAATAATTTTCGGCCCAGCTAAATGTTACCAGACTGGTGGTCCCGCTTAAGAAATCCCCTTCAGATCTTATGCACATTCAGTCCAATGCACCTCATTTTACTGGGTGAACGTACTAATTTAGCCCATTAGGCATATTAGGTATTGCAAGTACATGGTTTGAAAAAGGTATTGTGCGTGGCATGAATTTTGTGTGCATGTGCTCAGGAACATACAGTGACTCTCTTCCTGTCTCGTTGATGTCTGGTTATTTTTAGCCGTGTGTTTTCTCTCTGGAGCTTTTGCCTGGATCCAACCGCTTGTTGTTCTTCCTGTACCCTACCTGTGCGCTTGCACATTTGTCTGTCTGCCTGCCTGCCTGCCTGCCGGCCTGCTATTCTCTGGGTCGGTGTCGCTCTCTTTCCCTGACATCAGACAGTAGACCTCTCTACCTGGAGGCACAGAGACTTCAATCCTGCTCACTTGAAAAGATTTCCCAAAACCCCCCACCCCCCCGTGAAAACAGCTCGTCTGCCCCTAATTCTCTATTTCTATATTTGTGCGCCTGTGACGAATAGAGGCAGAGGAGAACCCGCTCCTATTTAAGTCCTTAGCGCCGTGGAACCAAAGCCAATGTATTAATAGACCAACTTCTGGTGACAGTCTTTCTGACTGCACTCTTTGCCTCTTCCTTTACCCACAATCCTTTTCTTTGCTCATCATCTAATTTCTTTCCTTCCTTTTTGCCCCTCCACCTTTTCTTTCTCAGTACGCTCACATTTTCTTTATGGAACGAGAGTTTGATGTTGGAATCCTTGGTAGATCAATTACTGATCCAACAGCAGGGCTCTTCTATTTCTTTTCAAACAGGTTCTGGCTCTCTGAGTCAAAGGGAATGTACAGACCAAACCTTCCTTCCCTTCAGGACTGTCACATTCTTCTTTTTAGCTCTTGCATATTTTGAATATGTTGTAGCTTTCTGCGATTGATAGTTAGCTATGGGCTCAAAGGCAGTTGGTGTTGGGACTTTTTTTTTTATTAATAAGAAAACGACATTTTCATTTAGAATCATAATGCACTTTCTGATGCTTTGCACTGAGCTAAAGAAGCTTCTCCTTCTTTTGGCACAGCATATTTTTCTTTCCTAAAAGGTGGCCTCAACAAAAATAGTTTGGGAAAGCCCTGCGTTGGAATCCCTTTTTTATATATTAAATGTTCCTTCTGCTCTGCTTGCCAACTGTTTTATTCCCATCTGACAACATTGAAATAATAAAGATCTATCATATAACCTCTGTTGTGTTGTTGGCTGTATTTATAGCAGAGTGAACCGCCACAGTGGAAATTCATTGTGACAGTTCGTCCTTTGAAGTCATACGCCAGTGTTTAAAAAGCAGCACTCTCCTTGACAACTACACAAAAGGGACATTTTCAGATTCATCTACAGTCCACTACCATCTACTGTCTCGATAAAGCACACTGCTGAGTCCAAAACAATCAGCAGCCGGTCGTATCTGTCAATGGACGTCTCTCCATTCTTTCATATTACTTCAGAGCTGGATTTTAGTGGGGGACACAACAGCAGAGGTGGGTGCGGAATCTTTTTTCTGCGGGAAACCCGATCTGCTGTCCTTTGACAGGAGGAAGAGATGAGATTATTTGTACACTGTGTACAAGATGCAGTCAAGTGTTCTTCTTGAACAGGATGGGGTTCTTCCCCACACTGTCCCTTTTGCATCGAGCTTTTCGTGTGTTGTGTTTTGAAATGTGTTCTTATGGATCAATGGGGGGTAAATATCATTTTCTATTGACATAAATATTACAATTATTTCCAATATTCTGACAAACCCAGGGCCCAGCGCAGCATCTTTCAGGCGGTGTGATAATATGCACTGGGCTCTTATGTATACTGTGCCTAAGCTTTTTGGCTGTACTATGCAGCTGCAGACTTTACATAAAGGGCTTTGAAAACTGCAGTTGCAGCTTCGTAGCGACTTTGGCTTCTGGAGAGAAAGCACAAGTTGGTTATTTCTGCTCTCTGTGGACTGGTGGCTAGCGACACAACAGCCCAATGGTCGGCGTGCCACATCTTTTGATGCAGTAGGTTTGATTAAACAGGGCAAAATCCCTTCTGGCTGTTCCCTTCAGGGGTTGCCACAGTGAGTTGATTGGCATGTTCACTTTGGCAAAGGTTTGCATGTTGGATGCCCTTCCTAACGCAACCCTCGTAGACTGGCTGGGCGTTTGACTTCATTTGCAGTGGACATTTTTTTTCTTTAGACTAGCATATAATTATCTTTTCTTAAAGACAGAGATTAGACACAGCAGAGATTCAATATTTTCTGCAAAAATCTTAAATCCCATTTAGTTCAGAAGCACCAAGAGAGATTTGGCTCAGAATCTGCAGTGTGTATGAGAAGTACCCCGTGTTAAAACTTGTCTTTAGCTTAGCTTGAGACCTCGACTGGTCGGCCCAGTGGTCCTCAGAAGACGGTCCCAAGCGTGAGGGACTGGCAGTTGTTAAAATAAGAGAGGAGGACATAAAAAGAATCCTCGAGCAAACCTTAATGATTGCTGGTATAGCATTCACTTTTTGTTGACTCGTGTGTGTGTGTGTGTGTGTGTGTGTGTGTGTGTGTGTGTGTGTGTGTGTGTGTGTGTGTGTGTGTGTGTGTGTGTGTGTGTGTGTGTGTGTGTGTGTGTGTGTGTGTGTGTGTGTGCGTGGTTATTTGTCCCCCCAATGTGTTGTGCTCTTCATCAGAATATTAATGTGGAAAGTCTGTGAGATTTGTCCAGGGCCACGTCTTTAAGAATTCCAATCGCGTTCGCCTGACCTTTTCTTGGTGCCGTCTGTGGAGACTGAACCGTGTAAAGTCCACAAAAGCAAGTCACTGATTCACAACCAGAGGGGTTTTTAAATGATTCAAGGTAGAATTAAAAAAAAAGAAGAAGCTGATTGCAGGTTTGTTCACCAGGGTTAATCCACCTCTAACTCGTACCCTTGTGGGAGGCCTGTTGATTTGTTAAGGTCCTTAAACCTCATTGACAACAGGCAGTGTCTGTTGGTTTGCTACAGTGCAGCTCAGGTCGCCACGCTTCCCTTCGCCTTGCTTTCCTACCACTTCCACCATTATTTACCCACTTGGGGTAAATTAAACCGGTGGGCTGTATGTCGCTGGCGAGCCTGTTTACATGCACACAGACCTCCGACAGCTGTAGTTATTGCATATGACATTTTTACATTCACCTCAGAACACTGAAATGGAAAAACCTGTTTTCTAAGTTTCAGTGGCTCCTCAGATTTCTTCTGGGCGACGTGCTACTGTTGCAGTGATTGACTTGTAACAATTTCACCTTTGCCAGAGAACGATGAGGAAGTGGGGGGAAAAAAAAGCTTCAGCTGAGGCGCTTACACTGTAGCAATATGCTTAGTGTGGTCTATTACCTTGACTTGAATTTATTAAATACAGAACAAGTACACTGTGGCTCATAAAACCAGCCTTAATCCTTGTTATTAGTGTGGGCTTTAGTGGCAGCCACGCTTTCACTGCTGCGCTGCTTTTATTGTTATTGTAAAAAATCATTTTCAGTTAATTTTTTCCGCCTGTATTTAATAATAACAGTATTTAACATCCTAGTTAGTCTTAAACTTAATGTGGAATGTTTCATTTAATGTTGTGTCCTGATTGATCCGGCCATCTTCTAGTCGGCCGCAGCAAAACAAATTCCGTGGAAGATTTGAAAATGGACCAGCAAGAGCTCAGACTTGCAACAGTTGCCATGCACGATCATTTCCCAATTGTTTTTAAAATTCGACTTATTACAATCATGCTCCTAATTTCATCATCTTTTCCCATGTGACTCTATCGTCACTTCTCATCACTCTCTGTGGTCCAACCCTCTGTTTGACTTTCCCCTTTTCTTATTTCTCCAGGTTTTACTCTACTCTACATAGGCTGCATTTCTATTTCCCCTCCTGTTCTGCTTCTTCGTATGTTTGCCTCAATCGCTGTGCCTTTCTCTGTCTTCTGTCTGGTCTGGTATCAGTTGCATCCAGTATCTTCCACTCTGCCTGATTAAGTCAGTGCATGTACCCCTATTACATTATTGCTCACACACAAACACACATGCACTCGCGCACGAGTGTCCCTACAGACTCAATCAGCCCTTCGCATTCTTGTTTCTCCCTCACACCCCTCCAGACCTAATGAAAAAACATGAGCGTTGCTAAAAAGAAGCCAGGACAGACGGTGTGGACTGAAATAAAGGTAGCAGTGGAAATGAAAGAGATTAAGTGGATATAAAAAAAAAAAAAAACACACACGAGAGACTAATTTATCGACAGAGCTGCCAGTTATTGTTAATGCCTGACCATGTTTAAAAATGTCCCTTCTGAACAGCATCAGTAATAAAAAAGAAAAAGAACAGGGCTGGAAAGCAAAGAGAGACTAGCAAGTAAAGGATATCATTTCTGATGAGCTGAAACACAATCCAGCAAATGCAAAATCCTGTATTTTGTTGTTTGAAGTCCCATATGGAAAAGGTTCAGTGAAGCAGATTAGAACTCACAATTATTTGTCAAAAAAAGGTAAGCACTTGGAAAAAACAGCATGATTAGCATGTTGCTACGGCCTCTAGCGATAGCTCTCAGTTTTAGCGTCCTGCTAAAATGTTTATTTAGATCGCCTTCATGTTCTGCAGAGGCTGAAAAGAAGGTGGCAAGATAGGGAGATACCTCAGTAGCGGGATGTGTTGTCACGAAAGCCCCGTTCCCACTGGCCAAAAACCCCGTGAACAATCTGCATTTGGTGGCGGTGGGGAAGGCTCACCGACCCGCGTCAAACAACCCGGGTTAAAATCGGCTTTACTCGACTCCGATCGGTTTGGAGTGGGAAAGCCCGACCCACGCAACACGCTAATTTGCGCGATGGCGTTGAGCGTGATAAGCGATGTTCACACCGCTTATTGATTCAAGATTCAGTTTCAAGAACTTCTGAACCTCACACTGAATGTGCAGTGAAATGACAAAAAAAAACCCAAAACCTTTTGCACTACCTCACCACACACCTATTTGTATTCACTAAATAGCCTTTACCCTTGTTGTTGGACGTTGCGTGGGCGAAGCGGCGTATCGACTGACTGATTGGGAATCACGCTGGTCTTGAGGTCTGCGCTGCTTTGTGACCGTTGGCGTGGGCGAAGTGCCTGTGGGAGATTGCGCACTAAGTAGTGGAAAGTGTGGAGAAGGGATTCGCTGAACTCGCACGAGCACATGCACACACGCCCGTGCACGCACACGTGCACACACACCTCTAAATTATGATGATGAAGTCTAGCAGTGGGCCTCTCGAAGACTAATGCTGTTCCTTAGTTACCAGGTGTGAGAGCCTGCAGCTCGTAATGTCTTGCTGTGCGGAACAAAAGACCGGAGGAGAAGGTGGTTGGATGAGGGGTTGAACGCAGAGGCAGAGGCAGAGGAATAGATGGGATGAAGGAATGGAGGGATAAACAACCCATTCATTGTAAATGATCCATTATCTGTGTGCGGTCCGTATTGATGTTTGTCCCAGTGAGACTCCCCTGTGCGCGTCATGTGGGTAAAAACACTGAATGTTAGAATACAGCAAGACTCACGTCGAATCAGTCGCGTCTCAACTGATGCCATTAGTGAGGCAGGGCTGTTAGTATGTGGTCACATGACTTCAAGCCCTTTTAACCTTTCTTTTTTAGCCATCGGCAGAAATTGACCTGTCGGTGTTGTTTGGTACATCATTTGCTTAAACAGCATGTTTTTTTGACCTCAAGGTTCTCCAAAATAAATGTTAATAATAATTATGGCTGGCATTATCAAGAGTCTTTCAACTCATTTCAGCTGTGTTTTTTTTTTTTTTTGCCTCAAATTGATTTTGTTCAACAGTACATACAAGTTTCATTGTATTTCTTTTATATTGCTTTTCTATATGTATATACTTTATTCTAGAATGTGATAGTATTCTAATAAAAAGCAATGCATCAGGGACAACCATCACATTTCAGAACACAGATTAACCCTCAGACGTCGGTTCAATTTACTATATAAAAATACAGTTTCATAAAATAGTACAGATTTTTCCTGCCCTGCTCAAAACTACCAAGCAATCAATAATTTAGAGGATTTTTACCCTTTAAATGTCACTTTGATTGACACAAGTGTATAGTATTTTTTCCCCCCACAATTATCCAATGGCTTATGAAAGAACGGCTTGTTAAATATGTTGTGAGGTAAACTAATACAGACAAAATCATTTCAAGGGAAGCAACTGAGCAAAATAGATAAATCGATCAATAAATACATGCCCAAATGGACAGCGTGTGCATAGTGACAAATGAGGGTTGACAGTTGTTTGTCTTAATTGCCAGTTGTGGGAGGTTTAAGTATAATTAGTGCAATACTTGAGTGCAATGTGATAAAGCGTTATGCAAACTGGGATCAATGTGTTTTGAAGGAGCTGAGTTCTAGCCGCATTGCACTACTTTTCTAAGGTACAGTTAATTTCATAGCAGCCGCTGGCTGCTGGCAGGCCACATATCAGCATTGTTTGATTACCATAGTAACACATTGTCTGGCCTCAGCCTTTTCTTCACCACAGTGGTCCAGTAGAGTTCCTGCACCTCCGTAGACACTCCAGCTCTGTCAGCCTATCTACTGGTACCACCTGGCTTCAGGTAGCAGAGCAATGCTTCCCCTTCTGGAGGTGTCTGGACTTCTTTGATGCCAGCTGAATGTCCTCCCCAAAAACTGCTGTCCTCCTTCACTTCTGAGGGGCCAACCTGGGTATTCTGAAGTTGCCCCAACAAGCCACCTGTTGACTTTGCATTTGATTTCAATACGATGCCAAACTTTCCTTTACACTGAAAGCATTGAACATGATCCATTCTCACATGGACCCAACTTCTCTTGGAATATCTGAGAAGCTCTGCGGTAGAAGCACTGACATGTTGGTTTCTCCACCAAGCTTTCTCAGTTAACCCTATTTTTCTCTGGCTGGTATACTATAATAACCTAACATGTGATAATGTATTATTGCAACACCGTGTAGACTTTCTCACTTATTTCTTGGTCTATCTTATCAATCCGTTGGGATGAACAGGAGACTAAAAATAATGCACGTTGACCTTAGCGCAGCACAACGTGACCTCCCAATCTCTCGGTTGTGAGATGGCTACTGTGAGGTTGTGTAACCTGCCAGTCGTGCGTTTGAAAATTCAATTTTCCTCCAAGTTCACCGCATGAATGACGCCTGAACTTCTGCTAATGCGTCTCGAGAGAACAAAAGCCGAGTGAACGTCAGGAGTGGAGGCAGGGGCGAGAATGAGCTCCGCGGCTGCCAGCTGTCCTTCACACTTTATTCACTCAAGAGTTTGCCTTGTGTGCGTGCACTGTGTTTTCTGTCCTCAGTATCTCTGTGTGCATCTACATTTGTCCGTGCGGAAAAGCCGTGGGCTGCTGATGTTCCTGCGTTGGAGCCGTAAAAGAAAAAAGAAAAAGTTTTTTTTGTTCCTGTATGATTTTGTGACCTCTTCCCTCCATCTCTTCCATCCAGATCTCATCCACTGCACCAATGACGTGAACGTAAACATCCCCCATCTGGCGGACACGTTATTTGAGCGGACGGCCAACTCCAGCTGGGTGGTGGTCTTCAAAGCCCTGATCACCACCCACCACCTCATGATGTACGGCAACGAGGTAGGAGGCTTTTTCACGGAAAACAGCCAAACCAACCAAAAACGGCAACCAAACAAACCCTCCAAGACTGTCAATTAAAGCGGAGTGGAAAGATTGCATTATCAGGCAGGCAGGCAGGCCTCGCGCTCCCACACATCATTAAATGCACACTCACTCATTTGGATGATTTATTCATGTCCTTATCGGGATTGTATGCATGCTCGCATGCATGGAGGAGTACTGAGCACAAGCAGAGGCTGCATGTAACTGACAATGTACACAGCAGGTTCTTGCGCAGAGTAAATAATAGGAATTGCTGTTGTTCGCAGAGAAGTTCATTTGTCCGCAGCTGAGCTGAAAGCGCAAATATGTCGGCGAAAGAAGCAAGTCGTTGATTTGCATACTTTCAAACAGAAAGGCCGTTAATTAAAATTCAAGCAATGCAGGCTGTATTAAGGAACTTTTTGGGTTTCTATTAATTACCATCTTGATTGAGACATTGTAATGTATGCATGAAAAGTTCTGATCAAAGCGCTCGTCAGCAAAATACCTCAATTTATATGCAGAGCGGCTTTTGAAAAGCGGTGGGCCAATATCGAGTCAGAAAGAGTTGTACCAGGCCTCATACTTGTATTAATTTCTAACAGGATGGAAATTGAGCACTTTGTTCTTCACGCGTTCACAGCAGCCCTGTACTTTGCCGGCTGTTAATTATTCAGACTCCTTTTGAAAATTTGCAGAACATGGTGTGGGATAATGTTCACATGGACTGATGCCATCTGATGGCCGTGCTATGCTGTTTGAATGTATATTTAATGAAAAGAGCTGTCGAAGCAGAGCGCGCTGCTTTATTGCCACCTGCTTTAATCACAAGTTTATCCACAGTGTATCTGGCAGGCGGTCTAGCAGATGTAAAAATATGTTGCCTGAAGACGGTAAATGTTTGGATGTCTATATATATATATATATCTCCATATACGTATATGTATATATGTATGCGTGTGTGTGTGTGTATGCATATATGCAAAAACACACAACACATACATGTTCGATATTAAGGCAAGAACATAGGTGTTTGTATAGACTTGATGTTACCTCGCGGTGCGTCATAAATTAATGCGTGCACAGAAATGCTCCTTCATGATAATCATCAGCTTTAAACCCCAAACAATTTGGAATGTGCCTCCCATTTCTATTTAAAGCACAAACACTTGCAGCAAGACCGCTGTATTGTTTTTTTCTCCCTTTGACCTTTTCCATTTCCCCCTTTTCTGACAAATATGGTAGTTAATCTATATTTGACAATCTCCTCCTTCACCATTTATCACGGGGAGTCGATGCGCAATGCAAGGTTACTATATTAACTTGAACTCTGTGACAGCAGGGTGTTGAATGAGAGGATAGATTGCAGAAATGTATGTTCAGTAATATATGCAGCAATATGAGGGTACAGATTAAATGCAGTCACACATTAAATGTGTAAATTAAAGCTAACACAGAGCCACACTGCAGTGGCTTCATAAAATATTCACTGATAATGAAAGCACAATTGACATTTCAAAATCAAATGTTTTCTGAAGTTGAAGTTGAAAAAAGCTTCCTGCAGGTTCTTCTAGTGGGTCTCCCACTCATTATCTAGAAGTCTGAAGATCAAAACTTCATGATATGTTCACACTAGTGCACACAATGTGTCTATTTACTGAGTATCATGCTTTAAAAGCATTGCTTAGGGTTAAGCTCTGACCTTAATCTATCATTTACAAAGTATCAATACACAATTGATATGTTTATTACTACGACTACTACTACTACTACTACTGCTACTACCACCACCACCACTACTACTACTACTACTACTACTACTACTAATAATAATATGTAGGAATATTTTTCAAAAATTCTTGTGTTGCCATCGGAATTGAAGGAAACATGCAACACAAACTCAACACCGCATCTGTTTACACGTGCACAGATTTGAACTCCAGGCTTCAGAGCAGCTAGTGTGTATTGTCATCAGCATGCATCCATCAGGCCTGTCACGAAAGTGGTGCAAACTAAGGCACAGTGGCTCCCTCGTGGCCATCTCATCAGTTATAGTCAGAGTTCAGAGAAACCCAGCTGTGAAGATGAGACCAAACCGCAGGCCCATTGGATTGCCGTCCATAGACAGTCCATCCGTTTTCAGATCAACTCACGGCTTTGTGCCAGTGCGACTGGTACACTGAAGATGGCCCCAAGCGACATGTGACAAAATACTGTGACAGTAAAGATCATTAAAGCTCATGTTATACTTTCTGCTGTTGTCAGGATGCAAGAGTCTGTAGGGATTCATTTTTTTTATGTCATCATAGACTGAGCATGTGGGACCTACACAGATGTCTGCTTGCCTCAGACTTCCTGCGGCCGCATGGACATACTGATTAAAATAGATGAATCCTCTGGATGTTATCTTGAAACTTCAGAGGGACTGAGACGCTGGTATGATCAATAGTGAGGCTAAACAAATGTAATATTATCACCCTTACCTTATTTTAGTGAGAGATGCTGTTTTTAAATCCACTGAACCTGATTAACTAAGATCCCAAATGACTCACTTTACTTACTTATAATCTCTTCGTCCTGGTTGGCACATAAGGCCGCAATCATACACTGCCACTGCAACATCCCAAATGAGGTGCCTAAAATTGATTGCACACACAAAATAAATTGCGGGTGTTGGCGGTTTTTGCATGTTGAGTGGGAAGTGGTAATCATACATTGGTTAACTCTTACTTTGCGAGCGTGACTGACAGTTTGACTGTTCCCTCTTGCTTTTGTGACTTGAAAAACAAGGATGTGACCTGGTTACGTACCACTCAGAAAATACTGGAAATGTTTTATCGGGGATGTTTGTAAGATGAAGGTTCGATGGAAATCAAGCCGCGATTAAGATCGAGTTGTACTGTCATGTTCAGGCTTTATGTAGAGGGAAAATACAGCAGCCACTTGTACAGCACACAAAACATTGTTGGTCACGCCCAATCTTCTGGTTGTTCTTCTGGAAGTCTCTGCCTACAGATCTGAAATTGTGTAAACTTTCCCACATCCCCTTTTTAAAAACTTCTGTCATTTCTGTTTTTCTATTTTTAGCCCATGCTTTTTTAGCAACGACACCATACTCACACTTATGCTCCTAACAGCACCCCCACAATTTTTGGTGGTACTGCTCAGTTTGGTTATCAAGCAACTGCACACTTATTGAATGCATAAGATGGATGGATGCTGGAATGCATGTCACATAGAAGGAAGGCCTTCCCCTGTTTTTAAATCCTCAGTCTCATTCAGCTGACCAACAGACTGTAACGTCAAAGAATATTAAAATGCCATCTGCTATTGTATTCATTGTGATTACTTGTCAAGAGGCAGCTGTTTTTATGTGCATTTAATTTGGCTGTTCATGGTAACGTAGTCAACCTCTGTCTAAAATGAAAAAAAAAAAAAACAGTTTGATATTCAGGGGGAAAAAGCAGATGTAAAATGTCAAGGTACTTTTTTCTTTTGCACGAGTCCCCAGGTGTTTTGATATGACAAGGAATAGTCAACATGCCAATACTGATACTCATTTCCCCTGTAGTTTCTGTTCCCTTCCTGACAATAAGCGATCATGGCTCACTCCCAAGTGACACTTTGGTTATCATGAGTGATCGCCATTTGGTCAATATCTGGGATCCCTGTTTCACTCTAGCACTATCGCAAAACCATTTCAAGAAGACTTAAGGAAACACCACTGCAGAGTTTGGAATCCAAAATACTGTTTGACCTCCTCTGGCTGCTCGTGGATGCAATTTTCCAGACAGACAGGCTCTTAAACACAAAATTAATATAACTAATTTTAAACAGTATTGTAATGTCTAGTGTGCCCTCCAACTTTATAATATGATGACCCCTTGTCTAGACATGGATTCTATTGTTTTCTCTTATCACGGAGTGCCTCTGCTTCCAGGTGTTTGTGTGATAGGCCTCTATGTACAGAAAAGGTCATGCAGGAAACTCCAAACAATGGCCTGGGGAGCCCTTTGTAAAAGCCCACTGGAGAATACTTTTACAGGAAATGATTGTTGAGTTGGCTGTCAGATATGTAATATCAGCAGATTTGGGATTTGACTAGTTGCACTGATTGCAATAATTGAAGGAGATTTCTGGAGATGCAATTGTGCTTATAAGCACCATGGTAATATTATGGGGCATACGGTAATATGTTATCTAATTTACCCAGTATTTTGATACATTCATTCATTCATTCATTCATTCATCTTCTATACCCGCTTATTCCTATTCAGGGTCACGGGGGTCTGCTGGAGCCTCTCCCAGCTGTCTTAGGGCAAAGGCAGGGTGACACCCTGGACAAGTCGCCAGTAGAGTGAATTCACCTGTTTTTTATTAATGGCTTGAATGCTCAAGTTTTAAAGCTCTATTTCTATGACAAACAACCTTTCAAATGTCTGTTGTGGGTATACTGTGGCCCCGAGGATTGTAGAGTCGCTCAGTGACCAATGCAAGCAGTGGTGTGAAATCTGCTCTCGGAGTTTGGATGTGAAGCCCTTTGGATTGCATGCCCTAACAAATATCACAGTGGGGAATTTTCTTCTGCCAATGACTTCAAATCCTTGCACTCAAGACTTAATTTTCAAACAGCCAAGGCTTTCTGTTTTTGTGTTTGCTAAATAAACACGGTCTGTCAGCTGACAAGGCAAGACTTTTACTTCCGTGGCCTGGTTTTTATCTCGGTATGAAGCAAATAATTTCAAGTTTCTCTAAAAAAGACAGGGTTTGGAACCACATTACTTTTGTGATTATTTTTCTTTTTTTTGTTGCACTTTTCCATTCCTTGGTCTCACGGATGAGACCAAAGAGTGTTTTGGTCTCGCCATTGAATCAGATAATATCTGCTGCTGTTGCTAGAAGCCATGTTCCTGCAGGCAGGTGAAGCAACTGGTGAGTTGAGCTTTTGGAACAACACCCCTTATTTGTTGAATGTTCTAATTTCTGCATTGACTTTTTTTATCTTAGTCAAAAGACACTTGAAGCAAGCACAGAAACATTTTTGTGATTTTCTTTTTTTTTTTTTTTTTCTGGGGGGGGGGCGAGAAAAGATTCCAATCACCATTGTTATTGCAACACATTTTTATTCCAACAGGGGAAAGTAGAGTCTGGAGAGGTAAGGAGGGGCCAGGTTAGGGAGGGACTTGTAGGTGAGGAGGAGGAGTTTGAACTGGATGCGTTGATGAACAGGGAGCCAGTGGAGCTGTTGGAGGACGAGGGGGGTGTGCTCCCTGGAGCCAGTGTGACTGAGGAGGCGGGCAGCAGAGCTCTGGATGTATTGTCATTTTTGTAGATGAGTGGAGGGAAGACCAAAGTGAAGGCTGCTGCAGTGATCAAGTCAGGAAGTGATTCAGGCATGTATGAGTATTTCAGCTGTGGTATAGGAAAGTTAGGGATGGAGACATGCAATGTCTCCATTGATGACCATCGATGTGGAGGGTTAAGTTCTTTACAGAGGGGTGGAGAGACTTGGGACCGAAGATGAGGAGTTCTGTTTTATTGCTCTTGAGTTTTAGAAAGTTGTTGTCCATCCAGGTTTGGTACCATACCGGGTCCTATTGGGAAATGCTAGAGGAGAGAAATTGTGCCCGTTTGACAGTAGGGTGTTGTAGTCATTAAGGACATGACAGGAGGCAGGGGCAGTCTGGCGAGGACACCGGTGAAAGTGCTGATGGCAGCAGAACACGCCACTTGCTTTCATTGACTTTTTGTATGTGTGACACAAAGGAGGCAGGATAGGAGATAAGAGTGGGGTGTGCGTGTGCAAAATAATAAGGTTTGTGTGTTATTTACTCCCCAAGAGCTGCTACCTCACTGCCACCACGGCTGTCTTACATAGAGGAGTAGCCCATTTTTTATTGTTGTGATGTCGTTCTGCAGGTTGTTTTGCTCCATTGCCTCCATCAGAGAGAGTATAGAAGCGAGACATTTGAGTGAGCAAGAAACATCAAACTGAGGAGGAAACGGCCAAGCGAAAATAAGCGGAATGGAACATCAATTGGAGACGGAGCGAAGAGAAAAGACGTGGAAATCTGCTGACTCCAGCGGCATTGTGTCAGGGACAGGGGCATGTTTTTCTGAGTGTGAGCATGTTAGGTCGCCCTGACTTTAATGGAGGTCACCCGTGATAATCACACTTGCTTCAATGTAACCGTGCACGCGTCCGCTATCGACTGCCATTGTGGCAGACAAAGATAAAGATGACGTGTGAAGAGTGCAAGGACTGCAAAGTTTTGTGTTTATTGTGGTAGTGTGTGCCTTGGAAACAACACCTGGCCATTGCATCCTTTTTGGTGGTGGTTTTGTGCCATTAGTATTGACTCAAGTTTTATTGTTTGGGGTTTCTTACTCTAACTCAACATGTCAGATGGAAGCTTTCCCCAATGTTTTGCATTTAGTCAGATATCTGGTGAAAATAGGCAATAGGAAACATTTGGAAATGGGAGCCTTGAAGAAGAACTGAGAATGCGACGCTATCGATGTGGGGAATTTGAGAATTTAGATTGATTCGGCCAGTTCGAGGCACAGCTACCACAGTCTAGCTCAGGGGTGGGCAAATTTTATGACTGGTGGGCCACAATGGATGAGTGTTATTGAAACGACTCTTAAAACACTGAACAAATGGAGTTAATCCAGCTATTTTATTGCTTACTTACTATTAATATCATTTCTTCAAGTTTGGTGCACTGCATTAGTAGTACCATAGGACCGTAGTATTCCCCATGCCTGGTGCCAAAATGTGCCTGCATCACACCTACGTGGAATCCAGCAAATCTAATGCTTCACTGGTATAATTTTCCAAATTAAAGTTGTCCAGCTTGATTTCAAGCAATGGTTCGATTTCATATTATTTTAACCAGCCTGTTATCCTTTTTTCAAATGTCATGTGTAATTCTTGAATGTCCAACAATAAATACATGATATTTGATTTGGAATTGCCACATTTGCATCCCTGTCCCTCACGTTCATTTGAGGGGAACATTTTTGGTAGCCAGGTGTTTCAGGGACGTACCACTGCCTTGCTCCAAATGTTCCATGAAATTGCAAAATCCCTTATATCTGAAATGTTCCCAGTTGTTCCAGGCAATAGACTCAATAATGACTGATGTGCTCTTGTTTCAAAGTCATTTCCAATATTTGATCTCCAGTTCTACTTAGAAATATTTCCCGTGAGAATCTTCCTCAGTTCCTTTGTGACTTTGTTAATCGAGGCCCATTTGTTAATTAAAATAAAGTAACCAGTTCCTGTCTTGCTATGTCAAATGCTGGCACTATTTGTCATTTTTAATTTCCTATCAGTGTGTTGTATCATTCTTGATATTTAGAAGAAAAGGGACTTTATGCTTCTCAGGTAATTTTATCTTCTAATGTTTAGGCTTTTTTCTACTGCAGTTGAAACATTATGTTTCAGAAATTACTTTTTTTTATAATAAATAAACAATAATTAAAAAAACAAAAAACAAAAAAACAATACAGAAACAAAAGCAGCCTTTACACTGTTTACTTTGCCGTTCTTAAATCACCACAGTGCTGTGGCTTACTGCTTGCAAAAGAAAATGATTATTATGGAATTCTGATTATTCTGAGCCTCAATACATGAAATTCTTTGCAACAGCACATCACCACAAGTGCCACTCGGAATTTCTTTGGTGTCTAAAATGAAATAATTGAGTCTTCTTATTTTGAGTACATGTCACTTTGTGCTTGTTAAAGGAAGAGAACTGTTGTGATGCGTGTGTATGTGTACGCGCACGCTGTGTGCATGAATATGTGTGTGCGCGTGTGTTTCAATTGATGACTCATGTTGGCTGCATCATTGACCTCGCAGAGATACTCATCCACCAGCAAGACACAACTACTCCCTCGAGAGCAGGGAGCCCACACACTATTAGCCTTGTCACCTTGTAGGCACAGTCGCTCTCTCTCTCTCTCTCTCTCTCTCTTTCTCCCACTCCCTCTTTATCTCTCTCCTTCTCGCTCTCTCTCTCTCTCTCTTTCTCTCTCCCGCAGTCTTATTCACTTTTTGCCCCATATATACAAACGTGTCAAATGTAGACGTATTTCTGTAATCCTTTAATTGTCAGCACCTACCCAGCTTCATTTTCTGTGTCTTTTCACACTTTGATAGGATTTAGGGGCTAAATGGTTGATTATTTAAAGAGAGTGAAACTACATAGACTGGAGGGCTTGGAAAAAAGAGATGAAATAAAAAGAGGGAGAATACCAGGCATGTTTTTGATTGGTTGTGTTTTGTGTCTGTGTTTATCCACACGTCTGCTTCCTTGTGTGTGTGTGTGTGTGTGTGTGTGTGTGTGTGTGTGTGTGTGTGTGTGTGTGTGTGTGTGTGTGTGTGTGTGTGTGTGTGTGTGTGTGTGTGTGTGTGTGTGTGTGTGTGTGTGTGTGTGTGTTTCTCCGCTTACGTAAGAGCTGCTTTCATTCAACATGGCCAGGTCACGACTCATTCTTCTCGTGTGAGTCATCACCTTTTTGAAAAATTCCAATTGCAGTCAGTTGCGATGATCCCCCCCCACTCCCATGCATGTGTTTGAATGAAAGCAAAGGCAAACACCCAGAAGCCAGAAATAAATTCCCCAGTGGCTTTCCTGATTTCCTTCCAGGGCCCAACGAGCTCTACTTTATTCTGTGTATAGACATATTTTTTTTATTGTGGCTGTCAAAAATATGTGTAAAGTTTTCTTTGGCTCTCCTTTCCCTGAGGACTGACGTCTGTTTTCTCCTCTCTGCTGAAGTGTGCATTTACTGTACGGAGAAGAGTAGCCAGCAACTCCCTGCTCTTTGTACCCGTCAATGCTACCTGACTATGTTCACTGCCAGGATCAATAATTATTCTGTTGGTTGTTCATTGGCAGTGTGTACACACTGGGAGAACTTTGGTGGTGGTGGTGGTGGGTGGTAACGGATTCAACTTCCCAGATACGACGTGATGTCAGTAAGTCACGCACAGCACGCTCATGTTGACCAGCCAGGCTGGGATGTTGTTTCTGCTAATACCAGCGAGGGAAAAGATGAAATAGTTCCAACGTCAGTCAGCAGCACAGTTCCCGGCTCCCCTCGCTGAATTTCATACTCCTGGAGGAAGTAGTTTGGAGTTCAGCTCTGAGTCACCACTTTGGGTTGAACTATATAGAGTAGAAGTAGAGTCAGGGAAACTTCAAAAAGGCAACTCAACTTTAAAAGGGAACTTGCCAAACTGTAACTGGCCAGATGGTCCATTGAACGCTTAGATTTCTGGATGACAGTTATTGCCCACTGCAATCATGGATTCCTAATGCAAGTCCGGTCAGTGCAGTTGTGCCCAGTCAAGTAATTTTAAGTCCCCTTGTGTGGCCTTCCAGGTATGTGTACCTGCTTCGCATGTGTGTCTAACCCTAACCAACAAGAAGAAATATTGCTAAACTTGAAAGTTTAAAACTTCAAAGTCAAAATCAACTTTTTTACCGTTTTTAAACTGCATCATTTTTGGCCTTGACCTTCAGCTTCAGTCATTTCAGTTATGAATAATCCAGACTCATTCAGGTTTGTCGGAGAAGCTGTGTGCGAATCATTGCTGTTTGAGTCTTCATATAACTTTTTTCTATGGGTGTATTTTGAAGGAAGATCATCATTCAAAATAATCATTATTCATAGTAAACTTCTTTTCCTGGAGGAGTTTACTTATTCATCCACTTTGACCTGTTAGTTGCAAAAGTGCTGCAGCAAAAATGCATGCATATTTTCTTTTGTACATTCAGCCTAAATGATGTTTTGTCCCAACCAGCTGGAGTTGTCTTGAAGGCTACACAATTGTTTTTGTGGATCGTTGCCGCTGTCTTCAGGCTCTGAACTGTCCCACAGGTTTTAATCCTCAAGGGACCAGGTTTAAGTGATCCAGACTGTCAATTGAAAGCACTGTTAGGACACTGAAACGAACCCTGTCAAATGTGAGAAAAGTCTGTTCCAAAGACCACAGACTAACGAGCCATACAGAAGATTGTATTTGGACAAATCATTATCATGCACTTAGAAGTCGGTCGTAACCGTCGCTTTCTTCTTTTAGCCTTGCAGAGTTTAGACTTCATTATATCTGGAAAAAAACAAAATGAAAACACTTCAGGGCAGCAGAGAGGCCTTGGTGGTTGTTTCTACGGAGACCCTCAGCGTGTGAACTCTGGAAGGAAAGACACGCACGATAATGGACTGAAAAACTGAGACGAATGAAAAGGGAGACTCCTTCTCTTTTCAAGCCAATACTGCTGGACTCCAGTTGCTCTACGTATAGGTATGATTCTGTAGCCGGGACCCAAATGCGTTAATCATGCATAAGGTTGTTCTCTGATATGCTACCATGAATTATTTGACATGCCGGCTGACCTGGTTCTCCATCGCATCCTCTCCGCTGTCTCTGGGTATTTTCTCAGTTTCTCCTCCAATCTAGCGCTCCATCTCCAAATGTGAAATCTCTTCTCAAAGCTGCATCTTTTTCTCACAGCCGTCTTCGCTGAATAATCTGGGGCTCAGTGGGTTTCTGAGCCTCGCGCTCTTTTTCTGCCACAAGTGTTTCTGCTCCTTTATAGACTTTCTCCCTTTAAACTACATCCATGTGTTTTGTGTGGGTTCCCTCTGCCTCTGCCTTTGTGTGCGAGACTGAGGGGGATACGCAGACTCTTGTCAGACAGACCTTTGATGAGGAGCCGGCACACAAGGCAAACCACAGGCTTATGAAGTTCATGATGCTTTCTCGCTTGCTATTGCAGCCCACATACTCGCACAAATTCGCTCGCTTTTTTTTATATTTCTCTCTAAAGCCATCTTAAGTTTCTGTTTCTTAACCTAGGTTCATTTGCTACGCTGGAGGAATGCTTAAGACGTTACAATTCTTTCCATCTGTGAAACTTTTTGGGCCTAAAACTTGAACTAATAATTCTGTCTGTCTGTCGTTCGTATCTTTATCTATCTATCTATCTATTCGGCATGCACCGATCCGATACAGGGATCGGTATCGGATCCGATATTGAATAAAATTCTAGATCGGGTATCGGTGACAATGAGCCAATCTAATGGCCCGATCCATAGGAGCAGTTCCGTTCTGTGTATTTCTATGCTGTGCGATGCAGCACGCTGGCTGGATGAGAGTTTCCTTCCACGCAGTGCAATGTTAAATGCAGCAAACTTTCGTGGGTCACACACACGAGCGAGGCAATTGCCGCTAGCCTGAAGGATATGTTTGACAAGTGGCAAATTCCGTTCAGCAAAGTCCATGTGATTCTGAGGCACAATGCCAGCAACATGAGAAAGGCGATGGACAACATGGCAGTGCGTAGTGTGGGCTGCGTTGCACATACAATGCATCTGGTAGTCAACAAGGGACTTCTCTCACAGCCCGCTGTGAGTGATGTTGTTGCATGTGGGAGAAAAAACACGTTACCTCTGATTTTATTTTTTATTTTATTTTTTACCAAGCTATTGAAGCTATTTTGTTATTCAGCTGGTTTTGTAATGGGTGTTAAAGTTCTGTTTGCACAATTGCACTATTTATTTTACATTGCACTTTGAATTCCTAATTGCACTGACTGAACAGGGAGATATTTATTATATTTTTTTTTTCATGTTTGACTTTGACAAAGCTAGTGAAGCTATTTGTTTATTTTGAATCACTGTACTGGTACACAGTATTAAATATTTTTTTCAGTAAATCTGGATCTTTCTGGATTTTATTTGTTTTTAGAAAATGAGGAAAGTCTGACATTACCTTGCACAAAAAGACAGTTTTTTTTCTAAACAACAAGACATAATTTGTTAGGTGATTCAATGCTGTTTTTCTGTATCTGTATCGGATCGGTATCGGCCGATACTAAACTTCAGATATCAGTATCGGAAGTGAAAAAAGTGGATCGGTGCATCTATCTATCCTATCTATCTATCTATCTATCTATCTATTTATCTATCTAGAAATTGTGAAAAAGGATTCCATGTTAAAACCAGTAGCACACCTCTTAGAAATAAGAGGAAAGCTTTTGCACATGACGGCCGTGTCAAAGTTGGGTCACTGTAGCGTTGGCTTGCACAAATAAGGGAGAGAGTGATTTTTTTCCCTGCTTTTTCTAAGCAGTCGTAGAGTCTTGCCAGAATGTGTTGGTGTTGCCGAGTCCCACGCACAGGCCCTGCAAGCATATTTGTGCACCCAAACAGATTCTGAGATGCTCCAACACTACACTGCCAACACGGTCCGGTTTCTACCTCGACTTTACTTTGCTTACTCGTTCGTACGATGATTCTGTGCTGCGCTGTTGGCCGTGGAAAAGGTTGCATGGATTATTGGAGATTCTTCTGTGAGCACCATTAGAAGGTAACGATGTGGTCAAAAAGTGAAAGTGTCCTAACAGTTGACATAAGCTCAGACGTATGGAGCTGGGGAAGCTTCCTGCACCTGTTCTGTGACATCAGATCTGTCAGAAACGACAAGTGTTGGATTGTGAAGGGATGAATAAAAGGGGTCAAGTTTGGTGGAAAAACACTACACAGGGCGTGCAGTCTAGAAAATCCAAGTCCGGAAATGAAATGCAATGGAATGATTCAGCACTTTGTGGCGGCAGACTGTCGCTTAAGATTTGATCTCATTAAAAATTTCAAAGGGCCGTCACGCAGCTGCCAATCTCCCTCTTCTTCCTAAAGGTTAATTAATTTTTTCTACGTGTTTCCTCCTGCCGGTTGTTCTCCCCTAACAGTTTCATAAGGTGCTGGAATAAATGGTTGGAAATGCAGCACAGGGGGACGTTTTTGACCATGACTCAGTTGAACCTGAACAGAGGAGAAGTGGATGATTTTAACCGTTTTATAAACAAAAAATAGTGCCTGGTTATTTTCACTGGCAAATTAGTTTGCCAGTCTCCTGCAGTCAGAAACTAAATGCTGCGTTACAGATGACCTCTCATCACGCTACAGGAAAGCAAATGGGAATAAGAGCAGACAAGTTCCAGTTCTAACTAGCTCTCAATCTTCACTTGGCATTGAAACTGCCAGACAGATTAACGCTCGGAGCCGTGGCTGTGAGCTGCATTTTGATAGCGACGTAACTTTATGTCAGTGATGCATGATGTCGTTCTCTGTCATTAGCTGGCAGCCAACGAGCTCAAGTTATCACTATGTGTCAGGAGGTAGTCACATATGTGATATATTGATCCATTTAGATTTTTTTTTAAATGGGGGGGGAGGGGGGGATGCAATTTTAGCTAAATTCTAGAAATAGAGACATTCTTCTGTCTGCCACATTTCACCACTGCGCTGACTTCATGTGGATGGCATGGATGCACTTTAAAGGTAAAGGCATTTGTCTCTCAAATACTATGTGGTTCGAGGTTCTAGTTCTCGTCCTACCGTCCACTTTTGGTGAACTGCTCGATGACCGTCTGTGGTTACAGCACCGTCGTCTTACATTGTCGTCCTACACCTTGTAACCCTGGGTGTGTGATATGTGTCAACCTTGCCCTCATGGTTAAACGTGATCTTTTTGTGTTGTTTCTGATTGATTGCAGCGATTGATCCAGTATCTGGCCTCAAGAAATACTCTTTTCAACTTGCACAACTTCCTCGATAAAGGAGCACTGCAAGGTAAAACACACAAACCCTCAACCTCTGTAGTCCAGTCAAAGTAACAGCATAGTTTTAACTCGGCAACTATTACGCGTGTAATGTCAACGTTTCAAATGCAAGTTACCCTTTTTCTTTTTTTATGCATCTTCTTCCAATAGCAGTGATGAGAAGGTGGTGTCACGGTTTCACACAACGCATCAGGAACATCCAGAACCCTTTTGTGTGACTTGATTTCTCTTCCAGGTTATGACATGTCAACCTTCATCAGGCGATACAGTCGTTATCTCAACGAGAAGGCCATGTCCTACAGGCTGGTGGCTGTGGATTTCACAAAGATGAAACGCGGGTAGGGAACACACACACACACACACACACACACACACACACACACACACACACACACACACACACAGGGGCCTATTTTACCCGAGAGGTTTAACAAACCCTGAGTTTAAGCATAAACTCTTGAGTTTACACTATTGGGTTTTAAACTCTGATTTTCCAGTTGCTTCACAGGGGTTTTAAGTACGACAGAGGATTAGGGCCACAAGAAGAGAATTTTTGTTTTCTTTTTTTTTCCAAGTTTACAATTTGAGAATAAAGTTGAAATTTTGGGAAGTAGCTTCCTTAAGAATAAATAAATAAATAAATAAAAGGCAGAAACAGCATCAAAGTAGAAGGTCGTGTGTCAGTGCGTTTTGTTGACACTGAAATGCTTTTGTCATGCTGATTCCGCAGAGCAGATTAAACCATTCATACCATTATGCATTTGTTAAAATGTCTTTTCAGTCACCATTTGTTGCAAACCTTTTAGCTCAAGTGGCCATTATGGAGAGTGTGTATGCAAAACACAACTCCCGCCCCCCCGCCCCCCCCTCCTTCATATTGCTTGCCAGCCTTCCTCGTCTCCTCATTTCTATTTCTCTACATGCGCATTTGCATACAATTTTTTTTCTTCTTCCTGTAGAAGGCTGCCGCCACAATTATTTGCATTTGCGTGTGTGTCTCCCCTTCCGACAGGATTGACGGCGTAATGCGCACCATGAACACAGAGAAGCTGATTAAGACGCTGCCCATCATTCAGAACCAGCTGGATGCCCTGCTGGATTTCCAGGTACGCGGCGGCGCGCGGCGTTGTGCTGTGTGTTGCACAGTGGCGCATCAACATTCCGCCTGAGCCGCGGCTCCGCTTCTAATGTCAATGGGAATGAGGCGGCCGTTTGCAGCGTTGGAGGCTTCAACTGCATTGTGCAAATATAAGAACAGATTGTAACAGCAGATTTTTGAGGGCGTGCGTGCGTGCGTGCGTGCGTGCGTGCGTGCGTGCGTGCGTGCGTGTGTGTGTGTGTTCGTGTGTGTGTGTGTGTGCGTGCATGCGTGCGTGCAGACAGGAGACGGGGAGCGGGTGGGGACGAGTGGAAATTGGTAGGTGCCTTGTGGTTTGTGCCAGAGAGCTTCAAAGAGTGATAAAAATGGATGGTGAAGATCCTCATTGGAATGCGCGTGTGTGTGTGTGTGTGTGTGTGTGTGTGTGTGTGTGTGTGTGTGTGTGTGTGTGTGTGTGTGTGTGTGTGTGTGATTCTGGCTCTAAGCGAGAGTGTGTGATGTTTTTCCTCGCCTAAACTAAATTGACAGCGGCTCTGTGTGTGGTGAGGTGCCAGCGTTTGGGTGGGAGGACGTTTATGCGGATATCTGAAATACGACGTTTAGGTTTTTTCCTCCCTTTCTTTTTTTTAAAAAAAAAGCTTGGAACAGGCAGGACTTCTCTTCTCTTCTCTTCTCTTCTCTCCCCCCCCCCTTCCCAGACTGGTCTAACTCTTTCCGCCTCCTCTCGCCCTTCATCTCTTCAGGCCAACCCTAATGAGCTGACCAACGGCGTGATCAACTCAGCCTTCATGCTGCTTTTCAAAGACTCCATCAGGCTGTTTGCTGCCTACAATGAGGGCGTCATCAACCTACTGGGTAACACACGCGCAGACTCATGGTTGCTGCTGTGCCGCCTGTTTAGTGCTGCTGACCCTGTGTGTTGTCGGTGCGGCCAGAATCTGACTGACTGATGCCAGTGGATGAGGCCAGGGGGCGCTGGTGATGCGGCAGGCAAAGCTCTGACACTTTGCTGCCAGTTTGTGTGTCATCCTCGGGTTTGTAGATGGTGACTAGCAGTTGGAGAGCAGATGGTTTAAAACTCATTTTGCTGATCCCTCTGTTTAGGTCTTACATCAAACTCATATTTTTTTATTTTTTTTTATTGTTATTATAATGATCATTATGAAAAGCAGCCTTGGGCTGCTGCTATTTAGATCTCCAGGAAACAGCAAATGTGACACTTGCATAAAGTAAAGAAACTAGTAACTAGGTAAATTCATGTGATAATTCAAATATTAGCACAATGTTATTCACAGAACACCAGGACTGAGAAGGTGATCGTCATTGTCAGGTAGATTATATTTAGATTATAAGTAGTTGAATTTTGCGTATTTTCAGAACAGAGGGTTGGTCGTCACCTTCTTTTCTGAATGGATCTGAAATTCTGACTGAACAAAGATGGCATTGACGTGGTGACACTCAACGTGTTAATCGCGATGATTTTAAATACAAGGCATAACTGATGTAGCTCATTTTTAACCGCAAGCTTTTTGTCCTTTCCATTCACCCGTAGTCGAGGCCTCAAGCCGCCGCGCTGTGTTTCGACTCTCGATGCGTTTCCATCAGCCCTAGAATGGCACTGAACCTAAATATGGCAATAAAACCTGGTGATGGAAACGGCTCAACTTGGGAAAAACCTCTCCAATATGGCTTAGAGGTTTGAACGCTCTCGTGAGGTGGTTTTCCCAGACGTATCCATACAGAGGAATATCGCAACAGTGTCATGGAAAGACTTTTCCTGCAAATCGCAATTGTACTTGAAACATCACTTTTATTTTGCGAAAAACTGTCGTGCAAACGCAGCTACCACTAGCTGTGTTTGTTTTTTTGTTTTTTTTCCAATTCACGCCGCGCCGATGGTTTAAGCAGCCACCTACGCTCGTGGTCCTCAGCAGGCGGCCCGCCAGCCGCCACTCGCGGCCGCAGCTCACACAAACACTTCACTGGAACCCCCCGGGAAGCCAAACACTGGCCGGGGACTTGTTGACGTGCCAGTGATACACAGACATACACAGTCCTAGTAAGCTGCTGCAAGTGCACATTTTTAACTTTTGTTGCTTGCTTTTGGTTTTTTGGAACAGATGCTGCTTGATTCAGCCTAGGACAGAAATGCCGTTTTCCTTCTTCCCTGCGGTTCTTTGTGTTTATATTTAAAAAGAAAAATGTTCTCAACAGCCTCCCGACTCTTGTTTTGAAATCCTTTCTTTGGGTTCATTTCTTTCCCAGTGAGACACTCTGCTATGAATTGCTTTACATAAATGTAGACGTAAAAAGCAAAAAGAATGAATTTTAAAGATGCATTTAATTGCAGTGAATTCTGGAAAGTTGGACAATAATCTTGATTAAAAAAAAAAAATGTACCATTTGTCAGCCCGATGTAAATACACTACATGTAAATAACAAGCCTTCCTTCTGTCTCTGCAGAGAAATACTTTGACATGAAGAAGAACCAATGCAAAGATGCCTTGGATATCTACAAGAAATTTCTTTACAGGATGACGAAGCTGTCCGAGTTCCTCAAAGTGGCCGAGGTATATTCTGAAACACAGTGAGGCTGCGCAACACCAGCACACCTCCACACACACACACACACACACACACACACACACACACACACACACACACACACACAGCAGGAACCAGATCATATATTCTCCCGGCTTCCCTGCTGATTTGTACCTTTTGGCAAATTGACATTTTCCTTGTGCGCGTTTTTCAAAGCTGTGCACATGATCCCTAGAGTTCAGCTCACACATGTACAGTGTGTTCCTTTGACGCTCCACAGCAGCACATATGTGCTTTCACAGTTTGTGCAGAGCCCAGTATTCTCCTTGCATTTACTGCCTTTGCTTTCAAGACATTTTGCACACACACACACACACACACACACACACACACACACTGACCTAAAATAACCTTAAGATGAAGGATGTGGTTAGCCGGTCTGTTAGGTCCCTCTCCCTCTGTTCTCCACACTCGTCCATCTAATCCTCTCTCTTCTCGCTCTCCTCCCTCCCGTCCTGACTAAGATGGATACTCAGTGGCTCTCCGTCGCACAGTGCCCACAGATCATACATTTTTTTTGGGGGGGGGATTTCAGCCCTATGCTTTTCTCTTCCTCCTTTATCTCAGCAGACTCTGAAACGGTGAGAATCAGCAGCTGTAATATACAGGTGCTACCCAGAACATTAGAATATCCTGAAAAGGTTGTAGTATTTCTGCAGTTCAACTTAAAAGGTGAATTTGACATATTATATAAAGGAATAATATGCAAATCAATATATTTCAAGTTTTTATTTCTTTGGGTTTTGCTGATCAGGTCTTGCAGCTTAAAAAAAAAACTAAAATTTTATAATAATTTTCTGAGTTTGTGGGTTTGTGGTTTTAATAAGCTGAAAATCTTCATCAGCAAAGTTACAACAAGGAACTACTTGAGATGTCAATTTGCGTGTAATGGCTCAATAACATTTGTTGCTTTCACCTTTTATGTTAGATTGCCAAAATAAACCAACTTTTACTTGATATTCTAAGTTTTCGGGTAGAACCTGTGTATGTGCTGCACTTGTGGAGAGCCCCATGCAATTAGGTTTCCAAACTCAGTCTTATGCAACATTATATTTGATTTAGGAGAGACAGTTTATTTTAAAGCGTAGTAACTTCCAGCAGTTTTTCCTCTAATAGGTTATACTTTGGAGGAACAGCATTTATTGATGAAAATTAAAAATGTTAAAAATTGCTTCTTATGCCGAATAAAACAAATGGATTAATAATCTCTGAGCCATTTTTATAACAATGTTCCCTTCTTGGCACAGTGTTGCCGGTCTGCCAGCAGCGTAGACCAGTACTGAATCTGGACTTCCATGAACTGATACCACTTCTTCTGACCACTGAAGAGCCACATTTTATGTCAGACATTTTGTGTCTGACATAATGTCTGAATGCATTGTTTCTCAGCACTGCATTCTGGTGCCACCACAGAACATTTCTCAGAAACATTTTCAGGCAGATTCACAATGACCTGAACCTTTAATAATCAGTGTTTTTCAACCTTTTTTGAGCCACGGCACATTTTTTTTATCTTGAAAAAAAAAATCCCATGACTCACCACTAATCAAAAATATTAGAAAATGGCACGGCTTTTTTAGCTGAATAATGACAATGTAGTCTCGTAATTTATTTACGCTCAGTCAGTGTGGAACCTGGGCCTGTTTAGATGCACAGAGAGCTGATTCATTCTGGGAGGAATTGAAGGAGGAAAACAGGCTCACATAAATTTCAAAGCACAGTCACTTCACAATGGAAAGTTATTATTTTTTTTTTAGACCAATTAAATGAAAACTGGGTAATTTTTCACAGCGTACCTGACATTATCTCACGGTACACTAGTGTACTGAGGCACAGTGGTTGAAAAACACTGCATCAATTAGACAAAACAACTTTGGTGTGGTTTGAAACATGGTAAACACACAGGTCATAGGTCAAACGGCTGCTGTGTATTGGCTACACACGCTTTTATTTTGATGATCGGCCACAAAGTATCAATGCAAACGGTGGCTTTTTGCGACACGGCGCAACGCTGTGTGATAGTGAAACATTATGAGTAAACCGTCTTAAAAGAGAATTCATTCCAAATCTGCTTCACCTAACAAATGTAATATCCACTGTAGCGTCCAGACGAGGCAAACTAAGGTTACGGTGATGACGGTCGTTTCAAAAATGTTCCTGTTCCTGTCCCTGCAATGGTCTTTGTCATCTGTCAGAGTTGGAGGTTGTGTTGTGTCACCGTGACGTCTCCGCACACCAGTCACGCATCACGGCCGCTCGCCCTCATTGGTCACACATACTTATCATTGTCCACTCATCATGTCACCCACTGTGCAGATTGCTCTGGCAATCGACATGTCTGATACTTTTGCTTGTTTGTTTCTGTTGTTTCTGTTGACTTTGCCACTGCATGAAGTAATGATTCCCCTGTTTTTTTTCTCATTTTTCCATTTGATCCCACCTCTTCTTTATTTTTCTTATTTTTCTTATTCTTATTTTTTTGTTTTTGTTTTTGTTTTGTTTGTTTTTGACCACAGCAAGTTGGAATAGATCAGGGTGACATCCCAGATCTCTCACAGGTCAGTGTACATCTCACCTTCCACGTCCTCTTCTTTCTTCTCCAGACTGCCACCCATCTTCTCGCTTCACTTTCCTCTCACCCGGAGCTTCTCTCCTCCTTTGTGTGGCTTTATTGCCTTCTCTCTGCTTCCTTACACCTTCTTTTCTTCTTTTTTTCACCCCAGAATAAACCCATGTTCGCCCCCTATGCCAGCTTCTCTTCTCATTCTGTCCTTTTCAACCACGACCTTCTCATTTTGGTTTCGAACAACTGCCTCCTCTAACCCCATCTGACTGCAGGCGGCTTCCCTCTGGTTTGATTGATTTCCTGCTTTGTCTCACACTCTTAAAGCCGCGTCGTTCTATGCATTCAGCTCCAGACCGAGGTGTGATGCGGCCTGTTTCAACTTCGGCCCCTGTCTGTGACCGTGAACAATAATGGCAGACCTTCGTTAGTAAAATAAATCTAAATCCAACACGAATAGGCAGCATGACGAGGAAGTGGAAGTGGGTGCAGCCTGAAGGATCAGCAGCAGTTTGAACCACAGTGTTTTCCAAACACCTGTTTTTTTTTAAATATATTTATCTAAATGATGTCCTAAAGTGTAGCTTCCTTGATTTATTTTGTGCATTCAGAGTTTATGAATGATAGATTACGCCAGGCTCATCCTAACACACAAGTTATCGTATATTGCGTGACGTTATTGGTGTGAATACGCAGTCAATAAACACAACGAGCGTGCTGGGTGAAGTTCACTCACAGTGTGTGTGTGGATTTACCATGTGGCTGCTGCTGAAGTCGGAACAAGTGCACACACACACACACACACACACACACACACACACACACACACACACACACACACACACGACTCCTGCTGTTGTTAAACACGCACTCTCTCTTTTCCTCCGGGCTGTCGCAGAAAACTAAAGGATCATACATTGTAGGTGGTGGGTTTACGTTACTGCACTGCATCCCCCTCCCCTCACACCACCCCCCCCCCCCTCCTCCCTCCACCCAACATCACTTATGCTCATTGCTGTAAAGGCGGCGCCCACCCTCATCACCTCACAGCCGTCTTTCTCTCGGAGGCAATTTGACTGCGGTGTGTGTGTGTGTGTGTGTGTGTGTGTGTGTGTGTGTGTGTGTGTGTGTGTGTGTGTGTGTGTGTGTGTGTGTGTGTGTGTGTGTGTGTGTGTTGGCCTGAGGTGTAGCGCTTGTCTCTCTTTCTCTTTCTCTCGCTCTCTCTCTCACACACACACATACACACACAGACCCACACACACACATGCACGCACACGCGCGCAGGCAGCCCTGGCTTGACAAGCAAAGGGCCATGAAACCTCATGAATAGAAAATGAGGCCTCGCCCCTCCGCCCCTCCGCCTTCATCTGCATGAGAGAATCCGTGTGCCGGGTGTCGGCTCGCTCATTCCAGTTCCACCCTCCTCCTCAGATGTTGTTTATTTCTTATTTGTCATGCACAACATCATCGCCGCATCGGCATGCGCGCGACAGGTGCCTTAACGCCGGATAACCTGAGCGCTTCCCGTTTGATCACCGTAATGAATGAATAAATAATGAAAGGGAAAACGCCGGAGGAGAGAATGGAGGGATTCTCTTCTGTCTCTCGCTCGTGCTTCCCTCAGCTCGTCCAAGCGCCGCCAGACTAGAGAGGCGAGGTGTTGGCCTCTGTGAAGTGAAAGGCCCCCCGGTCACAACGTGAGAAGGTGCTTTGGCAGAGGAGTGTGAGTCAGAGTTTGAATTGACTCGGCACACGCGAGATCCCCCCCTTTCTCGCCGCTCAGGCTGTCTGACGGTTAAAGATGATGTCTCCTTCTTGCTGGAGTCGCAGCTTTGCTGTTGGGCTGGTGTTTTTTTTTTTTTATAACATAACTGCCCAACGTTGGCAAGAGGTTTGCTGTCTCGTCAGCTGTAAAAGTTCCCCGAGAAGCCAAAAACCCTGCGCTGATGTGTCTCCCTGTGTTTGCCTGCACGCCTGCGAGAAGCCACTCTGCAGGGCAGACGCACACTGGCAGGACATATTTTCTCGCTGGAAGAATTTTTCTCCCCTCAGCTAAAAAAAAAAAAAAAAAAAAAAGGCTCAACTCTTTCAGTGTTTTCTCTCTCTCTTCGCCTACGTGTTAAGTCGTAGGCTGAGACAGCGTGATCACAGCGCAGAGCAGCTTCTCTCTCTTCTCCCTTTCTGTCTTTCCCAATGATGTGTTCCCCCCTGCCCCCCTTCCAGCATTAATGAGGTGCCTAACGAGCAGCAAAGCCAACAATTGGTGCTCAGCTCGACTCTGCAGCTTTTCTGTAGTAGCGTAGCGAGAATTCCCCCGGCAACCTGCTCGCCGGCTCGGCCTGCAGAAGCCGCGTGCTTAAAAATTTAACCCTGCCTTTGCTTCACGGCGCGTTGCATCCAGAAGATTCCTGGCCTGCGCTCATTTTTGGAGTGGTAATTATAGGAAGCTGTCAAACATGTGCTTTCGCCGAACATATTTGTTTGGACTAGAACATGACCTCAGTGTGCAGAGACGGCGGAAGATGAGGGAAAACGACAAGGCGAAACATAGCTGAGATAAATAAATTAAAGGAAAAGCTGAAATTATTCCGTCTGCCCACGAGGTGAGGAGAAGTGTTGCAACCCTTCAACCTTTCCCATCGCTCCTTTTCTGTTTATTCAGCCTCCCTCTTTTGTTCTCCCCCTCCTCCTTTGAGTCTGCTGTTAACAGTGTGCAAGTTTGCTGCATGTTGCCATGACTATTTTTAGAGCCTGATGCACCGTTACCTTCCTGTGAGACCCACTGACTATGGGTGCTGTGATTTTTTTTGTGTGTGTATGTGAGGGGAAAGTCGTTCTCTTTAATATTTAGAAGTAAAAAAAAAAAAAAAAAAAAAAAAAGAGAGTGAAAGTGGTTCTACTTTTTCCCCTCACCTCTGCTTCCTCTCTAACACTTTCTTGTTTTGCAAGGCCCCAAGCAGCCTCCTGGAGGCTCTGGAGCAGCACCTGGCTTCCCTGGAGGGCAAGAAAACCAAGGAGCTCAGCGCAGACACCAGGTAGACGCCTCGACATTTCAGCTGGCAACACTGTCCCCTAAAATCGTGTCCTTGCACACCGGGCAACAGGCCAAGCGATGGGAATTAAATGGCGCGAAAATGCGATGGAAAATTTGCTTTCACGCCGAAGGAGAAACAATGGAGTCGACCACATCCTCAAGTGATGATGTCCTGGTGATGGTTGAATAAAAAAAGAAAAGGTTGAATTAAAAAAAGCTCTTGAGAGAGGAGATGGCTGAGTTCAACACCACCATCCAGGAGCTCAAATTTGACCCAGTGAAATTTGGCCACTACTTTAGAATGTCCATGGGACAGTTTGAAGGACAGCTGCGTCAACTGGCTCCATGTTTGCAGAGGGAGAGGGCTGTGTCTCAATTCAGGGTCTGCATGCTTTGAAGGAAGCGTTCTCCCAAGGACCCGGCCAAGAAGGACCAACCCAAACCCCGCCTCCCCAGTAACCACACGGGACGGTCTAGCCTTCTGTGTATTTCCTGGAATTTCAGCTGACTTCCCAGGGTCCCATGATGCTTTGCAGCATCACGCAAAGCATCCTGGGATACAGAAGGAGGATAGCAGCGGTGCAGCCTTGGAATCGGCTAAAAGTAGGGCGCATTTTCGAGGGCGCATTTTGAGCGTCCTTTGGACTTTTGGGAATTGGGACGAGCCTTTGCGCAGTGCTATGACGCAACTACCTTTCAAATGCAGCCTTCGAAGGATGCAGACCCTGAATTGAGACACAGGCCAGATGATAAACCAGAACCATAGTTCTGATGAATAAACGTGGACCAGGACTGATGCAGTCAGGAGAGTTTTGATGCAACATCATTGACATGCCAACATCATTCTGATTGGTCAGAGCCTTTCGCCTTTGGTCTCCGCAAAATATGACACAAGAGCGAGGAAACAACAGCTGCTTTTTTGCTCCGTGGAAATATGAAAGCAAATTCGCTCCTGGTGTAGAAGGACCTTAAGAGTCAAAATAAGAGATGCTTGAATGTGTTTTTGCGTCGCGCAGGGCATCCACTCTGTCCAGCGCCGTCTCCTCTCTCTCCTCCACTGGGATGTCCTTCAGTCGCATGGATGAGAAGGAGAAGCAGCAGGCGCTGGAGGAGGAGCAGGCCAGGCTGCAGGCTCTCAAGGTAAGGAGATTCTTTTTGGTAAGTCGCCTCTGAATCATCAGGTCATTCCAAGTGCTGTCGCTAAGGGGAAACACCAGCAGGTCTCCTCGTTAGCGCTGCCCTCTCTCCTCCTGCTGAACCTCCTGAAGTGGAGGCGACCTCAGCTGCTGCCAACCAGAAGTCTTGATTCTATAAGCAGGATTTCTGGGTGTCACAAACAGAGCGTAAAACAGCAGCAGCTGGATTATTTTCTGTTATTATCGTGTTATTATCGTGTTATTACAGTGTTGACAGTCTTGACTGGTCTGGATCATAAATCCCCAGTCCGTCACCGAGACAAGACCCAGGAAAATTGCCTCCGAGTCCGAGACGAAACCGAGACCCTTAAGAAGTGGTCTGGAGACCAAGACCAATCTCCACTACAACATTAGCAACGCTGGATGCTAATAGATTTCGTGTATTCGTTTTCAGGGATTCGCAACACTAGGCTCAGAACATGACGCATAATTGATAATTTGGAACATGCTTTTTGAGCTCTGCCTTGATTTAACGCCACTGGAGACTTGGAGCAACAAAATACTGCAGACACACACCCAGACATTTTTTTGCCACGGCTTATAAAAATGTGCGCAGCTAAGCTTTCACGTAAAATAAAATAAAATATAAAAAAGAGGCAGGAAGCAGTGCGGGAGAGATGGAGAGAGAGAGGCCGCAGTGGCTTCCAAGCTTTCGTTTGTGCGCCGTCAAGGAATCTGAGACGAAGAAGACAGCTCTTTTGCCCCGAATCCAACACACACCCCAGCAGAACTGCACGGCATGGCCGAGGGGACACATAAAACACCATGCAACACTCGAGCCCTGACAGATGGCACAAAGTGCAGACGCAAAGCTGCCTCGTTTAAACGACGAGGACGTCAGGCGGCGCTGCCGTTTTAAATCAGACTTTATTGTTGCCCAGGACTACTTAGAGATTGGCCCGGCAACTTTTCTCAGCTCCAGTTGAGGATGAAGGGCCAAGAGTCTCGGTGGAGAGCTGGCAAACACACAGGTCAAGTGCGAAATGCGTTGGCTGTGTGTGCTGAGTTGGAGTTCATACCTGTCCATTTTTTTGTTGCTATTAAACTTTTTATTTGAGAAAACGTCTGTCATTGCGCGCCCTACTTTGGACTTTAGCACTGTAGCTGCGTTTCCATGAATTGTGCAAAACCTAAATATGGCAACTGGTGATGGAAACAGCTGAACTTGAAAAACTTTTTTTCAGTTGTGTCCATACAGAAGTGTATCGCAAGTGTCATGGAAAGACATTTTTCACATTTCCACGTCAGCGGACGTGACATACGGGGTCACGTGACCAGTTCACTGACCAGTGGAAATGGCGCGTTATGATTGGACGGAGGAGGAGACGGAATTTTTTTTTTTACATGTAATCAAAGAGAAAAATATAACAACCATTCTGGACAGCAAACAACATGGAAATGCTGATTTATGGCAAACTGTTTTGTACCTCCGTCCTCCTCACAGTGGGGTCTCGTGGGACGAGATTATACCAGAATGACGCTTTACGTGCTTCACACCATTCAATGGAAACACCTACAAATCGCAATTGCACTTTGTCGAAATTTCACAAATATATTGCTTTTATTTTCCGGAAAAACTGCCATAGAAACGTAGCTTTTGTTCACTTGGTGCCCTTGCCTGCCCTGCTCGTGCCAAGGTCCACTGATTACCTCTGGGTGGGTTTTTAGTGGGCGGGTGGGAGGGAGGGATGATGGAGGGAGCGAGGCCATCACGCAGGAAGAAGCAAATTGAGGGAGGCGGGATGGGCAGCGGGTCGTCCAAACAGCTCCAGCCCAGCTGTCTGCACACTCTGGTGTCCATATGGCCCAGCACATCATAACCCAAACACTTACACACTCAGCTACCGTCCAGCTGGGGCCTCGGACCAAATAATAACAGCAGTTCCCATTTGTTCCCGGCTACGCTGGCGGAATACGAATGAGGAGGGACCTGCCAAACCCGGCCTGGTGGAGGGAGGTTCTGTTTATTAACCGGCTCAAAGTCCAAATTCCTTTAAAGGTGGGAGAGGTTGTGTAAATGAACGCTAATGTGCAAATCAAACAGACACTGCGAGAGGAGGAGGCGCTCCTGTTCCGGCTACAGCGATCCATCTTAGACCGTGACGTGTTTGTTGTGTGTCGTGTTGTACAGGTTATTGCATTCCTTGTCAGCCAAATGCTTCACGTTGTCAGTCTTCCTTTCCTTCTTTCTTTCCTTCTTTCTTTCCTTCCTTCTACATGTTGCACACACCTGGCGTGATCTCTGGGGAGATGTTAGGATGTGGTAGCGGCAGGAGTAATGGGGCCCAGAGGAGAACATTGGCACTTGGAATGAACAGCTGAGAGATGAGCAATAGAGTGGCAATAATACTGGAAATCAATCAAGCAGTAAAATTGAGTGAAGTCATTTACCAGATTACATGAGTCCACTGCAGGCAAGGTGACAGTTAAACAAACAAACAAACAAACAAAGGTCACCTGGTTCAGAGTGAAAAGAGATGATCCAGAAGTTGAGTCTTTAAATACATCCAATGATTAAATTAACTTTTTGTCTTTTTCAAACCAGCAACATACAGTAGTTGAAAAATGTTTTTGGACACCCTTAAAATTTAGCTTAATCCAAATTGTTGTCACTGAAATTTTCCAGATTCAAAATAAGCAAACTAGATTGTTGCGGCTCTCGTCTTCTGGATGTGGTGCAAAGGGACAGAGTCATCTTGCTGAAACATTGCAGGTGCAGTACGAGGGTTCATGTTCCACTATAATAAACTTTCTTAGCGCGATACAGTACATCTCAAATGTCTAAAGTGTCCAAACCCCCCCCCGACCCCCCCACTGTGTGTTGCACTGCACGGTTGATCTCAGGGGTGAAGGTGACCCAGTAAATTCCAGTTTTGCTGTGTTATCCAGATGGATTTGAGAGTTGTGCTTCAGTCAGTGGCATCCATCCACATCTCTGTGTTGCTATTTACTGGTACAGTCGCATCTGGCTCCCAGTGGCACTAGAACCAGTTTTCTAATTTCATTTTGATTGAAACAATCCTCAGCAGGGACCCCACTCCTGGCAGCTCAGTTGTAGGAGGACCTGGCCCGATCCCGCTGCAGGTTTCAACGCTGACTCGGACGCCACTGTTGAAGCAGCTGTTGAACTTTTGCCTTCCTGATCCTGATCCCCTCCTCCTTCTGGTGTTCTCCCGCCTTTCAGGACCAGCGTCTGAAGGAGATGGGCATGCAAACTCCTCCCTCGGCCTCCCCGAGCAGCCACTCGATAGGCAGCGCCAACAACAACCACATCACACAGACCCCAGAGTTGTTCACCTCTTCGCTGTCTACCAACAGGTACACACACGGGAAAAGTCGCTCTTCACCCCAAAGCTTGAATGGTTACACTAGCAGTCAAAAGTTCGGTTGGACACACCCACCTGTTTCTTCTTTATCTTGACTACTTTCTACACTGTAGATACACACTGAAGACATCAAATATATGACCAAGATATGAGGGTTAATGTGGCAAAAGAAAAGAAAAGTTAAAAACCTAAATACTTCATATTTTCTATGAAGGGTGGCCATTCTAGATCATCTAAAATATAAAACTTTTTTCTTTAATACATATTCCACATGTGTTCATTCAGAGTTGTGATGCCTTGAGCGACAATCTGCAATGTAAATAGTGGTGAAAATGAATGAAAACCCATGAAATCTGAAGTATTTGTCCAAACCTTTGACTGCTATTTTTTTAAATCTTTTTTTTTCACTGAGTTGTGTCAAACGCTGTTGTTTTGCAATGGCAGCTGTTCAAAGCAAAGCCAAAAGCCTTTTCTTCCTGAAGCCTCTCTCCGTGCAGACCGCACAATAGCAAACAGACTCCCCAAAGTAGGACAATGTCCCAATTCTGATTATTTTGTTGATGGCTGTGACCAAACTGACTGGTTTTACACAAAGATCCATGTCGAGCAGTGTGCAGTAGAATGCTCAGTGTTTTTTTCTACAGCCATGGGGCTGCATAAATGGAATAAACAGCACAGGCTAATATTGATGAGCTTGGGATCAGAAATGAGTCCATGGTGCAGCACAGAAATGTCACGCCCAGCAAACTGTAATTGACTATTCATGGTATTTGAGTCCCTAATAAGGCGAATACGCCACGACTTGTATTGTCTATAAAGTTACATAAAAAAAAAAAAAATGCCAAAGATTAAAGTCAGATGTGCTTTTTTTTTTTTTCATTGCTGCACTGACGGCAAATGTGTTTGAAACGCTCGAGTCTTTTAAATTCCTTTGAACGCTCCTTAATTTCACCGTTAATTTGCTCAACAAGGCAACGGGTTGTTTGACGGCGCTCGAGCCGTAGCAGAGCCGCCGACTGATTGTATTTATTGTTGAGAAGCGGCGCAGGAATATCTTGTCAAGGTGCGCGCACCGTCGATTTACGACCTCCCACTGCTTTACTGCCCGGCGGAGGTTTTCACAGCCCTTCAGAGAGGGACAACTCTTCTTTATCTCAGGCTGAATTTAGCTGTTTCCATGAGCCGTATTAACTATTAATGCTCCCGCTCATCTGCCCCCCCCCCCCCCCCCCTGTGTTTTGTTTTTTTCCACCGCTCTCCCCTTCTCTACCACTCTTCCACCCCCCCCTCCCTCCCCCCTTTTTGCTCCCCAGCGTGCCCAATCTGAACAGTGACCTGTTTGATCTCCAGCCGGCCTTCATCCCCGCTGTGCAGAGCACTCCTTCAATCTCCACCGCCAACAGTGCCTGGGGAGGTACAGAGCTCGCACACCTGCATTCATACATGCACTCTATCTGTACAAGGGCAGCAGGGATGCGCATGAAGCGCTGCACACCACTCGCCGTCTCTCCAGTCACATTCATCATCGTCATTATGACTCTTTTTGTTCTGTTTAGTCATCATAAAGCCCAGCTTAGCAAGCAGGATCAGTGAGGTTGCGAGTCCGAAATCTCACTAAACCGTCCTTCTCATCTTCAATCTAAAATCTTTTCAGCTGGTTTTAACACGGCTTCACCAATTAGCTTCTGACTGTTGCACGAGTCCCTTAAAAATCCACATTGCAAGACCACAAAGAAGTGCCGGAATCAGGCCGTTGGCGGGGAGGCTGCAGTAGGGGGCAATTTTATCACAACTGTATGGAGTTTTACATTGAAATAAAGGGGCAAAAATTTAGAAAAATGTTTTGACTTTAGTTCTGGCAAGACTGGCTGTGAGAGGAGTTTTGTGAAACGACTTCACTTGCCGAATAAACTGTCCAGTTAGTAACCTTCAAAGACGGTTATGTCGAGTAAATTCAAACAATTTGGTGAATGTTCCATTTGTGAGTAATATATTATATTGCAGAAATAAAGAAAAATAATGCTGGAGGGTAAAACCATTGTTTTTTGTGATGTGTCAATTGATAAGATTTGATTTTTATTGCTACATGTGTGTCCAGTTCGGCCCCGCACACCAGTTGCTGCGGAAAGACCAGACGCACCAAAGTGCAGCTTCCCCCCTCCAGCTTAACTTTATCTGCTTTCTAAATATAACATAAAGATGGATTTTGGAGGAACCGTCAGAGAGAAGGCTTTACGCAGGCTTTATGACGGCAGATTAAACTGGAAACAAGATTTTGGCCAGACTTTTTTTGCCAGAGCCTCTTCTTAGCTGGGATATGGAGTCAGCATTTCAATAAGTCACTGGATATTTGTCCTCGAGAAAGAATGGAAGATGTGTGCAGCAGAAATGGAAAAAAGAACGTAGGTTCACTGTACCACAAAGGTAGAAATCAGGATTTTTAGTCGTCTTCATGAATAGTATAGCGCCTGTTGTCCTTTACCACGATGTATGTACCAACAGCGACACCCTCCCCATAAAACTCCAGCCTTCCCCAGCAGGGATGAGGATAAATCCCCCCTAAAAAAAAAAGGTGCATCAGTGGGTTTCCTGGTGAGCAGGCGTAGCTCTTCCCTGGAAGCCTGGCGTTCCCCACAGAAATCCCAAGTTACTGAGCAACGACAAAGGCAGCGTGCTAGAGACTGTAACATCCATGTTCCTAATCTAATGGGATTAATGCATCGGGAGGCGCCGGAATCCTTATTAAAGCAAAAAACCCTCTCATGCCAATCCAGGCTAATCCCAATCTGATTCGTGTATTTACCAGAATGCTGTGTCAGATAGAGCTCTTCACTTGCCTGGAACATCCACACGGGGTGTTAACCGCTCTTGTTGAACTGCACCCCTCAGGAATGGAGAGCCAGCCTCTGCAGCAGCAGCAGCAGCAGCAGCAGCAGCAGCAGCAGCAACAGCAGCAGCAGCCCGCCGCAGCCATGGGCGTAGATTTTGATGCTGTGTTTGGAAATAAGACCACATCAACTAATGGTTCTCAACCTGCAGCCGGTAAAGCCCATTCTGTCTGACTGTCCAGACAGCATCTGATTATTAAAACATAAAAAAATCCCTTTCTGGCTTTGTTGTCGGCACAAGCACTGAACTAACCAAACAACAATAGCTGCTGCTACGGCTTGCACCTTCCTCACTTCCTTCCTTTGGGCTTTTTTCCCCTAACAGCTCGATCTGTGATTTACGGCAAGGCATTGCTGCCACCCTAGGAAAAAAAAAAAAAAAAAAAAAAAAGGGGCCCAGTATCACGTTATAAATGTGAAACTATCACATTTTTACGTGATCATTTTCATGTGAATCTTTCACAAAGTAACGTGAATATTATCACTTTATATTGTGAGAATTATTTTTTTTTCTAGGGTGGCAGCAATGCACTTCTGCAGTAATTCGTAACTGTTACATAGTGATGCTAACTCCTTCTCACAGTATATCATGAATGTACACCTTTAATTAATCTCAGTTAACCCTTCGCTTGACTTTGTCGCTGAAATGAATCTTGGAACGATCCATTCAGAGTTGGTGCTTTGGCATAATGGTCGCGCTTAAGTGGACAGATGCTAGAGTGTCATTTCGTATTATATGAATGGGTTTTAATGGCAGAGTTGCTCGTAATCCTGCCTGCGGTGGATGCTCGAGCATCACTCTGCCACTCAGTGGCCAGGAGACATTTGAACTGCAGCTTCATTCTGCAGCAACCGAGATGGCTGAAGAAAATGAAAATATACCAGGTGGCTCAGGTGTATCTTGATCCATCTTCTTTAGTCGGAGACACTCGTAGGTAAATAATGTTGACAGGTAAACACTTCACTTAGGCTTGTTCACATAGTTTCATTTCTTCTTCTTTAATGATTGTTTCGCAGACAGTTGAAACCGGAGAGGCAGATTTCTTTGAAAATCAAGCCCGAGCTGTTTTGCACTGTGAGATGTTTTTAACATAACGTAGCTTTGCTTCCAAGTGCGTGTGAGGCTTTGACTTTGAATTTTACAGACAAACTTTCTTTAAACCTTTTGGCAACCCCTCCTTGCAATCTCAGTGCCTCTTAACCCCTCTGGGTCCCAAGATGCTTCTGAAAAGCAGGAATTTTAAGGCACTGCTAGCTTTTCCACGGCCCCTGAAAGAGGCAGCAGCGGATAAGAGCGACTCCCCGCAGGGGTCATCGAAAGATCGTTTTCATCAAATGGTGGAAAGGAGTTCAGAAAGAGGTGCCAGCCTCAAGTGCAAGGGCTCAAAAGAACTTGTGATGTCGGCCCTTTTTATCTCGAGGTAATTTAACAAGCCTGAGATGGTTGTCTACGTCTCATGAAGCCTCTTTGTGGAAGTTCTGGAAGCTTAAGACATCAGCGTCCGTCAGCAGCTGCGTTGCCATGACCCCTAGAATTGTGCAAAAATTAAACATAGCAACAACAAAAAAAAAATGGTCTTGGAAACAGCTACACTTGGAAAAACCTCTTCAATGTGGCTAGAGGTTTTTGACGCTCAAGAGGTAAATTGCAAATGTGTCTTTTTTTTTTTTTTGCATTTAAATGTCAGTGGATGTGACGTACGGGGTCATGTGACCAGTTCACTGACTAGTGAAAATGCTGCGTTTTGTTTGGACGGAGGAGGAGACGGAATTTTTTTTTTTTTTTACGAGTAATCAAAGAGAAAAATCTAACAAGCATTATTGACAGCAAACAAGATGGAAAATGCAGATTTATGCCAGGGATTAGGAAGGGAAATGAGGGAGAAGGGCTTTGTAAAGCCGTGGTCTCGCAGGACGAGATTTTAGGAGAATTACGGCTTATGCGCTTCACACCATTCAATGGAAACACCTGCAAATCGCAATTGTACGTTTTCGAAATTTTAGAAATATCGCTTTTATTTCACCCAGTGTGGTATTTTTTTTTTTTTTGAGCAGAAATAAGAAACCTGCCACCTAAATTTCCCCGTCGTGGGACGAATAAAGGTTTATCTTATCTTATCTTATCTTGCTATCCATGTCCTACCTATTCCCCCTCATTACAGTAGGGCTTAATTCACACCGGGCCCATCAGTCAGCGGCCGCCACAGCGCCTTGTCAAACAGCGTTGCACCAGCAAAGAAATATTTCTGAAAGCTCAACATTACTGAATGCACTGGCAGGGGTAACAAAATGGGTTTTGCGGATGTAACATTTCCTTTCACAATGTCTAAGTGATGGAACCAATTATTTTGTTCTCTTAAGTGCCCAAGTGCTCCACAGTGCGGTTTAATTTTCACACTTGCGCACTTTCTGCTTTGCTCTGTTCTGATCCAACCCCAGTCCATCCATTTTGCTGGTGAGAAGTGTGTGAGTGTGTGTGAGTGTGAGTGTGTGTGAGTGTGTGTGAGTGTGTGTGAGTGTGTGTGAGTGTGTGTGTGTGTGTGTGTGTGCGTGCGCGTCTGTCTCTGTCTTTGGACAGACCTGACTTCACTTTAGTGCCTGTGTCCAAATTGCCACTACAAGGAGCAATTCACCATCTGGGCCGTCAAACTGGCAGCCAAATCTCTTCCTGGTGTGTGTGTGTGTGTGTGTGTGTGTGTGTGTGTGTGTGTGTGTGTGTGTGTGTGTGTGTGTGTGTGTGTGTGTGTGTGTGTGTGTGTGTGTGTGTGTGTGTGTGTGTGTGCGTGCGTGCGTGCGTGCGTGCACCTCGGCTACTGTATCACACGTGCGCCTCCCCTGCTACTGTATGCGCTCCCTGCACGCTGCCGTGCGTGCACGCGTGTCCTCGGCCTCCTCGGCCCTCGTCTGTGTCTGCTCGTCTGTCATTCCTCTGCCTCCCATCTGTCTCCTCTCTGCTCGTCTGCTCTGTTTGTTGTCGTTCACACCTTTGCGCACATCCCCTCACGCCCTCCCCCACCCCCACCCCCCCACCCCCACCACCTCCCCTCCCTCCTCTTTCTCATCTCTCTGTCTGTATTTGCCTCATCGTCTCTGCATCACTCTTCACAAGGCAAGAATCACCCAGGCAACTCCTTTCCATCTGCTCTCCTCCTCCTCCTCTTCCTCCTCCTCCTCCCCCTCCTCCCTCCCTCTTTAAGATTCAAAGTCCTGTTTTCTCTCCCTCTGTCTGCGCTACCAAAGTCTGCATTCTTTTTTATCACAATGCTGTGTCCACCCTTAACTGGTATCTTGCTGTTTTTAATGCATGTGGAGGAATGCGGCTGCTCCTCTGGCGCTGCAGGGATCAGATTTGTTGTTGTTTTGATCTTCAGTTCAGTCCTTTTATGCTTCCACTCTGACCATCTTTCACAAAGTCTGCGCTAAGTCAGGCAGTCGTACAAGTCTTAGTCCCCTTTTGATGTCACAAAGAGCACCGATGCTGCTTTTTTTCCCCGTCTCTTGACTGACTGCCTCGCATGTTCTTGTTTTCATCCCCTTTCAAACATGTTGAAGGTCCGACAAAGCATCAGTTTTTTTGAGGAGGCTATGAACAGAGGGCTAAATATGCTTCCTTTTGGAGATTTGCAGGAGTTATCGACCCTGAATGGGTTTCAGCTGAATTGCTCATTCATTTTATTTAAAAAAAAAAAAATTAAAAAATGAGGTCTCCTCATGAAAAACTGTTTTTGTTGCAGCTTCAGTCTTAAAAGAAGTTTAATGAGGCAATGGGTGGAAATTTACGATGAACATCCTCCTTTGGTCCTAATGTTAATTCAGTAGGAGCTCAGAGATACAGATTTACCATACGGAAAGCCTAATTGTTTTATTTTAATTGAGCAAGTTGCACGCGGTCCCAATTTCTCAACTGCAAGTCTACGGCGGAAATGATTTTGCTCTGTCAAATGAGCTGGAAGAAAATCAGCCCCAAAGTCTTTTTCATCAAAGTAAAGCATAAAAATATCCTCAACAGCAAGCCTCTACAAACTGTAGGAAATCCATCGTCTGAAAAGCAGTTTACTTTAATCCTCTGTCTGAGATTAAGGACCCATAATGCGGTAAATTTGTATCTAATCTTCCATTCATTTTAATGGCAATTAAAAATCTTCCTCTCGCTGTGTTGGGATACAGCTGATATTTTTTATTTCCTACTATTCTTATGGCTAAACAAGATGTTTGGCCGTTTTGTTACTGAGTATCTTCAACACTTCCAACCGACAAACCGAGGCACTTTTTGAATTTCCTCGTCTTCAGATGAATCCATCCCTTTGAATTTCCTCTCATTTTTACCAGTAAGCGGCGTGTTTCTCCCTCTGTTTACAGGATTTCAACTCTCACTTCCTTCCCTCCCTTTGATCCTGAAATCTGTTGAGTGCCAAATCCTCTGTGGAAACACCTCCTAGCACTGATAGCATTATCACACCAGTTCAATACGGCTCTCTCAGTGCTCGCTTCATCACCTCTGTCTCCTCCCCTCCTTTCTCCCAGTTTCCTCCTTCACTCTATCCCTGCACTGGTGGTGGCGTGTGTAATCTACTCGGCACTCGGTGATTCTTTCTTGTTTTCATTTTCTTTCCTCTGTCGGTCTTTATGCTGACACGGTGGTCAAAGACACAGAAAATCGCCCACGTCGCCGTAATGGTTTTATCCCCCCTGACGACAGAGGCTGGAAAATGAGGAAAGTGTGGGAAGAAAACCCTGTTTATTTTTTCCTGTTTGGTTCGGTTTCTTCATTTCCCTTTTCTCCACCTGTTCTCGCCGTGTCTCGTTTTAAAGTTCTTTGTGTTTCTTTTCTTTCCGTGCGTGACTTTCCTCCTCCCTCTTTTTCTCATCTGCTAAGCTCGCAGGAAAAGGGTTTTCTGAAGCGCTTGTGTCAGCACCGCTGTCAGGCCTCGCAATGGCTTCCTAACTAAATATTATTCCTCCCTCCTTTTCCGCTGCCACCAGCTGCCTTTCTCTTACTTTTTGCTTTGTTTTGCAGAATCAGTGTATCTTTACACCAGCGTCTTGCAAGTCTGCCACCTGTGTTTTTCACAAATCAATCTCAGCCAGATGAATAATAGTGATAGACCTTTTAGTCCACTTGCCACTGACTACAGTTGGCCTAAAAACACTGACTTACTGTGTTTAATGGGTCACAGTGGTTCTGCCATCCAGAGCTGCTGTCTTACACCACCAAACTTTAAGGATTAAACACAAAGATATTCTCGTGTTTTGCACCCAGTGGCATTTTAGACAACCTAAAGCAGACGTATTTGCTTAAATGTTTGTTTATTTATTTTTAATCTGTTTAATTTTTTTATACAGTTTTGCATGGCAAGTTAAAGTACGTCTGTTAGCTGTCGTTGCGTTGGTGACGACCAGGCCCTCAGAATCCAAGATGGCTCCCATTCATTTCAATGGAGTTGCATGCGCAGTAGTGTCACATGCCTCTGTAACTCACATGATCAATTCGGCCAATCAGAGCGATCCTGGAGTACGTCACTTGCAGCCACGTCAGGACGCAGCCAATCAGAACGAGAAATGATTTTCTGGCCTTGATCATTTTTTTAAATGGCTTAAAGATCCATAAGTGAAAAATCTACAATAGAAAGATTTGCTATGAACAGCGTTTCAGGTCGCAGTCGTCCTTTATTTTTGTATTGCGGTTGATGGGAAAAATGCTTTTTGGGCCCATGGGATTTTTGTCACTGCAGTACCTCAAGTGGCCACTGGATAAAATCATTGCGCAGCCATATTGCCAGTCTGGGATCCAGTTCCTTAAATACATCCATGGTGACAACCCAGAATGCAGCGGCCATTCTCTGTCAGCCAGATCATCGACCTGTGTCGCCGCCTACTGGCTTGGCATGCTTACTGCCCTCTGTGTTCAAACGTAAAAGCCAATGTTTATATTTTTAAAATTTGGCGGGGCAGATTAAAAAGCTCAGTGGGCCGTATGTGGCACCTGGGCCATAGTTTGCCCATGCCTGGTTTAGACTGTGGGAGAACTTGGAGAGAACCCCCTCATGCACAAGAGAACATCAACTCCATACAAGGAAGCCTCAGGCCTTGCAGTTCAACCTGCTTTCGACCTGCTTGCTGTGAGGCAACAGTCCCAACAGTGTTGGGAGCCAATTTGTAATATATCAGCTTTCGTGTATTGGCAGTATGAGTCAGTATGAGGTGCAACATAAGTATTTCTGAATGCAGGTTCTGAATCTCCACCCATGCATGAGTAGTAGATGCATTCATTTTCACTTTTAATCCTGCGTTGTTTTTCTTCTTCCACCATTTGCACACACTTATACACCATCACATACACATCGTCAGCCACTAGCTGAATGAGCGCTGGCGTGAGAAGTTGTTCATGCAGAGTTCTGAGTGTAAACATGACAGCTACCAGCAGATAAATCAATCACCTGGAACAAGAGCAGCAAGCTGCCGAGTCAGGAATTCCACGCTTGTTGCTGGGAGAGCGCTGTCTGTTTTATTGTCCGTTTTCAGGAATGGGTAGTTCGTCTTTTGACTGGAAAATGCAAGTAGATAAATTCTTGAAAATAGGGCAGCAATTCAATTAACGGCAAAGCCGGTGGTGAGATATGGCTTCGTATTAAGTATGTACAGCTCAGCAATGTTCTTGCATCAAAAAGCTTCCAGCTGTGCTTCATTAAAGTGGTTCAAATGTGAGTAGAGGCTTTTGAAAATGAGGCTGGAGGTCGAGTTGGCTGTAATTAGATTTACCATTGTCAGCAAATACGCCAGAAGATGTTTGAAGGTGGGTTGTCTCTGTTCAGTGTCATCTGTTTTCGGGCGTAAATAAGAGTGTTTAATTCAAATAGCAACTCCTTGTCAACACGATCTGCAACAGGCTGGATTTTGTATCTCCTTGACTTGGAAAAAAAAATCCCTTTCAGCTTTAAGTGGCATCAACAAAATGTTAACACATTAAATAGATTTTTAAAAAAAAAATGTATCTGCTGCCTTGAAGTGGACTAACTAACTCCAAGCTCCAGCTTACACATATAGCACATCTAAATTGATTGTCCAATCAGAGTGAGACTAATTTTAGCTGTACCGTTTTTGGTCCCATGTTTCACAGTGATTTCACTTGGAAAAGACATTCACCAATATTTATCAATATACGGCCTGTCTGGTGAGCCCCCAAGGAATGGGCATGTTGTGACATTACAAAGGGCACTGATATCTCTCCCAGCAATTCCCAAGCCAGGCGTTCGTTCTGCCCTCTCAACCTCTCAGTAGCTGCGTTTCCATGACACCTAGAATTGTGCAAAACCTAAATATGGCAATAAAACACTGGTGATGAGAAAAGCCTCTCAAACATGGCTGAAAGGGTTTGATGCTCTCATGAGGTGGTTTTTCAGACGTATCCATATAGAGGTGTCATACAAAAGTGTCATGGAAAGACTTTTTTCTTATTTACACGTCAGCGGACGTGACGTACGGGGTCACGTGACCACTTCACTGACCAGTGAAAACGCAAAATGTGTTGTACCTCCATCCTCAATGTGGGGTCTTGCGGGATGAGTTTTTTCCCGAGAATTATGGCTTATGTACTTCACACCATTCAATGCAAACACCTGCAAACACCTGCAAATCGCAGTTGTACTTTGGCTTTTTGCTTTTATTTTGCGAAAGGCTGTAATGGAAACGCAGCTACTGTTGATGACTTTTCAACAACTTTCTATCTCACTATGCAATGCAACCATGCGACGAAATCAAGTCCTTCCCAGCTCTCTCGCTGTCTTCCCTCCTCGACTGCCCCTCCTTTGCTCTCTAAACTTTTTACAATGTTATTTTTCTTTCACAAGCACGAGTTTGTCTGTTGTGTGTTGCAGGTTTCGATGCTCTAGGCGAGCTGTTGAAGCCTACAATGCCCACGCACACCGCGCCTCCTCTTCCTCCTCCTCAAATGGCCATCCACCCTGGAGGGAAGCTGCTAGCCAATGACCTGGACTCCTCGCTGGCCAACCTCGTGGGCAGTCAGTGTCTCAACATTTGCGCATTATTTCTAAATCCTCTTCAGAAATAAATGAAAAAGAAAAGAAAAAAAAACACCCACACGTAGGATTTTGCTGATGGAACTTTAATCTGAGTTAACTGATGACTTGAGTGGAAATTATGCAGACCAAACACGGCGTGCATTTAGAATTCTTTTTGTTACATCAAGAGGATTTCACTTCCACACGTTTTATCCTTGTGGTTTCTCTGGTTGAAAATTTTAAAAGTCGATTACACGACATAACCTCATCCTCTTCAAACATCTCTTGCATTTCCAGAACTTTGGGTTTCCTTTCGTAGCAAATTTAGACTTGACACATTAGTATGAAAAGAGATGAAAGGATCAGACATCAGACTCAAGTTAATGAGAAACCGTTCACCGTTTCACTTCTGATGGACTTCATCTCAGCTGATCTCTGTCTGCGGTTGTGTCCCTCCACAGATCTGCAGTTTGGTGGGACTCCAGGTAAAAAGTAAGTGTCCTAACCTGTCAACATAGCATTCTAGGAACATAGTTGCATCTATTTTGCGGAAAAATTACAATGGAAACGCAGCCGGATTTACCTTGCCGTGGCTGAGCTGGGTTGCTGTCTGTGTTCCTCCCTCAGGCCGGAGATGCACTGGAGCCAGCCTGGAGAGAAGAAGCTGACAGGAGGCCACAACTGGCAGAACAAGACCATGTCCACCACACAGTGGGGTCCCGCGCCCATGGCCCCTCAGCCCATGCCTCTACAACAAGTGGTGAGGAACAGCAGCTCAATGTGCATTTCTGAAATGTGAAAAAAAAGGTGTCAAAATAAGAGTGCAGAAGGCAGAAAGTTCCTGCCTCGGCTCGCAGGACACAGCACTGTAGGAAGGGAAAAAATACTACATTTTTTTCAAATGACCTACATGAGCGACACCAGCCTGCAGGTACAACAGGTGGAGGGTTGTTTAGCATGTGTGCTTCCTGCCTGCCTGCCTGCCTGCATGTGTGAAATGCTCTTCGTCTTGTATTTAAGCTTTAAATGAATGCTTCATTTTTACATAAAGTCACAACAGAAACATGTGAAAATGGCTCGTGCATGTGAAAATGTCCACATTTCTATTGTTTCTTGAAAAGTGCGTGAAGATTTGTTGTTGAACTTTGAGCATGTCGAAGAAAATGCCTCATCATTTTGGTCTGGCTTGTTCTCTCGACATGACTTGCAAGATGAAAGTGTTTGCATGACAGAGCTCCTTGGAAAACGACAAACGCCTCTCGTGGCTTCTTTATTTAAAACCAAACCTAAAAGCTTCTCCTCATGCTTCGCAGTCATGTTGCTGTTTGCCAGTTGCTTGTGTTTATATATGAAAAAAAAAGAAGGATAAACACAAGAATTCATCTCGTTTTATACTCTTTTTTTATTTTTGAAAGGCAGCTTTGCGACCTGTCTGCAGCCAGACACCTGAATTCAGTTAAAGCGTCTCTCTGGTCACACAATCATCCAGTCGGGTGAAGTGTGTGTGCGATCGATCGGCTTGTCTTGCTTTCCTGCTGAGAGCTTGTTTCCCAGAATGCCACGCTCCTCTTTTGACTGCAGAAATCAGTGTGGACGCACATTACGCACAGTTTCCCCCTTGAATGGCAATTTGGCCTCCCAGATTAGTCTGAACGCAGCTTGTGTCAACCTTGGAAGGAGTGGAGGGAGCTTGCAGACATTTGCATCTTCAAGGTCCTGCGGTGACCATGAGTTAGAGAGGGAGAGAGGGAGAGAGAGACACATATAGAGAGAGAGAGAGAAAGAGAGAGAGAGAGACTTATTGATCTCCAGGAGAAATTCCTGTTTAGTAGCAAGTACGTGTATCTGGTCAGTGAACTCGTCATAAGTGAGTCAGTCTAGCTAAAACACACAGTTACTGGAAACCAGCCCTTTGTGATGTCACAAAGCCCCTGAGACCTGCATTGAGAGGAAATTAGTAAAATGTGGGGGCTTTAAGTTGGCTAATTACAGCCTTCAGTGCATGTGAATGTTCTGTTCACTCCCACCCAGTGTGTGTGTGTGTGTGTGTGTGTGTGTGTGTGTGTGTGTGTGTGTGTGTGTGTGTGTGTGTGTGTGTGTGTGTGTGTGTGTGTGTGTATCGATGCGGTGCGGCCTCTGCATGCCGTCTTTGTGCTGACGCTGGCACCCCACCCGATGGTCGTCCTGATCTGCAGGCGGCGATTTGTGGCTGACGAGGACAAACTGTCACTAACCTTCCTCTTCCTCTTCCTCCCCCTCTCCCTCCCCCCGCCCTCCTCCCCCTGCTGCCCTGTGATATCTCTATTTTTCCCTCTCTTTCACTCCCCCTGACTCGCTTGTTCTTCCTTCACCTCTTGGCCGCCGCTGTCTGTCTCTCGTCTCCTCTCTCTCTCTCTCTCTCTCTCTCTCTCTCTCTCTCTGTCTCTCTCTGTCTCTCGTCTCCTCTCTCTCTCTCTCTCTCTCTCTCTCTCTCTCTGTCCCTCGTCTCCTCTCTCTCTCTGTCTCTGTCTCTCGTCTCCTCTCTCTCTCTCTCTCTCTCTCTCTCTCTCTCTCTCTCTCTCTCTCTCTGTCTCTCGTCTCCTCTCTCTCTCTGTCTCTGTCTCTCGTCTCCTCTCTCTCTCTCTCTCTCGTCTCCTCTCTCTCTCTCTCTCTCTCTCTCTCTCTCTCTCTCTGTCTCTGTCTCTCTTTCCCTCTTTTTGCACCGTCATGCACTCGTCTTCCTTCCTGCCCTGCTTTATCACGTCCTGTGTTTTGCTTTGTCATCATCCTGTTTCTCGTGACGCCGCTCTTGACGTCTGCTGCTGGTCCTTTGACCTCTTTCCTCCCTCGCTCCGTGGTCACACGCTGCCTTTTGTTTTTCATACTTTTTCCCTCTCCGTCTGTTTTCCTCACGTTCCCGTCTCGCTGGCTCCCTTTTGCCTCTTTACCCTTCCACATTCTCATCTTCTGTCTTTTCCTCTCGGTCTTGAAACACCTTGCTCCCCTCTTTCATCATCCTCTCATTTTCTGGGATTTACCTCCGTAAACCTTTCGTCGTCGCTTCACTCGTTCGTCTTCCTGTCATTCCGTCTCCCTCCACTTCGTCTCCTGCGCTCTCTCTATCTCTGTCTTTTTTTCCCTGTTGCGTCCTGATGCAGAATGGAATGTTCTATACTAGTTATGTAAGTACTTTTCTATGTTGCGTTAAACAAGTTGAACTTGCTGTGTGACCTCTCTGCTGCCCTCCCTGTCGCACTGACTCTGCTCTCCTTTGTATCCTGTTTTAAATCTCTGTTTGGCTAAATAGCATTCGCGTGTGCTTTAAGGTTCCCCACTTGTCCATATGTGTCAGTACATCCTCAAGCAAAGTCTTTCATAAACGTTCAACAAAGTGACCTTTACCAAGGATAAACAGTTGTTTTTTCTGTTTGGCAGTCGCACATTCAACATAAAGAGATGGACTGGTTGCATATTTTGTTCTTTGTCACAAAATGACTCACATATCGACGCTTTAATCCTATTGCGCAGTTGCATGACTCTGGAAGAAAATATATATTTTTTTAGCGATACAACGCAATCGGAAATCTTCTGGAACGACGCCTCCTTCACTTGAGTTCACTTGATTTTGTTCCTCGTTTATGGACACTTTACAATGAACCAACTAAATATAAATAACAGTCAAAAAAACCAAGGAAGGAATAAGGACGAGCGTTACAATTCAGTAACAATTCCTTAGTCCCGTATTAATTGTAACATTTTCAATAAAAAAAATCAGGACAAAAAAAAAAAAAAAATCACTTTTGTCAAACAACAATGAAACTTTGAGTGTGACCGGCACTTGTTATTATTTACATTACCGTAGTCTGCCTGGACAGCTACTGCGATGCCATACGATCACATTTCTAAAAGCAACACTAATCCATCTATGAAGTCTTCACCCAACAGCAATTCTGTTCAGTTGCACATCAAACAAAGCATCAGCCCTGAGAAACTCCCCCCCCCATCCAAGTCTCCCATAGCCCCCCTTTATTGGCAAGTCAGCAGTCAGCTGACTTCTTCTTCAAGCCACATTTAGCAGAAGAAGCAAAAAGCAATAGGAAGCACTTTCCTTGGCTATGATCCAGTCAGGTCGGACATCCTGTTCTGAAAAGGCTGGAATGACCTCGTACTTGGTCACCGTGTGGTGGTAATGTGCACCGTCACAGGTGGCAGAGCGGTGGACAAACAGCTTGTCAAGCGTGAGGAGCGTAAAGTAACACCTGCAGAAGCTACGCAATCAATCAATCAATCAATCAATCAATCAAAACTTTATTTATATAGCACTTTTCATGTGCTCAAAGTGCTGTACAGAAAAATAAAAAAAGAAATGCAACACGTAATAATCCCCCCCACCCTTCCCCCGAAATGTATTATATATTTTTTATACATATATATATATTCTTTCAGGGCAGCCCCCTGTGCAGTATTTGACTGGCATGGAAACATCAGTGTCTTCGAGATGGAAAAAAATAGTAAAGAAAAACTGCACCAGCAACAGCAAACAAGCAAATGGCAAAATATATAAAATACAGAGTAGGCGGTGAGCGAAGCATGATTTATTGAAGGCTGACAGCCGAGCTAAAGGACAGATGGGCAAAGATGCTGGCGGAGAAGGTGCAGCGGTGCAGAAACACTGTCTCACCTGCTCGCTTTCTCCTCCCAGACATCATTTTGTCATCTTAGAAAAAAAAAAAAAAAGCAGCCGTGTCCCTTGTCAATTTGTGCAGGGAGACACAAACGCAAGACAGATGCATCAGATTTCAGAGACAGATGGCTCCGCGCTGCATTCATGTGCACAAGTCACTTCGATCTTCAATCATGGTTCCGTGTGGTGATGCAGCTAAAACCACCAGTGTTTTACTAAGTGAGCAGTGAACGCCTCTGACGGATAAATCAACTCTTTCCGCCTTGAATTCAGTTCATTCTTTGTCTTTGCTCTCTGGCTGGCTGCCGGCCAGCTGAGCTGCTGCAGGACATCGGAGCGGCCAGCGGTTGAGATCAACTTCAGGCTGCTTTCTTTCTGAAGACGATTCCATTAGAAGATTCATTTTAAAAAAAAACAAAACATGTGAATTAAGTCTTGGCCTGCTGTGACCAGAAAGGCTTTTGCCTGGTCAGCGTTGTGAATAATGTGCAGTTCACAACTTCTCCACTAGAAGCGTAATCCTTCCCACCCCCACATCTGAAAGAAAACAACAGGCACTGATACGTAAAGGGAATGGACCTACTCAAAATTCAAAGATTTGATGTGTCACCTGTCGAGCTACGTGGCAGTGTGGCAGAATCTGGCGTGATTGTGCATGCAAGTGTCAAAGGAGAATTTACAAAGTGGCAAGTGGCAGTTAAATATATGTGAAATACATGAGTATTTCAAAAATAATATTTGTGCCTCCTGGTCCGTGGTCGTTTGCAACAGTTCAAGCGGTGCATTGATCTTATTTTATTGAACATGTTGTTGTCTTTGATCAACAGGGAAGTTATTGGCTATGAATTATCCACAGTTGGCTACAGGAGTTTTTATACATCCATTGCCTCTTGCCAGAAAAGGCACTCAGAAGTAATACTGCATTAATATGTACCGCTACTCCACACAGTCTCTCTACCATACACGCACACTGACCAACTCTCACATCTCCCACATGTTGCATACATTGCCCAGGACATGAAATATACATGTGTTTGGCGTATGAATAAATAATTCGATTTTTTTTTTTTATTAAACTTTCTTCCTAAAGTTGTTGAATCCCCTGACTTCTGACAAACACTTCCAGCGCTCAGTAACTATCATATTTAACCCCAAGCCATAAAGGATTATTAACAAAGGGAGGGGTGGGGGGGGGCCCAGATTGTTGTCGTGCAGCGAAACAGTCTGATGCAAAAGAACACAAAACTGGGACGTCTTCAAGCAAAGTCATCGGGCGCCAGGCCTCTTCTGGCGTTTCATGGGTGGCAGCTGAGCTCAAGCAGCAGCAAAGCAGCCAGGCGGCAGAGTTTACATTGACCCGCCGCCTCGCAGCCTGTTTGTTTAAAACATTGATCATGGTGCCGTTGCCCATGTGGCAATTAAAAGATTGTGCCGCCGTTATAATTGCCCCTATTAATAAGACGAAAGCTACTATTTGTTTTCCCGCACTTAACACAATCTATCACTTGACAAATGACTGCAAAGGTAATATATGATGTCACGCAGCTAATTACGGGCTACCCTTTACAAACTTGGGCTTTGGGAGACTTTCCAGCTCTTGCCGCGCTGTTTACGCATCTCCTCCCCACGCCGAGGAGAAAGCACTCGGCTCTTTCCTCCGCCGTGATGGATTATCCCACGGAGGCAGCGGGCCGTTTATCACGACTCTCCATGAGCAGCGGGCGTCTGTTGACTTCCAGGAGGGCGGAATGACGCGGAACACGGCGAGCTGCTAGTAGCCACGTCTGGCAGCAGCAGCAGCAGCAGCAGCAGCGCGTAGCTCGCAACCACGTGTGACAGTGACCAGGGACCAGTGACCAGAGACCAGGACATTACCGAGACTAGAGAGCTTCGAGACTAGAGAGCATCGAGACTAGAGAGCATCGAGACTAGAGAGCTTCGAGACTAGAGAGCATCGAGACTAGAGAGCATCGAGACTAGAGAGCTTCGAGACTAGAGAGCTTCGAGACTAGAGAGCATCGAGACTAGAGAGCTTCGAGATCGAGACCAGACCAAGACTTTATAGCAACGAAACGGAAACGTTGACCAAGCAAGGTGCTATTTTGAAGCATTTTCGAAAAAACAACTTTACCTCTTAAAG